>NW_006292916.1:777862-801755 GCF_000327345.1 Myotis davidii | reverse complement strand
CCCACCGGGATGTGCCCGCAGCCAAGGTACATGTCCGGGGGCTGAACCCGGGACCCTTCAGTCTGCAGGCCACGCTCTATCCACTGAGCCAAACCGGTTAGGGCAAGATTGGTACTTCTAAGGGAAACACTTACTTTCTCAGATGACAAAACCACATTCACTCAAGGGAGCATCTGCCAGTTGTGGGAAGACACAGAGGAGGGAAGAGCATCTCCTCTCAGCCCTTCTTGGGTCCTTAGAAAGAGTAACTTTGTCGCTGCCTCTTCTGCCTCCTCCTCTACACCACTGAGCAAGGGAAGCGGGCAGGGAGGGTGAGCCAGCCAACACCTCCCTTCCCCCCCAGCGGTGTGCAGCAGGTGTCAGCGAGGGGCAGATAGTCCTCTCGTAAACGCTGCATGACACCTCGCAGAGGGAGCACAGGACACTGAGATGGCGTAGAGGGGAGCGCCGCGGGTCCCAGGGAGAAAGGCCCTCACTGGGGTGTGTACGTGTGCAAATATAGCCACGTGGCTATGTTCTCCAACTCGTATCTTAGCCTCCATTTCTTGAATGTTGGCTACCTATTTAGAAAACAGGTACTTAGGAAGGAAGCCCATAATGTTTTCCAAAAAAATTTAAGATGTTTTGTTTCCAAAATGTGTATTATGCTCAACCTTTAAAGAACATGCATCTCCTAAGCACGCATGATGACCCTGCGTTCCTGGTGTCATCCACACGGTCTGCCCTGTGTGCGGGGTGGTGATGGACACGTTTGTGCATGGAGAAGGAACTCTGGAGATGTAATTTACTATTTGACTTGGCTGAAAGGTCACGTTACCGAAAATCTTCCTTGGGCTCTATTGTGGAGTCTCCCCTGAGACTTGTGCCCTTTGGGTAATGGACACCCCTTCCTGTGCTTCAGAAAGACGGTCTTCCTTCCGAACTGACCGAGAAGACGCCTGTCTTTATTTCCAGAATTTTAGCAGCAGAAGGCTCAGGTTAGGTTCGGTCTCCCGAGTCTGTCCGTGGAGGAAGCCTGCGACCATCTGAGGTGTTCCGCACAAAGCCTCCACTTCCTGAAGAAAACGGGACTTGGGACCCAGGTTTCTGAGATTAGGAATCTGGGTTGTTTGTGTTTGCGGTCACTGGTGGGTCATTGTGCTGATGTCAGCGTGTTCAGTCTGGGTTTCGAGAATAAATCAGGTGTTTGCATGAAGAAGCTGATCCCGAAACCGACAGAAACAAACTGTGTTCTCAGTTTCCAAGGCTAACCTGGTTCACAAGCAAAAGGCACCCTGGCTGCTCTAGGCTGACTTTAACCCTCAAGTGTATGTAGAATTGGCACACTGAAATGGATATATAATTGTGCTATCAATCTTTTGGTTTCAAATTTCTAATTGGTTGGGGCTAAATCTGGATAAAATTTTCACATCACAAATTGTGTAGAGTGAAATCTTAACAGTTGAGGTTATATTAGTGTTTATGTTTTTATCAGAAATTAGAAAAACTCCCAGGTGCTGTGAAGTGGACTGAGTCAGCTTCCTGATTGAAGTATCTGAATATGACTGGTAGTGGATTATCCCTTCCTGTCCTCACTGGACTGAATTCCATGGCTTCCAGAGTACTGTCACCCCCTGCTGGCCAGTCCTGGAACCACAGTCTCATAACCAAGAGGTGTGGGGAGACCACAGGTGGAGGAGCAGGTACAGTGCAGAGTGGTGAATTCTGCAGATGTCAGGAGAGAATTCTCTGGGAGCCCAGGTCTCCCAGCCTCTGATGTGGCGAAGGCTGTGCAGAACAGAGGGCATATGCCTCCTCTTAGGGCTGGAAGAGATTTTCTCGTACACGAACCCGGAGGTGGTGGAAGGTCAGCAGGCAGGTTGTCCCAGCAACAGGCAGCGCTGCGTGAGGGTGGGCAGGTCAGCAGGCAGCACTGCGTGAGGGTGGGGCTGTGTTTGGATGGTGTGAGGGTGGAGGACTCACAGGGCACAGGGCCACTAAGATGGGCTGGGTCAGGCCGAGGAGGGTCTGTGCGCTGGGTTAAGACGCTGAGACTGTCTCCAGAGGCCTGACCACGTGCTTCTCGCTTTCCTCTGGAAAACGGGTCACCATGAAGACAGGGTTCCAGGTAAATACAGTTAAGGTTGAATTTCAGATAGATAATGAACAATTTTTAGTAGAAGTCTATCCATACTAGTGCATTATTCATTGTTTATCTGCAGTTCAAATTTAAATAGGCATCCTGTGTTTTATTTGCTACATCTGGCCACCTTAAAAGATCATCATAGAGCAGAATGTATTCATCTGATGAAGTCTTACCCTTAGAGGTTATTAAACCAACCATAGGTTGAACATTAATTAAAGCAAAGAAGTAACCAAAATTATGGTGTTAAAGCAAAGATACAAGAATTGTAAACTTCTGTACTGACTTAAGATTAAGTTATGCTCTTAACTTGTAAAGCGGGTGTAAAATGCTGTATGCTCTCACTCTGCAGGAGGCTGGTCTTCCTGCAGATGCCCACAGTACTGTGTCCGAGCCCCGGCTGATTACGCGAGTAGTCCAGCTGTAGTAGAAGCTGAAGTACAGTAACGGTTTTGCTCATCTTGGAGTAATGACGCACCTTGTGGGCATGATTGACATACTTGTCTCTTTAAAAAAACTTTCAGAGGATTTTGCTTGGTCCCTTTCCCTCCCGAGACTTCCCTGTAGCAAGTAGAAGATGAAAGCATTTTGGTGCAAAGCGTGTGCATGTGTGTGTTTGAAATTCTATTCCCAGGAATTCAGGGCCTGGAGAACAAGCATCCTGAGAGTCTGTCTTTGGTATTTTCTCCCTTCTGGTCCCTGCTTCCCGCAATGTGTGCCGGGTGATGTGCTGGGGCCGACTGAGTCTTGAGCTTGGAGTCTCAGCCAGTGGCCAGTCCTTGTTGCTGGGGATGGCTGGGGCGCTGTGGCGGATGTGCCAGGCTGTGTGGATAGGGGCCTGGGGTTTCCCAGCGGTCCAGCCATGACCCACCGGCCTGCCTCTGGGAATCCTGCTCCCTGGACAGCTGACCTCTGGCTGCCTGGGCCTGTGAGGCTGGGCAGGGTGGGCTGGACCAAGCAGGGACGCCTACACCCAAGGGGCAGGGGCTTCAGGAAGTTGAGAGGGTGATTCCTGGCCTCAATTTGAGCTGTAGAGCATCCCCCTGCTGTCACCAGGCTTTCAGAGTTGCCCTCGCCCATGTCTGGGGTGCTCCTGGTTTTCCAGGGACCCTATGTTGTAGGCCTCTTCCTTTCAATCATGTAGTATAAGAAGTTAATTTTATCACTTAGACTCAGTCAACGATTTACCTAAAAACAACAAGCACCCTTCCTCCTGTAAAACAAAATGAAACCAGAACTTCTACTAAAGAACTTAGACCAGTGGTTCTCAACCTTCTGGCCCTTTAAATACAGTTCCTCATGTTGAGACCCAACCATAAAATTATTTTCGTTGCTACTTCATAACTGTAATGTTGCTACTGTTATGAATCGTAATGTAAATATCTGATATGCAGGATGGTCTTAGGCGACCCCTGTGAAAGGATCGTTCGACCGCCAAAGGGGTCGGAACCCACAGGTTGAGAACCGCTGACTTAGACTCATTATTGATAACAGCTGTGGGATTTCAGCCGTGTGTTTTGGTGAGAGCTCACAGGGCAGTCATCCTAGGTCAGTGGTCGGCAAACTCATTAGTCAAGAGCCGAATATCAGCAGTACTTCTTCAAAATAGACTCGCCCAGGCTAAAAACCGACGTCTGCGCATGGGCCACGAAGTTTCAATCGCACTGTACACGCGCCTGCACGTGGTATTTTGTTGAGGAGCCACACTCAAGGGGCCAAAGAGCCGCATGTGGCTCATGAGCCGCAGTTTGCCGACCACGGTCCTAGGTCACAGGATGTGCGGGAAGAGGCATGTTTCCTTGGGAATCAAATATCCCCCGTCTTCAGGAAGCTGATGTACAGAAACAGTAATGGGCGGGTTTGTGTTCCTCACTGTTCATGGGGACACAGAAGTGTACCCTGAGTCTCCATGCTGTAACCTATAGCATTTACAAAGCAATAGACTGCACTTCCTCACAGCCGCTCTGTATTTCTGGTAACTAACAAGGTCAGACACTGATTCCTGGAAAGTGCTGTGAGTCATGCCACGTTGGTTCTCTCTGAGTAGAAATCTGATATTTCCCTTCCAATGCCAGCATTTAAATGACTTATCTAACCATGGGCTCCATTCAGATGGGTCCTGCGGTCAGGTCAGCAGCACAGAGCGAGTCCGCCTTGCGCTGTGTTGTGGGAGCAGGTGTGTCCAGGACACCTCCCCTGGTGCAGCCACCATAGGCGGCGGTGAGTGGGCCCCGCCGAGCTCCGGTGGAGCCCAGGGTGTTTATGGAGCCATCCCTGCTGCCCCCTCAGAGACCACTTGGAGGGTCTGTCTGCTTATGCCTGCCTACCCCCCTCACTCACTGTCCCTGGCTGCCAGACCTCTCGCTTCAGACGGTAGTGTCACCCCAAATACACCCAGATCATTCACTGGGTCTTTGAAACGTCACATGAGGTGTGGAACAGGGCTTCAGAGGAGGGCTGTACGTACATGGATGAGGCTGAGTAGATGCACCCCCCCCCCCCCATGCAGGGTGACACAGGGGTGGCATCCTCATCGTGGGAGGCCTGTTGTCTGTATTTGATGTGGGAGCACATTTCCTGGTCTGTTTTTCTGACTGTAGGCATGTCTGTCTCCCCTGTAGGACTGGTAGCCATAAAGGACGCCCATGACATAGAGACCAGGCTCAACGAGGTGGAGAAGTTGCTGAAGACCATCATAAGCATGCCATGTAAGGTGAGTGGGTCAGGTCCGGCTGGGCGGGACGGTGGCACATCCCAGCAGCGTCCACAGAGCTGGCCTGCTGGCTCCCTGGCCACCTGCCCTCCCTGGAAGTGTCAGGCCATAGGGAGGCCAGTGGGTCGACCTGGGAAAGAAAGACTTTGATGAGCTCCGGTGGCTCCATTGTTTCCTCCCTGGGCAGGTGGGAGCCAGGGGCCAAAGAGGCGTTGAGTAGGAAGGGAAGGGGCCCTCCGCTACAGTGGTCCTTGCTTTCCTGCTTCCATGCAGAAGCCCCTGGTCTGGCTGAGGGTGTCTGAGAAGAGGCGTGAGGAGCCCGAGGGAGTGTTGGCCTCAGCAGCGGCAGGCGGATAAGCAGCTTGCAGGCCTGGGTGCTGCGGTGATGAGGAACCGCCTGGGTCAGGCGACCACCTTACTCCTGCAGGCTGTTGCCTGCCTCCTCCGTGGGCGCTCATAGTTGACTGTGAAGTGAAGGGAGCTGTGGGGAAACGCTGGCCATGCAGCACTGAGAAAAGCTAGCCAGCTTCTGTCACCCCGTCCTGCCTGTCCCAGGGCCCTGTTGTTTAGCCATGTGTCCATAAATAAACGAGGTCAGCGATTTCAGCCTCTTCCGCACGGTCGGTCCTGCGGGCTGTCTGAACAGCTCTGGGTAGCACTAGATGGGGCCACCTTGTAGAGGATTAATTTTAGTAATTAACCCATTTCTCCCCAGTATTCTAGGTCAGAAGTCGTGCTCACCTTCTTTGAAAGATCTCCTCTGGATCAGGTGCTAAAAAATGACAGTGTGCATAAAATTCAACCCAGCTTTCAAAGTCCAGTGAAAATTTCAGGTAAGAGCTACAGGGAAGGCCTGGGGGAAATGCCGCAGGGGTTTCTAGGAGCTTTTCAGTGTGGTGCCTGCATGGCTGCACCCCCCCCCCCCCCCCCCCCGGG
Organism: Myotis davidii; assembly: GCF_000327345.1. Taxonomy (NCBI): domain Eukaryota; kingdom Metazoa; phylum Chordata; class Mammalia; order Chiroptera; family Vespertilionidae; genus Myotis; species Myotis davidii. The sequence goes on along the minus strand of NW_006292916.1, from coordinate 795,984 downwards.
CTCTGGAAAGACAGCCCAACAGATGGTGAGCATCTTGGGTGAGAGGCTGCTACCAGATCCCTATGAACAGTGTGTTTTCTGACCCAGAGTTCACACTCCCCCTCCGTCCTAAGGGAGTTACTTGGCATATAAATTGGAGCTTAAGAAGTAGTATAATGATGAAAACATCAGTGAGGCATTTCTGAAGCAACCTTCTGGAGCCAGGAGTCTAGCTTGCTGAAAAAGATAGTGCACATAATGTGGCATTGAATTGTTCTTAGTCTGGGCAGCCGTGGCCAAAGGGGAACACGCCGTCTAGGTATTGTTAGCATTGATAAATTAAAACATTAGCAAAAGAGGCAAGGTCGGCCGCTGTAAGTAGTTGTGCACTGAGCAGAGCGCTGGCCAGCTCACCTGTGGAGTCACATGAAAGGAAGGGGGCCCCGGACTTCACCCTTCGTGGTGGCTTTCTAAGCTCTGGTTGCCCGTGTCGTTAGAACACTGTTGCTTTCTGCAGTGCTGTCTGTGAAGGCCGCTGAGGGTCTCAGGCAGGCACCGGCTTCCCCAGGCAACAGGCAGTCCACTTGTTTTGGCCTAAGAAGTAGCGTTTGCGTGGAGTCCTGCAGGGTCTGCCAGGTGGGAAGGGAGGGAAGGCAGCGGGCTGCAGGCTAACCCTGAGGGCCTGCAGAGCATCCTGGTCTGTAGGAGGCAGAGGAGGGATTCTGGAGGAGGAAGGAAGAGGAGGAATGGAGGAGCAGCCTCTAGAGGAAGTAGATGGGAGGGGAGAAGAGCCCAGACCCAGCTCCTAAGAAGAAATTGGTGGTCGTGGTGAAGGGGAGACCGAGGAGGCCAACCCAGAGGATGTCACTGGTGGAAAAGTGTCCTTGTTGAGTTCTGTGCCACAGCGGGAACCAGAGTCCTCATTGTGTGTTGGTGAAGTGGGCAGGGTGGGTGAGGTCTGGGAACCTGGGATGGAGAAGGTAGTTCCAGGTATGACTGTGTGAGGATGAGTGGGAAGCCTGGGTTAGTCTGTCTGCTGCTTTTGATGTCTATACAGCTTCCTGTGTATTCGTGGCAAGAGAGCAGGGGTCAGAGCCCTCCTCCTTCGTAGTAGAGTGAAGGTGGCTGTCGTTTATCCTGGTGGGTGTCTGTGGGCTCCAGGCTTGGAGGCTCGGAGGGCTCCGGGACCAGATAGCCAGTCCTGCTGGTTGCATGCTGCCCGCTAGAGCGGGGCAAGCTCTGTCCTTAGTACGCGGTGGTGTCCCAGCACTGGTGTCCCTGCTCTGCTTCAGTTCTTTTGTGTTGAGCAAGTGGGAGAGCAAAGAGCAGCACAGTCCTTTCAGGGCCGGTGTTGGTACAAGAGCCGGTGTGCTTCAGGTTGGCCCCACGTGGAGAAGGACAGACTTGGGCCGTGTGGCATTGCCTCTGAGTACCTCCCAGAGTGCGACCGCATGGAACATCCCAGCCCTCTGAGTGGCCTGTCTTATCGGTGACAGTGACGGGTAAATGGAAGGCCACGTCTGCCCTAAGGAGTTGAGAGGACTGAGATGAAGGGATGGCGGTAGAGCCCCATGCTGATGTTTTAAGTATGTTCTCCCTGCTTTTTCAAGAGGACTGAGGACAGAGGTTTTGGCTTGCCCTGTGTGTGAGCCTCAGTGAGGCCTTGCGTGGGTGACCAGGGACACGGTGTCCAGGTCTAGGGAGGCAGGGTGCTGACCTCCTCCTGCCAGCTGGGAGCCCAGGTGGGGGGTATGCTCTGCCCTGGGGACAAAGCAGTCACTACCCCCCAGTGTTGGCTCTGCACAAAACACTTCATAATAAACGGGGCTTCCAAAAACTGGAGTTTGTAAACATCTACTGCGCGTCGGTCCCCGAAATCCTCCAGCCAGGGGCCTGTCCAAGGAACCCGTGCGCGAGGTGGCAGGCTGGGAGCACCAATAGAACCCTTCCTGAGCCGAGTCTCTGGCAAGAAGGGGTGTCCTCCTCTTCTGCCCTCATCAATGGAGCCCAAAGTCTGGGAGTCTCCCTTTGAAGCTTCCCAGCATAGACTAGCGTGTAGGTATGCCGGCCTGGGGGTGTTCCACGGAGGTGGGGTGCACGCTTATTGCTCACTGCTCGAGGAGATAAATATACGAAGACAAGGCACTGTGGTAAATTAGGAGACACTTTTCACTGAAACTGGGGTTTGCGGTGGCACCGACATCCCTTTGAAGAATGAGTGCACATGTTTGCCAGTGGTGCCTTTCAGTCTCCATCCCCTATTCTGGGGTTGCTGCATTTGGGGGTCCCCCAGGCCTGAACATCCATCCACAAGTGTCTCTGTCAGCCTCACCCTGTCCCTGGTTTATAGCCTGGATGCTGACTGGTCATCCCACAACTCTGGCTCCCTGAGCTCAGTAATTTCTCAGAACCTGGCATCCACAATAAAACCCAAGCCCCCCAGTCATTCTAGACATGTCAGAGTCTGGCTGGCTCCAGCTTTCTGATTTTGTCACCACAGCACCCTCTGCTGCAGACCCTCCGCTGCTTCCTGGCTGGGCTTCGCTCGTGCTGTGTCTGCCCCTCCACGTCCACTCCTGTCCTGCTAAATTCCGTTCATTCGGCAAAATGCCCTCACTTGCTGCGACTCACCCAGCCCCTCCTCCTCCTCTCCCCGGAGATTTCCTAGTGCCTTCTCATGCCATTGACATGGCATTTAGGGAGGAGGTGCCCTGGGAACGGGCACTGGCCTCGCTGGCTGTGAGAGGCTGTTCTTCACACTGGCGACTTAGGTGCATCAGGCCTCTGCAGGCACAGCCTCCTCTCTCATTTTCAGATTGTGCAGTGGCCACGGGCCCCACTAGGTGGCGCCAGGCCCTGGTGATGCAAGAACTGAGCCAAGTCCTGGGCCCACAACAAGGGCAGTGGATTCTCTGGTGATGCTTTGGGTCAGTACAGCCTCAAACAGTCCTCAACCCATGTTAATCTAACTACTATCAAACATAAGAAAGATAGAATATGTGAATTAATGAACTGAAGGACTGATAGCATATGGAGCGCTGGAAACCATGGCTGCAGTTAAAAAAAGAAAAATCATTACCACAGTAGTAATTACTGCAGAAAAGATCCATTAATAGCTGCTAAGATTAGTGGCAAAAGTTTCAGGAGAAATAGGATTTGCAGAATCTGGATGCATCTCCCTAAAGGCATTTCTTAACCACAGGGAAATATAGTAACCTTTGGGGAAACTGGCAGAAGCCTCCTTACCCAGGTGATCCAGGCCCACATCCCAGGAGTGCAGCCAGTGACATCACACACCCAGTGCTCTTTGGGGAAACTGGCAGAAGCCTCCTTACCCAGGTGATCCAGGCCCACATCCCAGGAGTGCAGCCAGTGACATCACACCCCCAGGGCTCCTGCTAGAGCGAACACTGTGGTCAGAGCTCATGGAAGCATCAGACACTTTGAGGGACGTCGGTAAAATAACTCACCAGTCTCTTCAAAAGTGTCCCAGTCATCAGAAATGAGAATTTACTGAGGAACTGCCAGAGGTCATAGGAGATGAGGACACAACCGCTTAATGCAGCAAGGAGTCCTGCATTGGGTCTGAAACCACAAAAGGCTGGTCAAACTCAAGGGAGGGAGATGCTCCGTCAACAGACCTGTGCCACGGTTGGTAATTCCCTGCGGTTGGTAATCCTACCATAGTTACGTAAAAGGTCAACGTTAGGAGAAGCTGGTGAGGGATATGTGAGAACTCTGTACTGGTTTCACAACTTTTTTATAATTCTAAAATTAGCTAAAAAATGTTGACAAAAATAAAAAATGACAAAGCAAGACTCTACTTGACGTGAAAAAATGTAGCTCGAGAATGCACCATTCCATAGAATCAGTCATGTATGTGATTAAATTGGCCAGTGATTTTTTTTACTATAGGTATTAAGCTGACTTCTAAGAAATTAAAATGCTGTAATTTTTCTGAAGTCACAACACTGCTTTTGTTTCTTTTTATTTGCATGACACAGAATATATGAAGACATTAGCAACCACAGTAATAACTACCATTCCTCAAGCACCAGGTGCTTATTCTGTCTTTACAAATGCCACCTCATTTAATCTGTACTTGTGCCCTTTGGGGTGGATACTGTTGTTCCCATTTTACAGAAGAAGAAACTGACTGAGCAAGAAGTAACCTGCTCCCCAGGCAAAAGTAACAGAACTGGAGTTTCCTCAAGCGCCCAGGTGGCCTTGTGAATAATTAAACCACATACATTCCTATGCACAAAGGCTGAGCACAGGCAGCTAAGGAATGGTTTGCTACATGTCTATTTTGAGGGGGCTGGTCAAGATTCCATTTTTTAGAGCTTCAAGTTTCACATTTAAGAAAAATTAGGAAGCCCTAGCCGATTTGGCTCAGTGGATAGAGCATCAGCCTGCGGACAAAAGGGTCCCGGGTTTGATTCCAGTCAAGAGCATGTACCTCGGTTGCAGGCTCCTCCCCAGCCTGGGCCCTGGTCGGGACTTGTGTAGGAGGCAACCCAATGTGTTTTTCTCACATCGATGTTTCTGTCTCACCCTCTCTCTTCCACTCTCCCTAAAAAGTCAATGGAAAAATATCCTCGGGTGAGGATTAACAACAACAACAAAACACAACAACAAGAAAGATTAGGAAGTTCCTCTACAAGGTATTTCCTCGGAATGTTCAGAAATGTTTGAGGCACTGACGTTTGTTTTCACTTGTAAGGTTCCCCCCAACCCCCTTGGCTGGGGTGGGGTGCAGAAAGGTGCTGGGGCCATCTGTTGACTGTGCTGACGTCACTCTGAGGTCTTCTGTGCTTCTTGGGAGAGACAGATTTGGGACAAACTTAATGAAAGCAGCTAAAGAAAGTGTTTGTTTTTTATTGTTTTCATTAGGGCTCCCATATGTTTGAAATTGAGAGGGGAGGGAATCTTAGTCTTTCTGGTTAAGAGTTAGTCATCTTCAGAGTCACTCAGACTCCGGTAAACATCTTCTTGCACCTTCTCACACCTCTGAAGGGAATTGACCCTGGAGGTTCCCAGCGCCCATGTCTGTTGGTCTTCGCTCCTCCTCAGGACTTGCAGGCTCTCTCGCTGGTTCTCATGCAGGGAAGGTGGCAGCTCTGCTGGGCCCCACCTAACGTCACTGGGAGTGGGACTGGCTGAGCTGATGTTGGGAAAACCTGTGAAATTTGAGCTGTCACCTCTCCAGAAAGCCATGTGGGAATTTTAGCAACTAATTACTTGGCAAATCTGCACAACGAGTTGTCATTTTAATCCTGTAGGGATGAGGAGGAAACCTTACATTTTTCTTCATTTTTGTATAGTTTCCCTAATTCTCTTCATATGGAGAGAAATTTAACAAATTGAAAACCAAATACCTAGAAAGATTAAAAATAAGCATCCACTTATAAAAAGCAAATCCATGCGTGGGAATAAAACAATCTAAGTTATGGTCAGATGTAAGAAAAAATAAATCTCCCAAACAACAATGCGCCGGGTGCCCAGTGAGCTGGGTGCCCCCGCTGCCAGGGGAGGGGGGCCATTTGGAGCTGTGTGTCTGTGTGTGAGGCCCTGACTGGGAAGATGGTAATCCTTTGGAAAACCCTTTGAGAATGCACCAGGAACTTTCCAGTTGAGGGTACTGAGTCCCCAGATCATAGAACCCCCGGCTGGTCTGAGCCCCAGTGGTGCTGTAACAGCTACCACACCCTCAGGCACCGCCATTCCACCACTTCCAGTGCCTGACAGGCCAAGTCCTGTGCCCTCAGAAAGCTAACACCACAGAGCCAACAAGACATATGAAGACTTTTTCTTTGTGGGCCTTTTTACATTATCAAAGTTTGTGCTTGTTAGTAAAAAGTCAATTTACATGGCAGAATGAGAGAAAGTGAAAAGTGAAGTTGCCCATTTGGTTTAAGACACACACTGATCTCATTTGATCCATGTGGCAGCCCCCGGGGGTGGGGGTGGGGGGCCCGAAGGTGCTGTCCTGCCTGACAGATGGGAGCTTAGAGCCCTGCAGAGCCGTGCAGTGTGCCGCGGACGAGACCAGGACTCAAACCAGACTGACAGATGTGGGCTCAATGCTCCTTCTGCCCCAGCTTCAAACGCATGGGGAGGGTGCCTGGGAGAGAGCTCAGACATTCCCGGGGGAGAGAGGCGCCTCCCGCTTGCACAGGCCGGCAGGTATGGCTCCCGTGAAGGCTGCGCCAGCCCCTGAATCGTATGCAGGACTCCAGGGTTGGCTCCAGCTACACCTGTGGGTGCAGAGTGTTCCCCTAAAGTGTGGGGGAGACAGGGCAGCAGGTGGAGGGGGGAGTCTGCAGATTGGTGTAAGCCCCAAACTTTAAAATTTCAAAACCCGACCCGACCTGAATATTTACCTGTTGCTTTCATTTTCAGAGATCATGCGGTCCAACGGGTTTTGTTTAGCAAATACGGAAACTATCGTTATCGACCACAGTGTACCCAACGGGAAAGAGCAGCACCTGGGTGTGGATCCCGCAGAGCATTTGTGAGTACGCTGGTCTGCATGTCATTTCACAGATGGGATCCTGGAGCGGGTGGCTAGGGCGGACTGGGTTCACCCCGTGCGGAGCTCTATAGGCAGGAACTACCCGTGGCCACAAACACCAAGCCATCCTGCCTGTATTTGGACACTTATTTAGAGAGTTTGCCTTTTCTAGAGGACATAAGACCGTGGTCATAAACCTGTGGGGACACAGTTCCTTCGCCCTAATGGCTGGCTAAGTGGCCAAGCTTCAGGGTCTGGTCTGTGCTGGGCCCTGAGGGGGCACAGGGCCCAGAGCCTCCTTGGTGCCAGGCCTGGTCTCCTGGGATGGGGCAAAGCGGCACCTGCACCTCGGCCTCACGTTGCAGGGCTAGACATTCTCCAGACGCCTGGGTGCCGGGGCCTGGCCCGGGGGCTGCCCTGAGGAGGGGGAGGATGAGTGACTGGTGAAGGTGGGACAGCCAGAAACACCACTTCCCCGTTCTTCCTCTCTTTTAGCAGAACTTTGGCCGTGAGTGCCCCGGGGAAGCTGGCACTGGGCCCCCGTGAGGCACAGCCGCCTTCTCCTCGGGAATTATCAGACAGCAGCTTCAGGGATTCATAGTGTGGCTTCTGTGGACTGTCAGCACAATAAGGGTTGTGTGGGTGTCAGGAAATGATTTAGCCTCTCCTGGCGCCTCTGAATCTTTAAAGCAGGACCACTGTGTTCTCCAGCTTCCACTGTGCAGACCTCAGGTCCCAAGGGTGGCACTCCTGGCTCAGGAGCCCCGAGGCAGCGCTGGGTGTGCAGTCTCCCTGTGGGCAGAGGAGCTGCTCAGCATGCCAGGCCCTGGCCCATCCACTCCACTGCAAACAAACATGGACTAGGGCAGATTCATGCTGAGACGCCCAGGCGAGGACTGCAGGACACAGTGTGACCCGAAGAGTGACAGCCCCGGGTCGGGGAAGCCCTGTCAGACCCATGGACGGGCTCTTTCTTAGTGTCTCAGATGTCGCTCAAGTAGGTGGCGCAAGAACCCTTCACTGTGGTGTCATGAAATGCTGGCGAGGCCGAGGGGTCCCTCCTGTAAAATGCTGCTGTCCCTTTGCACACCCAGCCCTGCCACACACGGCACGGTACCTGCTGTGTGTGTATGGAGGGCGTGTTAGTTCATGCCGTAATGCGGGGCTGGCATAGTGGAAAGCCCTCCACGGTTTGACATCGATCCTAAGTGCCCTCCTGCAGTGACCTGCTGTACTCTCACCGTCTGGGTGGCGCTGGGGGTGAGCCAGCCACAGCCCTCACCTTTGTCCTTCCTGTTTCAGGTTTGAGAATGGCAGTGAGTTCACCTCCGAGCCGGAGGACGGCGATGACCCAGCAGCTTATGACACCAACCTGTCCTATTACCACCTGGTCCCCTTTGAGACGGACATTTTGGACTGAGTCATCATGGGCCCTCCTCAGCCCTCAGCTGCTGTTCAGTGGGCCCTGTCCCACCAGGCCCCCATGCCTGCACTGACTGAGCACGGCTCTGCTGCCAGGCCCGCACCGAGACCTGGTGTTCTGTGGTGAGTGGAGTAGTGGGGTTTCTGGGGTTAGCACCGACCCCACGATCTCCAACAGCCAGGAGTCAGGCCCGGAGTCCCCGACGCCTGCTGCTGAGGAAGGCCCTCTCCCACTGCACACCCCCGGCCTGTTTCTGCATTCCTAGGACTCGCTCGCTCCCCGTGTGGAGGAGCCACAAGTGCCTGCAAGACATCACGATGCCAGGGGGCCACCCAGGGCCTTGCTGGGTTCCTCCTTGCCTGTGACTGCTTCCTGGAAGGAGCCTCCTCCTGGTGCAGGGGCCCAGGGCCAGGCGCCCCTCCCTCCTGCCATCCCCAGCACAAGCACACAGAACAACCCACGTGAGATCCTGTTGAGTCCCAAGTTCTGGGCGACACAGGCAGGGCATATTAAGTAACCAGCCTTTTCCTGCGAAGCTGGGTGTGTGGCTTCCATTTGTTTTTCACCTTTTGTCTGGAAACTGAGGGCTGGCTTTGTGTCAGCCACAGTGGGTGTTTACCGAAGGGGAACTGTGGATGGGGACAGGAACGGGGGACCATTGATCATGGGGTGCTTATGAGTTGGGGCTGAGTTAGTGATGCTGCTCAACAGGAAGAGAACCTTGCCTTGCCTGCCAGCATCTCTTCAGGGTCACAGTGCTGTGGCCACCTGGGCCCCGAGGTTTGTCTCCTGGTTACTAGCTCTCCACGATGGAACTGCCATAGTAACGTGAGGGGAGAGAGTGAGAGGAAAGCCACGCACTCGGCTTGCCCGTTTTCCTCTGCCCTCAGGGAGGGTCTGGGGTCTGCGTGCTTATCTTCTTTATTTCTTCAGTGTCTACTAAGGACCAACATCTGCTAATGTAAATAATAAATTATTGAAAATCCTAATTATTTTACACAGTCTGTTTTTAAATCTATTTTAATGAAATAAAATATATTACTCTCCTTTTCTGGATGTCGTGTTTGTGTATGAAGGTATGCCTCCTCGTATTCCCTCCGGGGAGGGGTGGAAGCCAAACCCTGCCCTCAGGCTGGTCCTGAGCCCCGCCCCTCGTCGTTTGAGCAAGGTGTTTGGTTGGTCGTGGAGGGTTTTCCTCTTCTCCGTGTTCCTCGTTGGAACGTGTTCTGTGGCCCAGGAAACCTGTTCTGTGGCCCAGCTGCACACGCGGGATCTCCCTTCTGCCTTCCAGCTGTGCTCAGTTTACTGCACCCTCCTTTCAGGGGGCTGTTAGGTGGCTGATGGGGGTTGACCAGTTGCCTTTCTTCCCTTGAGGGTAAAATTCACTTCTCTCCAAGGATAGGGCTGGTTGCTTAGCGGTTAAGGTTAGAATCTATCACCAAAGAAGTGAAAACATATGCCCACACCAAGACTCAAAAAACCAATTTGCTCATGTATCATCCAGTGGATATTTCTGGAATGCCTGTATGCTGAAGGGGCACTCACACTGGAAACCGAGGCTGCCTGGTGAACAGGGTGGGTAGGTGTGATCCCATGCTCTGGAATTACAGTGAGCTGTGAGACGCACCTTACACTCTCAGGAGCAGCAAAACCAAAGCCATGTATCAAAAGGCTCCACTGTGAAACAGGCGGGAGGTGTCCACAGGAAGCCACCGCAGAGCTCTGGCACTCAAATCCACACTTTGCAGGGACTCCCAGAGTTGCATCCCAGCGGACAGGCCACACACTGCGAGGGTTTAATCTTCTGGAAAAAAAGAGAAAAAGAATATTTGTAACAGTAATATATTGCTGAAGAGTGCCTCCATGTTTACTTCTGGTTATGTGCTTTCTCCTCTGTGAACACAATAGGATCTTAGTGTTCTCAGAGAATAGCATGCCTTGCCTGTCTCCCTTCATGGTTGCCATTGTGTTATCGGAGAATAACACACTCTCCTGCTCCCCGCCCTCTCAGAGGGAACAGCCCTGGTGCACACCCACAGCCACACCTCCATGTGCTCAGGGACCCGGGAGATTCGGCTGCCACTCAGATGCAGAAGGAAAGCAGGCCCACCTGGAAGGACGTGGGAACACAGACGAGGTCCAGGTTCTCCTGCTTCACTCTCTCAGCTGTGGAGAGAGAAGCCATGTCGGTGGGTCTTCACTCTCACTTCACTTTTCTTGTCTTGGACACATTTGCTCAAATCCAACAGAAAAGGAAAGTCTGCCTTTCATACCATGTCCCCCCCTTTTTGACGAAGTTGATGAACATACCTCACACATCACACGACGGGGCAGTAGAAAGCCTAAGGCGGTGAGTACTAACTATGGAAGAGCAACGCCAGTGTCTGCTATTATGTGCCTGGCAATAGTCAAGGAACTGTGTACCTGGGAACTCTTAATCCTAAAGGTCAGTTATAACCCCAAGGAAAGGAACAATTATTACCTCCATTTTACAGAAGAGGAGACTGAGGCACAGAGAGGTAGAGGGTCTGGGTAGTTACACAGCTAACAAGGGGCAGAACTGGAACATGACCCCTGGCAGTCTGGCTTCAGTGTTAAATACTCCCTATGCTGCCTTTTACAGGGAAAAGCTAGAGGTCAATTTTCACATTTAATACAAAATATAATATCATTTGTAGACCCCGGAGGGTTGTTAGAGTGGGCTTATTCATGCATTCAGGGATTGCGCCCTTCAGGAAAACTTGATTTTTTAAAAAGGTCTTAAGAAAAACACTGTCTTGTTAAAATTTAAGTCAAATACATATTTCAGAGGGAAAGGGAGAGGGAGGGAGAGAGATAGAAACATCAATGATGAGAATCATCATTGATCTGCTGCCTCCTGCATTCCCCCAACTGGGGACTGAGCCTGCAACTGGGGCATGTGCCCTGACCTGGAATCGAACCGTGATTTCCTGGTTTACAGGTCGACACTCCACCACCATGCCACACGGGCTGGGAGAAATTTAAGTCTTTTTCATTACTTGGTTGCATCTTGTGAGGTTTAGATGTCACTATTACGAAACCCACAGTTAATTCTTGAACTTAAAGTCCTCCACACACTCAGTGCTAAGGCACAAGGATGTACAACGTTACAGCCCCTGTTCGGCCCATGAGGCAGCTTCCAGAAGCCAACACACCAGCACCACAGCCACTCCTTAAAGACAGAGTGGTGCTGGACTCTGCCTCCTGAGCACTTTGCCCCTGGAACTACAAGAGGCCAGCACTCTAGCAAGCCTCTCCTCTGGGCTTGTTCTTACAAACAAAAGCAGGGAAGTAAAACAAGTGGTCAAGCCTACACTGACCTTAATTTGTTTCCCTGAGATTGTCTGAGGGTCAGAGAGCTTGCCTCAGGGTCCCTGAGACCACACACACACACACACACACACACACACACACACACACACACGCAATGAGGATAAAATTCTGTTGAGACCTCACCTAAGTTGGCTCCTCCCTTCCAGCTGAGAAGAGTAAACAAAGATAGGGTAACCCCCAAAGATGGATGGATAGAAGGATCTCTTTCTAAGGGAAGAACAGATACACTCAGATGATCTCAGGCAAGCAGCCCCTCTTCCCAGCTCCTTGTGGCTGGAGACCAATCGGCACATGCAAAACCTCTGCTCCCCACCCTTTTACCTCCCCACACCCAGCGCACCACACAAAACACCCCAGAGACAGCTCAAGAACATGTCTATTCACTGCACATATGGACAATTGTAGAACTACTTCCAATTCCCAGCATTTGGCCATTCTGTCTGAAAAGGGGAGGAGAAATAGCCAAACCTTATCAATACCATCTTTTAGTCCCTCTTCAGCCGCCTCCTAGAGCTGCAAGACTGTTATGAACAGTTCACCAACCAGGGTGCAAGGCAAGCACTGCGCCCATTTTACAGGAACAAACCTCCGAACCGCAAAGCGGGTCTTTATTACAGTGCCAGGGGCAGTTTATCAGCACAGCCCTCCTCCTGCCATCCGACCCTGGCGTCACCATCTCCTCCTGATGAGATACACTGGGCAAGTTTACAAATGTTAGGCGCTTATTTGAGCAAAAACGGATTCAAATTGTGCAGCATCCAAACTAGCAGACAGAAAGGAGCTTCACGGAGCTGTCCAAAAGGAAAGACTTTCACACACTTTCCTCTGAGGGGTGGCAGGGTCTGCCAGTCAGATGACCCCGCTATTACTCAGGTGATTCCTGAAAGACTTAGATTCCATTTCTGGGAGAGCCAAACTGTGAGTCCTGGTTTGGTGATGTGGGGTTTAGCATATGCGACTCCATTTTTGGCCTGTTGTCTAATATGTAACACTCCCTCCATCCTATCCAACAAAAGGCTTGGACTTCCAGATACTGTAAGATTAATTTTTAAACTGACTTACAGCATGTAGACACAGCCCTTGTGATAGGCCAGGTGTTCCCACCATTTTTCAAATAGCAATTCTTTAACGCAACCACAGAGAGGGTATGTTTTTTATTATTGCCAAGTGTCTGATGGGAAAACTGAGGCACAAATACCACTGCTCTCAAGCCTTGCACCTGTAAGTACAAACATTAACACCTCACAACTCCTGTGGAGCAGGCATCTGGGCACGGTTGGGCTGGGTTCCTCTGCCCCAAGGTCACTGAAGCAGATGTGTTTCAACTGAGGCTCCACTAGGGACAGATTTCCCCCCAGGTTTGTGCCAGGATCCAGGTTAGACAGAGGAGAGCTCTAGCTCCTGCCTGGTGGCCTGGGCACTCCCTTGGTTCTCTCCAATGAGGTCTCTACATAGGGCAGCTCAAAACATGGGCGCTTGCTCTCCCCTTTCCACGGATGATAGACAGACACACACAGAGACACAGTTATCTCATCCATACCTGATGAGGTCCTTAGGAAATGGTATCTAGCATCACTCTCATTGTGTAGGTTGGGAGACTCAGGAGGCCCTGAGAGGCACAAAGTCTTTCCCAGGGCACAGAACTGATAAGAAAAAGGAGGTGTGAACTCAGCTTTCTCCTCCAAGCCTGGGACCTGGGACATTCCCAGGGAGCTGGTGGAGGGCTGTTAGGTATCTGTGTACAGGTATGGAGTTGGCATGGGTGAGGAGGGTGAATGGTCAACAGCCAGAGGGGGCTTTGGGTGGTTCTGATTAGAGGAAGGGGCCCAGGTCACGGAACCTTGAGGGGTGACCTCGCTTCCTCGGTGACAGACTGACCAACAGAAATGAGAAGTCTGGTAATGAGGAACCCACATTCTAGCTCACTCGACTGGAGACAGTCAGGAGAGTAGGATGTTTCTCTGTTGCTTCCCAACTTTGCAGGGCTCTGGGCAGAAGAGAGCCCAGAGTGAGAGATGTTTCTGTTGCTGTAGACTTTGACGCAAACACTACCATGATGCCTCTTGCCCTTTGGCAAGAGGCAGCCTCAGGTAACCGAGGGCAACCCAGAGCAGGCCCATCCAGGCCAGGCCCCAACTGGGACCCCACTTGGCCAGCCCAAGACACCCTTTACCCCTCATTCTGAATGTGTGTGTGTGTGTGTGTGTGTGTGTGTGTGTGTGTGTTGGGGTTGGTGAGGGAAAGTGGGGGGTGAGGGGCACTCATCCTGGGCAGGAGCTGGTTGTTGGAAGCCTGGTTGGTCTGTCATGTTCATACCCCCAAGTCATGGCTGGTGGGATGGAAACAAGAGTTCTGGGGACCAAGCTCCTCTACACACTTGCTAACCTTGAGCCAACAGGAACAAACAGGACTTAGCATATAACCCACCCCAATAATCTTACACAAGTGAGTAAAGAAATCCACGTCACAAAGTGCTAGAGGACAACATGGCCTTAGATGGAGCAAAGGATACCCCCCGGAGGGAGAGAGTAATTAAGTATATGCCAATTAAGTACATGGATATGCTCAATAAATGTGTGGATTTTAATTAGTTATACCACTTGCAAAGTATCCAGGATCCTACTTGCAAAGTATCCTACTTGCAAAGTATTCCTCCCCTCTCTAGCTACGTTTCTGGTGACCCTACCAACTGTCTGACACTCCTGGGCACTCAATAAATACCTGGCTAATGAATGAAATTAAAAAAATCAACATTAAAGAGAAGAAAATACAAACTTCAAGTAGTGTTAGCATCCCAGGAAAGAATGTTGGTGGGGAAAGTGGGTACCACTGAGACTGGGTGAGGTGTCCCCAAAAGGCCAATGGAGATCTCCACAGGATCACCTGGCAAATTCTGTAATAATGTAGCTAGAATCCAGTGTTCGGGGGTGTTAGCCTGAGGTGGTAGCTTACAGATTTTTATTTAAGCAAATACATAATTATTAAACAAAGGTCATATTAACATAACTAAGTTAATAGGAAAACTAATATAGGGGTTTTCTAACTATCAATTGCATTTACCTGTCCATTAGCTATTCACTTTATCCAGGCATTTTGAAATCTCAGCTTATTGTCCCAATTTTGCAGCTAAGATACTGAATCCCAAAAATAGAGCCAAAGTACACATTTTACATTAACTCTGTGAATTCCCACAGAAAATCCTATTGCTAACCAGACTTGTAACAAGTGACACCAGGACAGGGCAGCTGTGGACCTGGTGGAAGGGTACCCCCTAACAGGAGTCACTAGGTTCTGGAGGATCCCTGACCATCTTTCTATGGAACATGCTGAGCCAGCTTATTGCACTGGCCCCTCCCATTAAACAGGCTGTGTGGGGATCAAACATCATCTGTCTATGCAAAATAACTTGGTAAGCGAAGGTATTCTCAAGCACTAGCATTAGAAGATGATACCATTTTTTTATATTTTATTGATTTTTTACAGAGAGGAAGGGAGAGAGATAGTTAGAAACATCGATGAGAGAGAAACATCGATCAGCTGCCTCCTGCACATCTGTGCCTGCAACCCAGGTACATGCCCCTGACCGGAATCGAACCTGGGACCTTTCAGTCTGTAGGCCGACGCTCAATCCACTGAGCCAAACCGGTTTTGGCAAGATGATACCATTTTTTTTAAAAAAAAAAAGAAAAGAAAGACAAAAAGCCAATAAAGTCAAAGAAACTCGACCAAGGGCAGAGATACTTCACTGGGCTCCCAAAATATTTTAATTAAGATAATTAACCTAATTGGCAACAGCAAATCCACTCAGGTCAAAAGACTCCACTAACAGCAAGAATCACACCCGCTTAACTAGACTCCATCTCCCCTGCCCTCTGGCGAGTACACTCAGGGGCGGGGGCGCCGAGCTAAAACTACTGCAAGTCAAATGTCAAGACAATTTTCAAGCCAGTTCTCCACCGGCTTCCCAGGGAAGTGAAGAGAAGACCTCTTAGCAGCCCAGAACTCGTCAGTTTCCCTTTGTTGGTAAGGAAACCAGAGGGCACGTCTCTTCCAGCCCCACTCAACAGATGAGAAAGGATATAGAAAGACTAGCAGCCTGAATCTGTTCATCCGTATCCTAGTGTACATTCTTGGTAGCCTATGATTAAGTCACTGCCCTTTCTTAACAGTCTGGTCTTGCAAGACCTATCTTCCTAATTACTTACAAAGGGCCACAAAGAATGTAACAGCTAGCTAGAGGCACTATCCAGAACAGGCATTTAGATACAATCTGCCTTCCCCATTCTGACTGACTCAGGAGGGGCTGTGAAGCCCACCACAAAAGCCTGGCGGTTAGGAAACAGAAAACAAAGAAACCCAGGACTATATATATGGGGCAACCTCATTGTATCATTTGTTCAGGCTTTGGATCTTTGTACCCCCTGAGCCAGCAGGCTGCTTGATTAAAGGTCTCTCCCCTTACCTCCCAGTGCTTAACTGTTGCCTTTTTCGCACCAATTCCGTAACAATCAGGCCACACAAAGAGTCTCCGGGAAGCTCGCCCCGAGCAGATCCCACATCAAAACGGCCTTTAAGGAGCAGGGAAGTAACCCCGGGAAATGCGCGCCCGCTCCCCGCTCACGCAGCCCACGCCCTTCCAGGAACAAGGGCGCCCCAGCGGAGCCCACCAGGAGCCCAGCCCGCGGCCCGAGCCGCTCACCCTCACGTGATTCTCCCCCGCGCGTGGCCCGCAAGCTTCTTGGCCTCCTCGGCCTTGGACATCTTGGAGAGGGCTGGGAAGGCACTATTGGCTCCCCTGACGATGGGGCTGGTTTGGCCCGTGGCGCCGGTCCAGAAAGAGCGCACCCCAGCGGCTGCACGTGGGAGCCCGGCACACCCCATCGGTTCCCGCCTCCTCCAGAGGCCGTGCTGCTGTGACCCCGCACTGACTGCAGGACTGACTTCCAGTGTTTGGTCATCCATTCGGTCATTTTGGATGTTACAGACCCTGGCTTTTTATATGTATAGATACCTGTTGCTGCTTCCTTGTCTTATGGAAATGTAACTGCATCTGGCTTCCTTGTGTTATGGAAATGTACCTTCTCCCGGTCTGTAGCCCTATGTTTTTCACATGGACCCCAATTCTAAACATTCCTAGCCCTGCCTATGTTCCCCTAAAATTCCTATTTCATTATGAAATAAAAAAATGACAATAGCCAACCCCAGTGGGGATGGCTGCTCTTCTGTACTTCCAATCACCTGCACCCTCTCTGTCATAATTTATCCCACTCTATTCACTTGGCTGTCTCATTCTAAAGACTACAAACCCCTTGATGGCAGAGACCCTGTTTTCCTTATAGAATGCACAGCACGTGACCCAATGTTTTGGGAGTGAGCAATGTTCAACAAAATTCTACCTGTCTGTGCCTGTTGTTTTCTTTCCTTCCAGTCCTCGCTCCACCTTGCAATCATTCCTCATTCCTGCCCCCACATAACCCTCCTCCTTAGGTCTGCTAGTGAGGTCCAGCGACTCACGGATGTCCTCAAATCTCATTGGTAACTCTTGGGGCTGAAGACTAAGCTGACCCTTGGAATGGTATGAGCATTATGTTTTTATTGTTGTTGTTAATCCTCACCCCAGGATATTTTTTCCATTGATTTTTTAGAGAGAGTAGAAGGGAGAGAAGAGACACAGAGAGAGAAACATCAATGTGAGAGAGACACATCTACCAGTTGCCTCCTGGACTCGCCCAGACCAGGGCCGGGGATCTAGGCTGCAATCAAGGTATGTGCTCTAACCATTGAGCAAACAGGGCAGGGCAGCATTATGTTTTTAATTAATTAATTATTTATTTTTAATCTTTACTGTTAAGAATATTACAGATGTTTCCCCAATTCCGCCCCCCCCCCACTGTCTTCCTCCACCTGTTTCCCACCCCACCTTAGGCCTTCACCACCCTGTTGTCTGTGTCCATAGGTAATGCATATCCTATATAATAAAAGCCTAATATGCAGATTGTCCCCTCAAGCAGTGGTTTGATTGGGAGTTCGACCAGGAGACCGGGAGTTCGACCGCTCACTATGATGTGTGCTGACCACCAGGGGGCAGCATGGAACATGCAGGCATTGGCGATGCGGCGCTGGCAGTGGGCAGCAGTGGAGATGCTGCTGGCCCCGATGGGCCCTGATGGGAGCAGGACCACGGCAGGATGGTGGAGCAGGTGAATGGGCGGTGCCAGGCCAAGACGGGTGCAAGCAGGGGCCTGATCGTCCTGCCGAACACCCAGCAGACAGCGACTAGTGGTGGCAGCGGAGGGCAGGGCTGCTGCCTGGCTCCCTGGCACTGAGGGAGAAAGGGCAAATAGCAATAAAATATTTCTTCTAATTATTTCCCTTTCAATGTGCATGAATATGTGCACTGGGCCACTATATGCATATAAGATCTTTGGTTAATCTCTTCACAACCTCCTCCTCCCTTCCCTTAGAGATTTGTCAGTTTGTTCCATGTTTCCATGCCTCTAATTCTATTTTATTCATCAGTGTATTTTGTTCATTAGATTCCTTCTTCATTTATCTTTATTTCCAGATTCAATTGCTGACAGATATGTATTTATTGCAATTTTATTACTCATATTTTTCTTCTTCTTAAAAAAAAAAAAAACCCTTACCCCCAGCCAGTTTGAATCAGGGGATAGAGCATTGATCTGAGGACTGAAGGGTCCCAGGTTCAATTCTGATCAAAGGCACATGCCCAAGTTGCGGGCTCAATACCCAGTAGGGGGCGTACAGGAAGCAGCCAATCAGTGATTCTCTCTCATCATTGATGTTTCTATATCTCTCTCCAACTCCCTTTCCCTCTGAAGTCAATAAAAT
>NW_006292916.1:770723-777727 GCF_000327345.1 Myotis davidii | reverse complement strand
AATAAACCTTATAATTTTCATAGCAAGTTTCTTATCAAAATGGTCAAGCAAACATGGCCTCAAACACAAAGTTGAGTCAGATTGTAATGGAGACCAGTAGTCAGCAAGGTGAAGTATCAGCGACATCTAATGGTATTATGCTCACCCAGGGAAAATGCCAGAGAAGAACTGAATAACACTTTCTGTTGAGAAATCAGCTGACAGCCATATGGACGCTCCCTTGTAATTGCTTTTCTCTTGCTGCTTTTTAAAAAATATTTTTTAAAATTAATTTCAGAGAGGAAGGGAGAGGGAGAGAGAGATAGAAACATCAATGATGAGAGAGAATCATTGATTGGCTGCCTCCTGCATGCCCCCTACTGGGGATTGAGCCTGCAACTTGGGCATCTGTCCTTGACTGGAATCAACCTTGGGACCCTTCAGTCCACAGGCCGACACTCTATCCACAGAGCTAAACCAGCCAGGACTCTCTTGCTGCTTTTAAGATTCTCTCTTTGTCTTCAACCCTTGGCATTTTAATTATGATGTGTGTTTAAGACACATTTAAATTATGATGTCCTCTTATTTGGGCCTTTGTGCTTCCTGGACTAGTAAGTCTATTTCTTTCACCAGGTAGTTTTCTGTCATCATTTCTTTAAATAGGTTTCCAATTTCTTTTTTTTTTTTAAATATATTTTATTGATTTTTTACAGAGAGGAAGGGAGAGAAATAGAGAGTTAGAAACATCGATGAGAGAGAAACATCCATCAGCTGCCTCCTGCACATCTCCCACTGGGGATGTGCCCACAACCCAGGTACATGCCCTTGACCGGAATCAAGCCGGGGACCTTTCAGTCTACAGGCCGATGTTCTATCCACTGAGCCAAACTGGTTTCAGCAGGTTTCCAATTTCTTATTCTCTCTTTTCTCCTTCTGGCTCCCCCACAATGGGAATGTTGGTATGTTTGAAGTTGTCCCAGAAGCTCCTTACACTACCTTCATATTTTTGGATTCTTCTTTCTTTTTGCTCTTCTGATTGGTGTTTTTTGATTCCTCACATATTCCAAATTGTTAGTTTGATTATCAGAATCCTCTACTGTTGAATCCCTATAAATTATTCTTTATTTCATTTAGTCCATGTTTAATTTCTGACTGGTCCTTTTTCATGTATTTGAAATTCTCACCAAGATTCTTGTAAGTCTCACTAAGTCCCTTGAAGCTCTCATTAAGATCATCGAGCAACCTTATAACCATAGTTTTGAACTCTGTTTGCTTGCTTCCATTTCTTTCATTTGTGGCATCTTTCTTTGTCTCCACATTTTGGCTGCTTCCCTGTGTTTTTTCTTTCTTTCTATGTATTAGGTAGAGCTGCTATGTCTCCTGTATTTGGTAGAGTGGTGTTGTGTAGTAGGTGTCCTATAGGGTCCAGTGGCTCAGCCTCCCCAGTCACCTGAGCTGCGCCCTCTATGTCAGCAGTTGCCAACCGGTGGTCCGTGAGGTCCAAAAGGTTGGCGACTGCTGGTTTAAGGAAACTTTTGGAGCAATGGTCACCAAATGGTGGTCTTCAGACCACTGGTAGTCTGTGATGTCCGAAAAGTTGATGACCGCTGCTCAAGTCCACCCCTGTGTGGCCTGTAAACACGGTCTTGTTGTAGTTGAGCCTTGATTGCTGTTGGGAAGTAACCTCCAGACCAATTGGCTGTGAGAACCAGCTGTGACTACAGTGGGAGAGCTGATGTTCAGGACACACCTCTATGGAGTAAGACTTGCTTTGGTGGGGCTTTGATTCTCACTGAGTCTGCTCCTTGAGTGTGGATGTGTAGAGTTGTAATTTGGTATGGTCTGAAGCTGTCCACATGGTGCTCTTGCTCTGGAGCCTCCTGGGAGGTGAAAAGTCAGCCACTGTCTTGGGCCACCAGCAAGAGCTACAGAGAGTTCTGCAGATGGCTTCTATTTGTATTGGGCTTGGAAGTACCCAGGCAAGGCCTAACTGTGAAGCAAGGCAGGCTGGTGCTAGTGCTGGGTCTTGGGCCTCTTATTGATAAGTTTGGGGCATGCTGATGCCAGCTTCTGCTTGTTTTAGAGATTTTAGAAAAGTCTGAAACCTGAGCCAGGACAGGCCATTCATATGTAATAGCGGCTGTAAATAGCTTGGGTGGGCTGCAAATTGGATGGGGCAGGGTTTCAGGGAATGACCAGGGTGGAGTGAACAGTGTGGGACATACTGATGGAAACTCAGATATGGCTGCCAGTCAGCCCTGCAACAGGGGATGTCCCAGCACAGGAACAATGACTCCTGAGAGCACCCCTGACTGGGAGAAAGCCGTCCCCGAGTTCCTGTCTCAATGCCAGCCATTTCAGTTCCTCCCATATGTCCCTGGGTCCCCCAAAGTCACTGTCTGGTGCTGGAACTCAGTGTAAGTGGGACCCTGTAAGTTTATGTGCCAATGCTTTAATGGGAACTGCCTGGGTCTCTATGTCACTCAGCCACAATCCCCACTGGTTTTTACTGCTCAAAGTTTCAGGGACTTCTCTTCCAAGCTCTGGAACCCTTGGCTGGGGGTTTGGTATGAGGCCCAGATCCCTTGGTTCTCACAGAAGGCCTCTGCAGCCAAGATATCCCTCCTGATGGAAAAACACATCATATGTGGGTGTCGGACCAGCCATTCTGCACCTCTGTCCCTCCTACCAGTCTTGATGTACTTTTTTTACTTCTCTAGTTGTAGGATTTTCATTTAGCCAGCTTTCAGGAGGTTCTGAATGATGGTTGTTCTGTATTTTAGTTGTAATTTTGATTGTGGTAGTGGGAGGTTGTGAGAATCAGCATTTACCTATGCTGCCATCTTGTTTCTCTCAGCATTATGTTTTTATAACACTTATTATTTGCATATTTATTTAGAATTGTGCCAAACACCTTGCCAAATGCTTTTCAGATGCTATCACACTTAATCCTAAACAGCTCCAAGAAGTGGGTGCTATTATCCCCATTACACAGATGAGGCATGAAAGAAGTCCTCACTTAGCCAAGGTCCCACTGCTCCTAAGTGAAACTGGCATGCACAATTTCAGTGACTCTAGGACCAAACTTTGGTCTAATAGAGTTGCCCAGATGGTGGTTTGTTATTTGCCACAGAACCACCACCAATATAGCCCTAAACTTGATGTGTGAAAACCTTTTCTCTTTCAAGTCACAAGTAATAGCAATGACCCTTGAGACAAAATAGATAATAAGGGGGAAAAGAATGAAAAAACAAAAAACAAAAAACTGAAAATGAGGAAGTACTGAATAAAGGGAAGTATAGTTTTTGGATGCTGGACCACTTTCAGGGTCTCACAAAGGTGAGAGCGATTTACTTTACAATCTTAATAACCTGCCAAAATTTTTAATTTTTTCTCCTATCTTACACTGGGAAGAACTACATGGGGTTTATTTTTCCATTTTTCTTGGAACCTTTACCGGGTCAGGGAAGTTTTCAAACACGTTCTCAATTTTTTTGCCGTCTTTCTTTTCTTTCTGGTACCCCTATGATGCGGATTTTGTTATATTTCATGTTTCTCAGGATCCCTTAAACTATCCTCATTTT
Organism: Myotis davidii; assembly: GCF_000327345.1. Taxonomy (NCBI): domain Eukaryota; kingdom Metazoa; phylum Chordata; class Mammalia; order Chiroptera; family Vespertilionidae; genus Myotis; species Myotis davidii. The sequence goes on along the minus strand of NW_006292916.1, from coordinate 774,164 downwards.
TAAAAATTCTTTTTTCTTTTTGCTCTCCTATAGGGTGTTTTCTACTACCTTGTCTTTCAAAACATTTATTCAAACCTCTGCTTCATCTAATATACTCTGAGCCAGGATTAACTCCCTCAGAAGTCCCTGTGGAAAGGAGTGGGATAAAAATTAGGGTTGAGGAAAGAAGTGGAAAATAGTACATGGCCACTTGTGGGGCTGAAAGTTCCACCTCTCTGACCACAAGATTGGTTCCCCTGAAAACTAGCTCCCCCATCCTTAGAGGCTTTCCATAAGCCACATCATTAGCCTAATCTCAGATGTGGTGGAAAGGACCTTATAATGAGTAATACCAGGTACCTTTCACCTCTGTGCTCTGGAGGTACTTCAGGAGCTGGGAACAAAAACTGATATTATAACAAACGATGCTCCTTAGCTCATCACTTAGGAACTTACCAGGGTTTAGAAGCTGTGGGCCAGGAGGGATCATGGAGGAAGACCAAAATATATTCTGTATATAACAATCTATTGGAGAAAAGTTTCAGGATCTATGGCTTGGTGAAGAGTTCTTAATGTGACACCTAAAATATGATTCATGAAAGAAAATTTGAAAAATAGGGCTTCATCAAAATTAAAAATAATTTTGCTCTGTAAAGGACCTTGTAAATGATGAAAAGACAAACAACAGACTAGGAGAAAATATTTGCAAACCACATCGTAATCACAGAACTGTAATAGGCAGTTAGATAAATGTGAGCAGAGCAAGGAGGATGGGCCAGGTATAGAAAGTCACCAGGAAGGAAGGCTCTGGGTGCCTAGCAAAGGACAATTGTAGGGTGGGACCTTATCACCAGAATGGTTTTTCCTCTCCTTTCATATTGTTGGACCTGTGGTTTGGACCCCCTGACTTGGTCATTTGGTTTAGACTCTGTGAGCTTTTATTCCTAGAGATAAATCTAGGCCTCAGTTGTATTTCAGCTCCAGGCCCGAAAAGTAGCAAAACCAGATAAGTGATACCAAGGCTGATTTTGGGACCATTTGCATTGGATAATGACCCCCTGCCCTGGTTTGGACAAATCAATCAGTAGAGACTTAGACCCTAAAAGGACACACCTGGAAAGAATTTCAATATTCTATTGAAATTCTCCCCTAAAATCTACATCCTTAAAATCCTTAGGATGGAGGATCCATGTGCTCTCCCACCCAGGAACACATTTCCTTTCCTCATTCACCTTCCCCTTCACACCTCCCGCCCCTCCAGTCTCATCACCATTACCTTCCTCTCTTCTAAACTCCAAGGGCCCTTCCTTTGCTTCTATAATGTGTTTCCTAAGCCCATTTCTTTTACCATTACTTCTTCTACCTCTGTGACTTTCTAAACAAATGTTCTCTTATAAATTGAGTCTTGGCTCTGAATTCTTTCCTAGCCAGAACTCAAGTACTAAGGTTGCTGAAACCAGTTCTGCTGTGACCCCACCAGTCTAATACCTGGTGCCATTCTCACCACCACTAACAGAACCAGCTCAAAATGGTATTATCCTGTTTAGTAAGATATTGAGTTGCTATTTAGAGATTACAGACCCAGGCTGAAAGTCATGCAGCCAGGGCATTCGCAGAAAAAAGAAAATTGGCCTTCAGGTGCACCTAGACCAGCCGTGGGCAAACTACAGCCCGCGGCCGGATCTGGCCCGATTGAAATGAATAAAACTAAAAAAAAAAAAAACCAGACCGTACCCTTTTATGTAATGATGTTTACTTTGAATTTATATTAGTTCACACAAACACTCCATCCATGCTTTTGTTCCGGCCCTCCGGTCCAGTTTAAGAACCCATTGTGGCCCTCGAGTCAAAAAGTTTGCCCACCCCTGACCTAGACCCAAAGTCTTGTTTTTCTCCCCTCCCCCAAGGACATGAAGGATTTGTTTCCCAGGAAGAAAGATCCAGTGCTGAACCCCCTTACCTTAAATAGCCAAGCTCCAAGTTTCTCCAAATAAAACTTGCCCCACCAGCACTTCCTCCCCAAACCCTGGATTTGAGTTTTGCCTCCTATATCCAGAGAGCCAACTCAGCAATAACTAAATGGCTCATTCTTATCTCAAAAGCCTTGTCATGGTATTGGCTTCTATGTGCATTGGGAAAGGAACCATCGTTTGGTAACAGAAGGACACATCAAAGAATATATGAAGAATGTTCAAGCTCTGGCCAGTGTGGCTCAGTTAGTTGGAGCATTGTCCTGTGCACCAAAAGTGGCAGGTTTGATTCCCGGTCAGGGCACATACTCAGGTTGCAGATTCAGTCCCTGGTTGGGATGCTTTTAGGAGGCAACCGATCGTGTTTCTCTATCACATCAATGTTTCTTCCTATCTCTCTCCCTTCTTCTCTCTAAAATCAATTAAAAAAATTAAAGAATACTAAAAAATATTTAAACATTTTTAAATTTAAAAAGACTGCTCAAGACTTAACAATAAAAAACCCCCCAAAAACTAAAAAAAACCCAAACTAAACAATCTGATTAGAAAATGGGCAAAAGACACGAAAAGTCATTTAAGTGAAGAGGACATATTGAAGTCAAATAAGCACAATCTAGTCCACATCACCAGCCATTGAGGACATGCAAGCTAAGACCACATTGAAATATCACCTCACACCTATTAAAGCAACGAAAATAAAAAAATGGGTTAAAATACCCAATATCCTGGCAAGGATGTGGAGACAGTGGATTTCTCTCACGTTGCTGGTGGAAATGTCAAATGGTCTACTGCTCTGGAAGTACTTCGGCAAACTACTTTAGTTAAAAACTACACATGCAACTATAGTATGACCCAAAACAATGGAAACTTATTTCCACACAAAACCCTTTGTGTAAATGTTTATAAAAGCTTTATTTCTAGAGATAAAAACTGGAAACGACTAAAATGTCCTTTAGTGGGTAAATGGATAAACAAATTGTGGTACATTCATTCCATGGAACTTTACTCATCAATAGAGAAGAACTAACTATTGACGCACACAGCAGCATGGAGTACTATATGGAGTACTATATTAGTCATAGTACTATATGACTAATTATACAACACTGTTAAATAACACTGTAGATATGGAGTACAGATTAATGGTCACATGTGTTTAGGAATGGTGGAAGAGACAGGTGTGGGTGTGTATAATACTGGTGCCTGACAATTAGCTTTTCTGATTTTAATGTCAGTGGCTGACATTAAGCTTTTTATTGCTAAGGCATCCACTTCAAATCTGGAATAAACACACTGCCAGCTACACAGCTAGATGAAGAGCCAGGCTTCCCACCCATGAAGTTCCCCTTGTAGAAAGCTCTGGTTGACCTAAATAATTGGCCACCTGAATGGCCCTGCTTTTCCCTTTCATCCCATTAATTCCTGAAAGAGTGACCCTAAGAAAACTTAGGTACCACATCCTGGACCCAGTAAAGGTAGAACCCCAGATCCA
>NW_006292916.1:767687-770663 GCF_000327345.1 Myotis davidii | reverse complement strand
TCTCTCTCTCATTTTCTCTCTCATTCTCTCTCTCTCTCTCTCCCTCTCTCCCTCTCTCTCCATGACCTCACCATGTGGCCCTGGGTGTGCCTTGTAGCCTCCAGGAATAGTGAGTAATAAGCCTTGTCTTTTCAGTTTCTTGATGGTTGTTGCTGAGCTGTGGTGTCTTATAATCATAACTAGAGGCCTGGTGCATGAATTTGTGCACCAGTGGGGTCCCTCGGCCTGGCCTGCGGGATCGGGCCAAATCTGGCTCTCCGACATTCCCTGAGGGGTCCTGGATTGTGAGAGGCCATAGGCCAGGCCGAGGGAACCCACTGGTGCACAATTGTGGCCTGGAAGGGATGTGGGAAGTTGGCCAGCCAGGGAGGGACTGCAGGAGGGCTCCAGGGCATGTCTGGCCCATCTGGCTCCGTCCTGATTGGCTGGACCCCAGCAGCAAGTTAACCTACTAGTCGGAGTGTCTGCCTCCAGGTGATCAGTGCATATTGTAGCAAGTGATTGAGTGGCCTTAGCATATCATTAGCATATTACACTTTGAATGGTTGAATGGCTGGCCAGACAAACGGACACTTAGCATATTAGGCTTTTATTAGATAGGATAATAACCATGGGGCCAGTTCAGCCGCAACACTGGTTCTGAGAAGAGAAATGTCTGGGGTTCACGCCAGTTGTACAGGCCCCAAGAAGTGCCCCAGGCATTTGCAGCTCACAGCATCACTGTCCATAGGCTGAGACCAACACAGAGCAGTGTGACTGTAAAGGGGATCTTTGTGGTGATGGACCACTTCTGCCTCTTGATTATAGTAGTGGTTACATGAATTTACAATGTGTAGGTGTCTACACTGTACCAATATTAATTTCCTGGTTTTGATATTGTACTGTAGTTGGGTAAGATGTAAAATATCTGTGATTTCCTGTTAAAATATTTAAAAGCATACAGCTATATTGTATGTAAACTATAGTGAAATAAAGTTAATTTTTAAAAGTGATTTGTTAAATGTTTGGCAAAATGCAGTGGAACAGCCTGAGTTCATGCTTTGGAATTGCATCAGATCCTTTTATTTTCTTGTTTAATGTCAGAGAAAAGTCAGAACCTCTCTGATACCTGTTTTATCATCTATAAAATAGATATAATACTATTCATATTACAAGGTTGTTCTGAGGGGAAATAATCTATATAGAATACCTAGTTCAAGTAAGCATTCCACAGATTTTTCTTACCCCATTATGAGATTTCTCATATCAAAGATTTCACAAATTATTTAAAATTTTCTTTGTCAGGTTTCTCTATGCTAGTGGTTGGAAATACAATTATAACATGGGACTCTCCCAGCCCTTAGCTTTGATGATTCTATGGCTCAATAAATTCATCCAACTCAGGAATTGTGGTTTACCAGGGAGCAATGCTAACAGTTACCACCAGGTGGCAGGCCTCTTCTCTATTGCGGTGGTGGAATACTTCTGTCTCTTGTAGTGGTTACATTAATTTACAATGTGTAGGTGTTTACACTGCACCAGTATTAATTTCCTGTTGATTCAATATTGAAGGATCAATTTGGTCATAGAGGGAATGGTAACCAGCTATATTTAGATTATGAAGTCTTTCTCTGTTTCCTGCTGTGAGGAATTTCTGGAACAGCCCCATTTCTCCAGATTGCTGGCCCTGAGGTTTTGGATGTGATCCAGTAATGTACTCAGTTAAACTTGGCTCAAGAGTTTATCAAATATTTATCAAGCTCAGATGACAGACACTGTGCAAAGGGCTGGGGACTGAGCCATGTAAAGTGTTCAGGATGGATGGCACATTTGCTTCTAGGTTGTGTGTGTGTGTGTGTGTGTGTTTATTGCAAGGTGTTTTCCTATAAAATCCTCCTATATAAATTTATACAAGGTATTGAAAAAAAGTATTTGTTCTTCTTTGGCACCTACTCATATGACCTGAGCCAAGCTAAAACAAACAAACAAACAAACAAACAAAACCCAAGTGGGCAAAAGTGATTCAGTTGGATTTCTGGCCAATTGCTGCACCTTCTCAAGACATCTGGGGTCATAGGGTAACCAACTTGTCTCAGTTTTCCTGGTCTTTCCTAGTTTTAGTTGTAGAGATCCCACATCAGTCCCAGGCACACGGAGATGGTTGGTCCCCCGACCTAGGGATGGCGTTTCTCTTCCTCCCAGGCTGTGGGGATTTCAGGTTGGGAAATGGGAGTGGATTTCAGAATGACCTCCCGTGAGTTGTCACTAAGCCTGTCTTGTCACGGGGCCTGCCAGCCAGGGCCCTGAGTCTAGCTGTCAAGCAGGCCTAAAGCCACCTTTTGAATCCTGGGACAGTGCCCACAGTAAATCTGAGACAGAAAAGCCTGGAAAAGCGCAGGAAGGTCAGAGGAAGGCCACTGAGGAAGTGGCATCTGAGCCTCCTGGGGAAGTTGTGGACAGGCAGAGGGACTAGCAAGTTCCATGGCTCTGAGACAGGGAGGCACCCAGTGCAGGGAACCACGCCTTGCTCAGTGTGGAGAACACGGGGAAGAAGGGTGGGGGTGGGCCTGGGAGGGTCGGCAGGGGCCAGTTCGGGTGTGGTCTTGTGGGTCTCTACAAGGAGTTTGGAATTTGCTCTCAGCAAAGAGAAGCCTTGCTGAAACCGGTTTGGCTCTGGATAGAGCATCGGTCTGCAGACTGAAAGGTCCCAGGTTCGATTCCGGTCAAGGGCATGTACCTGGGTTGTGGGCACATCCTCAGTAGGAGATGTGCAGGAGGCAGCTGATCGATGTTTCTCTCTCATCGATGTTTCTAACTCTCTATTTCTCTCCCTTCCTCTCTGTAAAAAAAATCAATAAAATATATATTTAAAAAAGAAAAAGAAAAAAAAGAGAAGCCTTAAGAGGGGGTAGACACTGTCCAGTTTGTGTTATAAACCGATCGCCCTGGGGACTTGGGGAGAATGGGCTGGGAGGGAGCAAGTGTGGAATAAAGAAG
>NW_006292916.1:742448-767528 GCF_000327345.1 Myotis davidii | reverse complement strand
GGAGGGTCGGCAGGGGCCAGTTCGGGTGTGGTCTTGTGGGTCTCTACAAGGAGTTTGGAATTTGCTCTCAGCAAAGAGAAGCCTTGCTGAAACCGGTTTGGCTCTGGATAGAGCATCGGTCTGCAGACTGAAAGGTCCCAGGTTCGATTCCGGTCAAGGGCGTGTACCTGGGTTGCGGGCACATCCCCAGTAGGAGGTGTGCAGGAGGCAGCTATCAGCCCCTCACCCAGGCAGGCCAGGTACCCCAGGGGGCTCCCACCCTAAAGGGGGTGTGGCCAGCCTGAAAACAGTCATCAGCTCTCACCCAGGCTGGCCAAACCTCCAAATCAATAAAATATATATTTAAAAAAGAAAAAGAAAAAAAAGAGAAGCCTTAAGAGGGGGTAGACACTGTCCAGTTTGTGTTATAAACCGATCGCCCTGGGGACTTGGGGAGAATGGGCTGGGAGGGAGCAAGTGTGGAATAAAGAAGCCATTAGGAAGTGCCCGCTGTGTGAATCAAGCTGACAGTGCCAGACTGGTAAGACAGCCGGCCACCAGGTGCCAGGAGAGAGGGCGCCACACAGCAGCTCCTCAGCCAGAACCTCACCGCCTTCCACGTCCCACTTTGTAGCTAAGAAGCAGCGCGGCCACTCGGCCTGAGGCCTCGCAGAGTCTGCGAGTGGACCCAAGATGATCCCCAAAGATAGGCACCTGGCACTTAGGACACCGCTGTCCACAGGGCTTCCCCTCCAAGCAGGCCGAGTGAGGAGAGATGAGTGAGGAGATGTGGCAGAAAAATGGGAGAATTGGGAAAACGGTGGACACTATGAGTCCTGAAAGGCAACTCACTGCTGACCCACCAGCTCTCCCCTCTGCCCAGCAGGATGCTTCCCTGCCCCCGCAGGTGACCTCACCCCTGCTCCCTTCCCTGGGCTACCCCTTGTGCAGTAAGCTCAGGAGCTCTAGGATGCCCTGGAGCTGCAGGCTACCCAGCTTCTGCAGGAGGAAGGACAGGCACAGGCACCGCCTTTTGTTGACGCAGCAGCTCCACAGCCCGTGCTGCGCTCCATCCGCGAAACAAGGCCCTTCCCTGCAGCTGCCTTTCCTTCCTTCTCCCCTCCGAGCAGACTGCCCGCTCCCGTGCTCATGCCCCCAGCTCTGCCTGGGTCTAGTCCTTTCTAAAAAGAATATTTTTTTGGTATATTTTATTGATTTTTGCAGAGAGGAAGGGACAGGGATAGAGCGTTAGAAACATTGATGAGAGAGAAACATCGATCAGCTGCCTCCTGCACACCTTCTACTGGGCATGTACCTGTAACCAAGGTACATGCCTTAGACTGGAATCGAACCTGGGACCCTTCAGTCCACAGGCCAATGCTCTATCCACTGAGCCAAACCAGAGAGGGCTTAAAAAAGGTTTTATTGACTTTTAGAGAGAGGACGAGAGAGAGGGAGAGAGATTGGTTGTTTTCCACACGTGCCCTGATCGGGGATTGAACCTGTAACCTGGGTATGTGTCCTGACTGGGAACTGAACCCACAACCTTTGTGGTGCAAGGGATGATGCTCCAACCAAGCGAGCCACCGGGCCAGGGCCGGAGAGTAGCCCTTTGCCATTTATACCACCTTCCTGGAGGCTCCTCAGCACAAACCGTAACTCAGAGCAGCTGGGCATGAGCCCCAGCGACAGGGGTGGGAGGTAAACGTAGGGTCTAAGCAGGTTGAATATTGTCCTAACCTCCGTCACTGGAGGATAAACACAGAGTCCAAGGCCCCCAGAAATGAGGTTAGGACAGCATTCGAACTGCTTGTTTGCCTGGTTTTAAGCACGTACAGTGTCCCCGGGATGCTACTCACAGGGAACAATGGTGGGTGGGAAATAAAGGAAAAATAAAGTGAGGGGGAGCATCCCATGGTCACCTTGTCACCCTCCTGCCTCAGGAACCCCAGGCCCTGTGACCATGTTGCTGCCCCTCTGCCAGACAGTCGTCACCTCATCACATTCAGTCCCTCTGTGGCTTATCTTCATTATGCCCATCTGACGCCTGAGGATAGTTAGCAAGTCCAGGCTCCCCTATGCTCGGGCAGAGGTTTAAGAGTCCAAGCTCCCTAACCCTCCCCACCCGCAGGAGGACAAGTCCTCTTCACTCCAAAGCATAATGAACAAATCCGCTCAGATGTCTTCCTAACATAACAGTAGGGGGTGGGCCGCTTAAATATTTCTACACTTCATTCTACCCTCCAGTGTTGAAAATGCTTTCTCACTTCTAAAAGTAGTTACAATTCCAGTCAATTTACACAAATTACCACAACTAAATTAAAAAAAAAGGAAATCTCAGGCCCTGCTAATTTACCAGTTTTTCAAATAATAGCAACTATGCACAAACTCTTTCAGAAAACAGAGGAGGAAGGGAGACTTCCCGCTCAGGCTGCGAGGCCAGTTGTAGCGATACGGACAGAGCTGTGGCTGAGTGGAGAGACCCGCAGAGGGAGGAGGCCAGGCTGCCCGGGCTGCAGGGAGCAGGGCCGCGCCCACCTGCTGGTGTGCCTTCCAGAGTGACCTCTGCAGTGACAGGGAGCCTGCGGGGCTTGACTGCTGTCACTAAGAGCACGGAGGACACTCTGGCCCCGGTCTGTGACCTCCGGCACAGGCTCAGCCCAGAGCCCTCGTGGGATCCGGCTGCTCTGACCGCCTGGCTGCCCAGGGCCTGCCTCCCTGCGGGGGCTCTGGGCCGGCAGCTCTCCGCAGAGGGATAAGAAACTGCTTGGCTCCACCCAGTGCACAGGGACATAGGCCTCAGACCGACCTGCTTCTGCTCAGTGTGGGACTTCACTAGAAATGCAGCCTTAGCTCCGGGTGAGCTATTTTGCAGGGCGAATGGGCTCTGTGGGTAAACCTAGGTGTTTCCTTCAGGAGTGGGCCCACAACTCCCAGCAAGGTGTCCCGGGAACCCTGCCTTGGTCTCCATTGCCAAGGGCTCGGGGCACCCCTCTGCCTCCTCCGTCGTGGGCCCTACAGCGACTGTTCTAAGGACAGAAGCCCCAGGACAGCATGGCCGAGTGTCCCCCAGCCAGGAGCCCTCCTCTGAGATTCTGACCCTGAACTTGCCGCTCCTGAACCTGCTGCGTGGCAGCGGCCAGACTGAGCCAGCCCAGGAGCCCAGGACCCCTCCTGGAGTGTGCTGTCCCCACCGTCGCTGTGAGGGCGCTGGAGGAGGGCAGGCCCCCAGGACGAGGCCCCCTCCAGCTCAACGTGCAGACCCTGCACAGGAGGTGACTCTGTGCTGGGCCACGTGGTCCAGCCCGTGGGCCTCAGCATCCCTGGGGGATGGACCAGGAACCTGCCCCCGGTCCCCAGCAGGGAGCTCAGCGGCTCCTCAGTGAGGCAGAAGCAGATACTCCCCCAGAGTCCCTGTGACTATGATGCCGGTTCACCTGCAGCTCGGGAGCGGACTGTCCAACAGGTATTCGAAATAAAAGAACGCTGGGCTCACTCCGTTCAGAAGCCATATTTTAAAAGACACGCATAGTTCTCTAAATGTCTGTGTTATTCAAGGAAGAAAGAAAATTCACAATGGGCTTGGTACAATGTTTTTACTCTTACAGTTTAGTAATGTTGAAAAGTTTATGCATTTAAGTAGCTTTTAAGAAAATTCTTTAGCATTCTTTAGGAAGTTTAAGATAAATTGATTTTAATGGCAATCCACTTAAAATCAGTCTTGGTAAATTTTAAAATGCTGGCTCTTGGTGGCTATTGTTTCAGTGACGCTCTGGCAGAGAGCTGGGTGGACCCCTCTCCTGCCCCTGCCACCTGAGGTACCTGAGCCACCTGAGCCACCTGGTGCTGGGCTGTGCCTCATGCTCCCAACAGTGTGACACAGAACCTGCTCAGGGAGCCTCGGTGGGGGAGGAGCAGCCAGGGACTTGGAGGTTCTCCAGGTGGACGGCCATGGCTGCCAGGCCACAGCGACCTCCTCCAGGAGGGCCAGGAAGGGCCAGGAAGGGCCAGGAAGGGCCAGGAAGGGCCAGGAAGGGCCAGGAAGGGCCAGGAAGGGCCAGGAAGGGCCAGGAAGGGCCAGGAAGGGCCAGGAAGGGCCAGGAAGGGCCAGGAAGGGCCAGGAAGGGCCAGGAAGGGCACTTGTACTGGGACAGCCCACCAGATCCTCAGAACATGACTTCATGTGGGGACGGGGCTTCTGCAGACACGATCAGGGGCTTCAACTTGAGACCATCCTCAATTATCTGGTGGCCCTGAATCCAATGAAAGTGTTGTTGTAAGAGACACAGGGAAGGAAAATGGGGTGGGTGGGACGTGAAGATCGGGGCAGAGCTTAAAGTGACACAGCCATAGCCCAGGGACACCTGGAACTCCAGGAGCTGGAAGAGGCAGGAAGGTGCCCCCCAGGGTCTCTGGAGGGAAGGCCACCTGCTGCCACCTTAACTTGGGACTCTGGCCCCAGACCAGAGAGAGGATTTCTGTTTGTTTTCAGCTGCCAGCGTGTGAGTCCTCACCCCTCACCTCCACCCCCCAGCCCCAGGAAACAAGCAACATCCTTCCTACAAATGCAGATCACTCCAGCATACAGGCAAGGCTCTGTGCGGTCACGTGTAGACCTTCACCACGTGAGTCGGGTTTCACCACTGGAGGGCGGATGGACGTTGTCCAGGTCTCAGGGGACCAAGTCCCTGGCTGCTCCTCCCCCACCTAGGCTTCCTGCGCAAGTTCTGTGTCACACAGTTGGGAGCATGAGGGACAGCCCAGCACCAGGTGGCTGCAGTGTCCAGCGGGAAGGGCTGTCCGACCCCCAACCTGGATAGAACATCCTATGTCATCCTGAAGGGGGATTTCCCAGTGTGATAAGACCCTCTGACACTGTTTCAGGTGATTTTCTAAGTGTGGATTGAACTGACTCCCTGTTATGCAGCAGCACACCTTGAACTTAAACTTTATTCTGTGGAGAAATTTGACTATCTATCTAGGAATTTTGAAAATGATCTCTTTGACCTAGTAATGCCCTTCTAGTATATTAAAAAAAAACAACACATAATAATAGATCTTAGAAATATTTATCTTAGTAGTGATAATAAGGATAAAATTTACAATATCTTACTATCCTGCAAAGGGAAATAGTTGGAAACACTATGCCACTCTAAAAGTGAACCAATCACCATTTCAAAAAAATGGTTATTATTACTTTTACTATGAACCAAACATGTAACTAAAACATTTATGGACACGACTTTAGTCCTCTGTGAAATAAGTACTATTATTATCTTCATCTATTACAGATGAGGAGTGAAGGCAAATTAACGTCCCAAAAGCATACATTTACTCAATTAGAGCCAAAAACCAGATCTGTTTTCTGACACTTAAAACAGTCTTAAAAAACATTGAGGAAAATGTTTTAATTTAATAAGAAAAAATAGTCAAGATATAAAATTGTGTATTCAGTCTGATCTCAACTATATAAAATGTGCTTTTAAAATTTTAAATGGAAATGAAAGAAAAGATGTGTATGTATGCTAGGCTTGTGAATGCTTTGCTCTTTATTAATTTCTTATTTTCTAAGTTGTCAACAATTTACTGATATTTTTGTAATAAGTATAAGGCAATAGTATATTAGCTAACAAAATCAAGGGTAAAATGAAGTTTTAGGAAGAATTTGTCTCTGGGACAGAGCTAGCACCTTATTTGCTTACTAATTAAACCTTTAAATCATAACCCAGTATTTTAATACAACTAATATTATGCTACAATATACTTTTAAAACTGGAAATATTTAGCTTTCACATTAGAATATGCAATTTCTAAATTACCTAAAGTGATTGAGAATGTTTTACTTCAGGTTCTATAAACCTAAGAAGCAAATCTCAAGAATAAAAAATATGTTAAAAGTGATCATTAGACACTGAGGCACATTCACCGCCAGCAGTTCCAGCCCTGCCCTGCTGCTGTGCCAGCGGAGCCCCCGCCCCTTCAGCATCTGCTGCCCCAGCTATTGATTCACTCACTTGCTGAACAAGGGCAAGGACTAACCGTACTTCTCTTCTTATTTTCTCATCGTCTCCCAACACTTGTGTGAATTTCTTCATGAAATCCTGACCTTACCAGGATCTGGTAGATTTCCTTACATTAAAATTAAATTAAATTAAAATACAATTTTAGAAATTCTTAAAATGATGAAAGATCAATATTTTTCATTCTTTTTATTACTCTGTTTTGTAATCCCATCTGCCATCTATCTAGTAAAAGACTAAATCTACTATTTCTAAGTAACTCTTTGGAATATTTAAGGGCATTACATGTCAACCTGAATAATATCAATTTTATTATCCATTTGAGCTTGCATACATTAGTCTCTTATAATTAAAGCAAGAGTCAATAGTTTCATCTTTTTTATATTTCTTTTTTATAGAGAGAGAGGAAGGGAAGAGAGAGTGAGAAAGAGAAACATTGATTTGTTGTTCCACTTATTTAGGCATTCATTGGTTGATTCCTGTTTTTTAAATTTCTTTATTGATTAAGTTATTACATATGTGTCCTTATCCCCACAAAACACCCCTATCCCCCCAAATCATGCCCTCACCCCCCTGTTGTCTGTGTCCATTGGTTAGGACTATATGCTTGCATATAAATCCTTTGGTTGATCTCTCCTCCTTACCCCCACCCTCCCCTACCTTCCCTCTAAGGTTTGAGGGTCTGATAGATGTTTCTCTGTCTCTGGATCTGTTTTTGTTCATCAGTTTATGTTGTTCATTATATTCCATAAATGAGTGAGATCATGTGATTCATTGATTGATTCTTGTACGTGCCCTTACCAGGGATTAACCTGGTTTATCAGGACAATACTCTAACCAACGTGAGCTACCTGGCCAGGGCTCAATAGTTTTGCCTTTAAGAAACAATTTTCCTGAATTGTGTTGTTTATTGTTAAACCATCCAGAGGTAATTCACACACACATCATGCTGTCTGGAGCTGACATGTACTAGCAGCATGTTCCAGGTGTTACTGTGGGACATGCCGTTACTGCAGGAGAAAGGATGGGTCCTTGTAGAATCAGAGCATGTTTTTATACTACTCTCCTACTGTCCATGTACAAAACACTTATGGTAGCTAATAAAATGTTGGTTCTAGTGCGTTTTTTAAAACTGTTATAGAGAATCGTAGAGGATACTTCTAACAGAAATTATAATATAAAACTATGGACTATAATGTAGTAGAAATTCAACTGAATCTTAAAATATAAATACAGTACATGTAGTCTTCGTGTTCATATACAACTTTGAGATTCCATTTTAAGTCTTGGCTAAATCACTGAATGCAGTAGGAACAATCCCCCCCCCCCCTTAATATTTTACTGATAACCAGTTCTTGGTTCCATGATACAAAAATATCTACTGTATTGCCCAGCCGGTGTGGCTCAGTGGTTGAGCACTGTTCTATGAACCAGAAGGTCGCGGTTTGATTCCCAGTCAGGGCACATGCCCTGGTTGCAGGCTCAATCCCCAGTGTGGGTCATGCAGGAGGCAGTCAATCAATGATTCTCTCTCATCATTGATATTTCTATCTCTCTCCCTTCCTCTCTGAAATCAATAGAATTATATTAAAAAAAAAAGACATAGGGTAGCTGAATGGATAAGAAAACAAAACCCATACATATGGTGGCTACAAAAGATCCATCTCAGAACAATAGAGGCATACAGACTGAAAGTAAAAGTATGGAAAAAATATTACAAGCAAATGGGAACAAACCAAAAAGCTGGGGTAACAATACTTACATCAAACAAAATAGACTTCAAACAAAGGCCATAAGAGAGACAAAGAAGGTCACTATAGTTAAAAACTTGAGTTACAAAACAATATGTATAGTATATCATTTTTATAAGAAAATAATGTGTGCACATGCATATAAATACTCGATGTTATTTTCTCTGTGTCTCTCTCCCTCCTTTCCACTCTCTCTAAAAAATCAGTGGACAACGGCATGGATGGAACTTCCTGGCCCTGGCCCTGGTCAGGGCTCATGCAGGAGGCAACCACTCAATGTGTTTCTCTCACATCAGTGTTTCCCTATGTCTTTCCCTCTTCCATTCTCCCTAAAACTCAGTGGAAAAATAACCTCGGGTGAGGATTAACAACAACAACAAAAAAAGACAGAAAGAAAAATGACTATATCTAACTCATAAGTTCAGAGTTAGTAATGAAAGTATTAATTTTCAAAGAAGCAAGTGTAGTCACATGCAAAATACTTATGGGCTTCAGAGTCAGTGAATTCTCTGTCTTCCTGTACACCTTACCATTACTTACAATTTCTTAAAGGCCTGGATTCTGAAACTTGCCTTCACTTAAAGTACTTATTATAGTTACTAATTTAAATACGAAATCTCATGCAATTCTAAAGCTCATTATAAACTATTGTTGCTATAGCTTAAGTCAAAAGCGATTATTATTGGGAGAAGTGTCTGTTCAGATCCTCTGCCCATTTTCAGTCGATTCTTTTTTCCCCCTTTTGTCTTTGTTGGTTTTCAGTTGTATGAGTTATTTATATATTTTGAATATTAACCCCTTGTCATGTTTTGTTGTCAGTTTCTTTTGCTGTGCAGAAGCTTTTTAGTTTGATATAGTCCCATTCATTTATTTTTGCTTTTACTTCCCTTGTCTTTGGGGTCAAATTCATAAAATCCTTCCTAAGACCAAGGTCTATAAGTTTAGTACCTGTATTTTCTTCTATGTAATTTATTGTTTCAGGTCTTATACAAATGGCCAACAGATATATGAAAAGATGCTCAACTTCACTAGCTATTAGGGAAATGCAAATCAAAATTGCAATGAGATACCACCTCAACCTGTTAGAATGTCTGTTATCAACAACACAAGTATTAAGTGTTGGAGAGGTTGTGGAGAAAAAGGAACCCTCATCTACTGCTGGTGGAGATGTAAACTGATATAGCCATCATGGAAAACAGTACAGAAGTTCTTCAGAAAATCAAGTATAGAGTTACCATATGACCTAGCAAACTCTCTTCTGGGTAACTACATGAAAAAAAATTGAAAACATTTATTCACAAAGATATATGCACTCCTATGTTCATTGCAGCATTATTCATAATGGCCAAGACATGGAAACAGTGGAAGTGCCCCTCAATAGATGATTGAATAAAGAAGATGTGCTACATATATAAAAAGGAATATTACTCAGCCATAAGATGAAATACTGTCATTTGCGAAAACATGGATGAACCTTGTGAAAACATCCTAAGCAAAATGTCAGACAGAAAAAGTTAAGAACCATAGGATCCCACTATGTGAAAAACTGAAAGCAACAAGTGAACAAACAAGAAAAACAAATAAAATACTCATAGGTCAGACAACAATATGGTGGTTACCCAAGGGAAGGGGGTTGGGAGTCGTAAAGAGTAAAGGGGGATCAAATATATGATGATGGAAGATGATTTGACTTTAGGTGGCGGCCACACAATGTAATATGCAGATCATGTATCATAGAAATGTACACTTGAAACCTATATAATCTTATTAACCAACCTCACCCCAATAAATTTAATAAAAATAAATTTTAAAAAAGGAACACCCACCCTGGTCTGTTTTTCTCAGTGGTCAGAGCATCGGCCTGTGGACCAAAGGGTCACAGGTTTGATTCCCAGTCAAGGCATTGACCTCAGGTGTAGGCTCCATCCCTGGCCTCAGTTGGGGTGTAAACGGGAGGCAACCAATTGATGTGTCTCTCTCACATTGATGTTTCTCTTTCTCCCCCCTCCTCCCTCCCTTCCACTCTCTCTAAAAAATCAATGGAAAAAATATCCTTCAGTAAAGATTGAAAAAAAAAGAACATCCATCTTTAAAGTCATCATCACCGTCTTTGTCAGCCATTTAAGAACAAAATAGGGGCCTACATATTAATACTTTTTGAACTTCTACATATAATTTCAATAAATTCTATAGTGGTGTGAAGAAATGGCATATGTGCATTAAAGTTTAATTGTGGCAAAAGCAGAATTCTCTATCCAAATACAAATTTTAGGAATTTAGATTTTAAATGGGGCCTGAGTGATGTGCAGCCATCCTGTGCAGGTGTCAGAGCGTGTGGAGGTGTCCTGAGTGGGAGGCGGTGACTAGAGAAAGGAAAGCAGCTGTGAGAGAGAGGGCAGGCACAGCAGGTGATGCCATGCGGGAGCTCAGGGCTTTCAAAGAGGCCATATATATGCCAATTAGTGACAGATTTATAAGAAACAAAAAAGAGTAAACTTCCTGGCAAGATTGAGCAAAGTCTGACTGCCGGTGTTAGAGATATTTTGTGTGTAGAGACCAGGAAATTTTAGAGCTGTGATTTGAGGGAATGGTTCAGGCTCAATTTTATCTGACGATGCTGGTGGGCCAATGTCATGTTTTTCAAACTGTGGGTTGTGACCCATTAGTAGGCCATAAAATTGGGTTAGTGGCTTGTGAGTAGCTTTAAATAAAGGCTGAGTGGGCAAAAAAGAATAGAAAATGTCAGGACACACTACGTGTGTTGTCATGTTGGGTGTGTAAGTGTGTGTGAGTGTGTGAGAGTGTGTGGATGTTCCAAAATGCACATCTTCCTTGCGATGGCTGCTTCAGATGGTGGAGAAGCTGCTGACCCAGGGTGAGAGGGCCACGTTCTCTGGGGCTGGAGGAGTGAGGGCCAAGCTGTGTGGGGCAGGGGCTGGGTAGGAGGTCTGGAGGAACCATTTGTCTCTGGACGTCTGCCTACCTGTCTGCTTGGATTATTTATGCACGTAAATAGCTCCGGAAACAGATAACACTAACACCAACAAGCCCAGAGAACGTGGAATGTGCCCAAACTGGAGAGAGAGCCTCACTCTTCTGAGTCCACTTCTGTGAGAGATGATAAAACTCAGAAACCCAATCGCTGTAGTCAGGAGGGTGGGAAGTGTGAAGAGGCTAATAGTGGCCCTGGCTGTAGAGCAGTGGTTCTCAACCTTCCTAATGCCGCGACCCTTTAATACAGCTCCTCATGTTGTGGTGACCCCCAATTTCATTGTTACAAATTGAACATAATTAAAGCATAGTGATTAATCACAAAAACAATATGTAATTATATATGTGTTTTCCTATGTTCTTAGGCGACCCCCGTGAAAGCACCGTTCGACCCCCAAAGGGGTCGCGACCCAAAGGTTGGGAACCGCTGCTGTGGAGGGAAAGGGCTCTCGAAGCCTGTCAGGTTCCCTTGGGGCCCACAGGCCCTCGCTGGCCGTATTTGCGTTTCCACTCACCGAGAGAGCACTAGCTGTTTAGACCCCACACCTCTCACTAGGAGAAGCTTTACCTCTGGTATGTGCTGGTAGAAAATAACTCTATTTCAGAGCCATAGTATGCAGAACTTTGGCATTTTCCAGAAGGAAAAAAATCTCACTTCTCAACTTTCAAGCAACATTTGAGTGTGTAGACTCCATCCTTTAGGGCTCTGCCCTTTCTTCAGGGGTGGTGTTTGGAGACAAGTGGAGATGTTGCACTTGGGGAAGGTTCCCACAAAGGTGAAGAAAGCTGTCACCAAGACCAGGGGCTACTGGAGCAGACACAGCGATTATGCCTGGCACCTGCCCCGTTCCTTCCGGAAGGGGTACGGTGGGAGAGTGGGAGGGTGGGGGGGAGCTGCTACGAGGCCAGCCCTCAGGGCATGGACCCTGATTTGTCTCCACCCCCTACAGCACAGGCCTTTGTCTGTGTAACCACACACAGCACAACTGGCCTTTACACAATTGAGAGTTTTAAATAAGTAAAACTACATTTTAAATACTAGGACACACTAATAATATAAATGTTAAATATTACATACTTATTATAATAGTAAATATTCTGTTAAATATTTAAATATGTAATATTAAATTATTAAATATTAAATAATAAATAAATAAAATTAAAGACAGTCTAAGCCTCAGGAGGTTGACTACCAGGATATTGCAAGACATTCAAGGTAATGCCTGTGCAGAACGGTGACAACCTGTGTGAGATTTGTCCCCTGCCCAAGGGAGCGTGGACCCCGTGCTTTAGTAGATAATGCTTTCCCGAGGCAGGCCTGGCAGTGTGTCAGCCAGTCAGGGCCTGCTCAGGATGAATGGAGACTTTTTCCTTCCTCAAAGCACTGGGAGCTGAGGGGACTCGCCATTGAGCCATAGCCACAGCAGCCAGACCTCCTTGTAATTCACTCTCCTGCCGAGAACCCAGGTCTCAGGAACAGCCAGGATCTCTGACCATCAATCAAAGGTCCTCTTGACATCCCTGGGGTGCTGTGGCTCCTCTTTGAGAGTCAGGTTCATTCCCTCGGGCAGATGGTTCTTCCACAGGGCTAGCAGCTCGGCCACTGACAGCGCCATTCCCAACGTCACAGCTCAGCAGAAGGTGCAGCTGGAAAACCTTTGTTGGGCCAGCCTGGACCCAGGAGGCCACCCTTGGACGACTGAACCACAATGGGAGAGAAGTAATTTAAGAAAGTGGCAACTCTCATGGGAGTCATATACCATATTTTTCCATGAATAAGATACTATTTTTTTCTAAAATTATTAGACTGAAAATCAAGGGATGTATTATACACAGAAGTCAGCCGAGGAGGGAGCCGTACAAGTGCATAGCTGCCCATACCTTGTCAAACAGGCTTCCTCCAATCACGAGCCTTAATGTTACTGGCGCCAGCTGATGCCCTTATTGGAGATGGAAGTGGAGAGGGCCCAGATGCAACAGGGACCTGAGTGTTCTGAGCCCATAAAGATGTCAAAAAATAAAAAGATAAATACTGGTAAGCGACTGTTTTACTCTGAAAAATTCAAATTGAATGTAATCAGCTCTGCAAAAGAGCATGGAAATAGAGCTGCAGAGAGCAAGAATGTTTGCAAGCGAAATGAACATTGTTGACTTTACAGGAAAGGCAAAATGAGGAGAGAAGGGTTGGCCATGAGAACACAAACAAAGTTAGCTCAGAAAATGCTACCAGTTTATTAGGATGATCTCACATATATAGACAGTGACTCAGAAGACAGCAGTGATACAATAGAAGTTGAAGAACTTGATATGTCCGGAACTAATAGTGATGAAGAAGAGAGCAGTGAAGCAATAGAGGCTGAATAAAGTGATATGTTGCATAGTATCATAGTACTGGTATGTAAACATTACCTGTGGTAATTACTAAATAAAAATGTGTTCCGTTTTATGTTTAAAATATTGATTTCTTAATTTTGGGTTGGAAAAGTGGGGGGCGTCTTACACATGGAAAATACAGTAGTTGAATTTGAAGGGGAACAGTTACCAGAGAAAGGTGGAGAGGGAGACTATGCTAGACAGATAAAGTAATACATGCTCACCAAAGTGTGAACCATGACGTCCTGAAGAAGCAGTTCAAAGAGGCATCTCCCCTGAGCTCTGATGCTTAGAAAGAGTAAACAGACAGTGTTCAGGGCTGGGACATGGGGAGGGGTGAGTGGACGGGATGGGACTCCGGAAGCTCAGAGATGACAATTAAGAAAGTGGCTCCAGGTTGTTCTCTCTCTGTTTTTCCTACTGCATTCCGAATGAGCAGCCTTTGCTTCATTGCCCCAGACCCACCCTCCTTACTCTTCCCCCTCAGACAGGAAAATCAATGCTATACTTTAACTTGATTGTCACTTTTATTTTTCTAGAACTCTCTTGACTTTCTAGTTGTATTTTGACACCAAAAATGGAGGCAGGGATGGGGTTGTCCAATTTTATATTAGAAAACTGGGGACAGAGAGAGGCAGCATATTGTAGTGGAGAGAACATGAACTTCACATTTGGATAGAGCACAGCTATTTACTGATGTGGACCTCAGGTTCTGTAAAATGGGACTATTCTACCTACCTGTTATGGGTGAATTATGTTCCCCCCAAATTCATATGTTGAAATCCTAATCTCCAGCACCTCAGAATGTGACTGTATTCAGAGAAGGGCCTTTAAAGAGGTGATGAAGTTTAAATGAGGTCATTATAGATGGGCCTTAATCCAGTCTGACTGATGTCCTTACTGCAGAGAAGATTAAGACATAGTCATACACAAAGGAAAGACTCTGTGAGGACACAGAGAAAGGACAGCCATCTACAAGCCAAGGAGAGAGGCCTCAGGGAACCAACCCTACTGACACTTTGATCTCCAACTTTCAGCCCTCAGAACTGTGAGAAAATAAATTTTTGTAGCTTAGACTTTAGAAAGTCTAAGGGGTACCTGTTACAGCAACACTAACAGACTAATACCCTACCTCATACAAGTGTAGTGACAATGGAATAAAACACTGCCTGTGAAATAATCTAGCACTGTACACAGCATGAAAAGATTCTAAATTTACTTCTCTTTCCTTCTTTTATAGCCTCAGTTTCCTTGTACCTGGCTACCTTATATTCTTACTAGAGGCCTGGTGCACAAAATTCATGCATAGGCAGTGGGGAGGGGTGTCCCTCAGCCTGGCCTGCACCCTCTCTAATACAGGACACCTTGGACATCCCTCTCGCAATCCGGGACTGCTGGCTCCTAACCACTCACCTGCCTGTCAGCCTGATCCCCCTAACTGCCCTCCCCTGATGGACTGATCACCACTAACTGCCTCTGCCTTGGCCCCATCACCATGGCTTTGTCTGGAAGGACGTCTGGTCTAATTAGCATATTAC
Organism: Myotis davidii; assembly: GCF_000327345.1. Classification (NCBI taxonomy): domain Eukaryota; kingdom Metazoa; phylum Chordata; class Mammalia; order Chiroptera; family Vespertilionidae; genus Myotis; species Myotis davidii. The sequence goes on along the minus strand of NW_006292916.1, from coordinate 752,876 downwards.
CCTTTTATTATTATAGATAGAGGCCAGGTGCATGGGTGGGGGTCATTGGTCTGCCCTGAAGGGGGTCCCAGGTAAGGGTGGGGGTCCCCTTGGGGGGCAGGGCTGGCCTGGGTGAAGGGCTGGTTCGGTTTGCAGGCTGGCCACGCCCCCATCGGGTTGAGGGTCCCTGCTGTGGGGCGTGGCCGGCCTGAGTGAGGGGCTGAGGGCTGTTTGGGGGCAGTTTGCAGGCCAGCCAAGACCCTGGCTTTGTCCAGAAGGATGTCTGGAAGGTTTCCCAGTCAAATGAGGTCATTATAGATGGGCCCTAATCCAGTCTGACTGATGTCCTTTTATTAGTATAGATTGGTTTGGTGAACTGAGCTTAAAGTGAGAGGACTGGAATCCCAGGCAGCCTATTGATGGCAGTTCAGCCAATCTCAGCTGCCCAGTCTCCACCTGCCCCTCCACCGCCCTGCGGGTGATATTGGCATAATTATTCTCCACACTCTCCTATATACCTGGTTCCCTCTAAAGGTGTTCGATATTTCCAAAGGAGTAACCTATAAAGGGAGTGGTCTCTTGGCCAGTAGGGAGCCCAGTATCTTGCTGGCCTAGGTTGCTACAGTGACAGCCAGTACTTGGAGGCCAGCTCCAAAGGCCAAACCTGCAGAGCATGTCAGGACTCTCCAACCTGTGAGCCCACTGACCAGTCCAGTTGCATTCAGTTCCAGTTTGTTCTTCCTGAGCTGCCAATCAAAATGACCTAAATGTTCCACAGCCCTGAATAGCTGGATAGGGAGTTAAAGAAAGGGTCCTGTCTCCATGCCGATGATAACTGAGGTGGAGCTATGACAGACACTACCGCCTCCACTCCTGACACATGTCTGTCAGCCATGGCCTCTCTGGCTGGGCTGAGCCTCCAGGTTATAAGCTCCCCTCCAGGGAGTCACCAACAATTGGTCAGAATCAGCCCGTGAGACCAAGCCCACTCTCCACCGTGGCGGTGGAGCACTGAAGGGTCCAGCAGCACCCGCCAGCTGGGACAGCGGCTGGTGGCGGCCGTGGTTTTGGTTGGCATGTGATCTTTACCATGGTGGGAAGACTGAGCCTGAGTTTACTGAGGGAAACCTCAGTTTCCCCACAGCACGACCGATGGTTGGTTCTGGCCCTGGTCCAAACTGCCCAAGGTGACGCTTGTCTTCAGTGTTTCATCTGAGGAGGGGGCCTTCACCTTTCCCACTGGCTGCTTGAGGGGGATGCGCACAGGAGACTGCATCACTCGAGCTCCATCCAGCAATGTATGTTCCTAAACGGAGATCTCTTCACAGCTCTGTCAGCTGTTATGGAGACGGACGTGAAAGTGATGGCGATGAGCTGACATACTCTAAAATTATAGCTGGCCTTGCCCAGGAAGCAGAGCCACAGACTCAGGCGTTAATCACACATTAAATTATAGCTTCCTCATCAGGGGAGGGTGCTCCCCACACTGAACCCCTCCTTACCCCCGCTCAACTCCCTCACTCAACACCCCACTCACCCACTCCACCTCCAACCCTTTCTTCCATATTCTTTTGTGGAACTTAACTCCACTTTTGAGTCAGGGGCTCTGCCCCCTTCCTGCCCCAACCCTACAAGGAGCAGAAAGGGAAATGGCCATCACGTCTGAGGGTGCTGAGGGGTAAATAACTTTTCCCCAAATGTTGAGGAGCCCCCACTTATTTCTAACCCAAAGGAGGGATCAAAAGGTTACGGGCATCCTGAGAATTATTTGAACCCTTTCAAAAGCATGTTCTTTAAATAGCAATCCAACATTTATTCAGCAGAAGTGGCACTTCTTTACTAATAAATGTTACATATCTTTTATTTACGTCTAAAATAAGGGATTTACTACATGCATTGATTAGATGTGATTTTTCAAACTACACCATTTGTTGCCAGCCATAAACAAGTTAAATTGCTTAAAATGTGGGTCATAATAAATCACACATTTCCAATAAAAAGCACCACGTTGTGCCATCATTGTTTTCATAATTCTAGCTGATTCTGACTGTTGGCTTAGTTGCGTTCCGCTGCCTGATCTCAGGGGAGTGGCTGAGCTTCTGGTTTCCCTGATCACTCAACCGAGACCCTGCTGCTGCTGACGTGTGACCACAGTGGGAAGACCAAGGTTGAATCTGAACACAATTGCCGCACCTGTGCTTAGCGGCGGGTGGGAGAGGAAGTGTTCGGGAGACCTGCACCGGGGCAGGCATGCTCGGGGGCAGCCATGCTCGGAGACAGGCTCTCCCAAAGAATCAGGAGGCTCTAAAATCCAGCGGAAAGTGGCTGAAGAGATCTTCTTGACTGACAGGTCAGCTCTCCCCTGAACCACCAATTCTGATGCAACACCAGGTCTTGGGCCAGGAGAGCGCCGGTGACATCTGTCTGTGTGGCTTCGGTGAGTGGGAGAGGTGGGCACTTCACCGATGCTAAAGGAATGCGCATATTTGGCCTGGTTGCTGGCAGATCTCCACCAGTCGTGGCACCACCTTCTTCAGCAGAAGTGGACCCAACATCCTCATCCCAGATTATGTAAAAGTCAATGCAGAAAGCTGAGTTAACTGGCACCAGAATTCCAGTTTACCCAGTGATGTCTCAGTAGTCCTTATGAACTGCTGCCCCGGACGCTCTCCTGCTGGGCTGCCCCTTGTTCTGCCTCTGAACTGACTACAGAGGAAGCTTCTAGAATCTAGGGTCTTCCCCAAAGCAGTCACTCGAAGGTGTCCCTTCAAGCTTCCTCCCACATTAACCTTCCCCTTCCTTTTCCAGAACGTGGTGGGGAGGAATACCTCAGGTCTCCTGGTGTCAGAGAACACCCACACTGACCTCTCGCTTGAACTCACTGAAAGTTTCAGAATCATGCCACAGTCTGAGGTATTGACTCCAAGTGTGCGAGCCCCCGTTAGGAATTCCTGACAGGTTTGATGAGAGAATATCTGTGCATAACAACGAGAAGGCTGTCAAGCTAAATGCCATTCTGACATTTGAAGGAAGAGTCTCTTATAATTTTTGGTTGTTTAAGGGCAAGAAGCTTGGAACTCTGTCTTGTTAAAATGACACGCAGCAAGGAGCAATTATTCTCTTTTCTTCTGCTAACAAGGAGGGAGAAATGGGGAACTTGCCATATAATGAACTTGCATGTAAGGGCACTGCTCTTGTGGCAGAGAAACACTGCAATAGGTGCATTTCTAGTCCTCATTGTCATCATCCTTATCACACACTTAACATGTATGTGCGCAGAACTCTGCCAGAGGCTGTGTCATGGAACTGATTGTCATGGTTCCTGACTTGGGGGATTGCAAAACCTAAAGGAAACAATGCTGACACGCAACGTGGCAATTATGTGGGCTACCTTTAAGTTACAAAATGTTGTGCATAGCATCACGACATTATATCAACAACTTCTGTATTAACACAGTATAATCTTTAAAAAAATATGTTTTTATTGATTTCAGAGAGGAAGGGAGAGGGAGAGAGAGATAGAAATAGAAACATCAATGATGAGAGAGAATCATTGATCAGCTGCCTCCTGCATGCCCCTCACTGGGGATTGAGCCTGCAACCGAGGCATAAGCCCTGACAGGGAATTAAACCGGTGACCTCTTGAGCCACCTCTTGAGCAACCGCTGAGCCACACCCGGCTGGGCAACACAGTATAATCTTAAATCCTTGTACCCTCACAGTCCCATGTCCCTTCAGGTGGAGGGACAACAGCAAGAAGACAGGGTCAAAGTGACACTTATCACTGGGTCAAAGCTGGCGAATGGGGAATACCCCAAACTGTCTCTTTCTCACTCATGCTCTTCCCCGCCAGGCCCAGGCCCAGGCCCAGGTGCTCAGGGTTCCTCCTTGAGGTTCTCTGAGGCTGGAAGAGGCTGTTCCTCACAGTCCCAGCTTGTGCTGCACTATGTTCCTCCACTGTTTTGCGCGAATGTTGGCGATTTGGGGGTTCATTTGTGAAAATAGCCAATGCTCTGGCTTCATGCCCACGTGTGTACCTTAGAATGAGCCTACGGTTTGGGGGAATTTATATAGAAGAGTGTTGGGGGCCAGATGTAAGCTGGCAAGGTCCTTGCACCTGTAGGGGCTAGCAAGGCTGGGACCCTTACCCACACAGTTTACCCAGACTTGTTTGTTTTTTTTTAGAAGAGAACTGTCTCCAAAATGCCTTTCTATGACCAACATTACTCAATAGGTTGGGCCTATTTAGAGAAAAAGCTCGTATTTTAACCAACTGAAGATCCCTGTTTTAATATAAGGTGTGTGTTGTCGATGAGGGTTTGCAGTCTTGGTACTGTTGACATCTGGGGGTGGATCACTTTTTTGTCCAGTGCATTATAAGCTGTTTGCCACCATCCCCGCCTCTGCCCACTAAACGCCAGTGGCAATTTCCCCCCAGGTTGTGACAATTAACAATCTCTCCAGACATCGCTGAATGTTCCTGGGTGGGGAGGGAGAGAAGCAAAATTTCCTCCAGTTGAGACTCACTATTTTAGAGGTACACTAGGTTAAACTTTTTATCCTAACAGTGATAATTACACAAACACTCCAACAATTAATGTTATTGTTATACAATTAGCAAAGAAAGCAGCTGGTTCCAACGCAATTTTAGGATTCCATACCCAATCTCCCCAGACCTTTGGAACACTGTTAATTTCAGGATGGTTCATGTCTTAGCTGGGGGATGAGGTAAAGGTAATGAATGCAAAGGTGAGCTCAGAGGAGCAAAAAGAACCCTGGGCTCCATGTGCCCAGACCCAGGCTCTCAGGTTAGCTCTATGGCCGAGGAGGAGTGTGACAGTGCATACGTCATTTGTGTTTTAACCCTTAGTTTCTCCCTTCATAGAACGAAGTAGCTGGGCTAACTGTCGTTTTCCACGTTTCTTCTGCTGTGAATCAGGTCAAGATTGGAAACGCTCCCACTGATGGATCCCAACTTTGATGGCATTTGGTAATTCAGTCTTCCAGTTTGGGTGCATTTGCTAGTTTGTAGTTGAAGTTACCTTTCTCCCAACTGATCAAGAATCCCAGTGCATTCTGACCCCCTGGGTGACAACTGCTGAAACGTAAAATCTTTACTATTTCTCTGGCCCGCCTCGAGGCAAGGACATTGTTTATTCTGCCCTGTTTGCTGGTCAGCTAATACCAAGGGAAACATCCTTATTCCCTCATTTCCAATCCCTGTTACTAACCAGTAGGCAACTTGCCCTTCAAACTGCCCCTTCATGTAACCTGGCCAGAGGTAATTAATGCCATTAAGCTTTCCTGTCAAGGAGTCATCTATTTTTTACAAGTTACTGGTGTGAGACTAGAGCATAATTTATGGTGCATAAATTTTTTGGTAATTTTGTGAAAAGATACTTTAGAACTCTAGTGGCTCATGGTATTATCCTGACACTTTCCCCTTCCCCCACCCTCATTTTTAGAAATTGTTATCAGGTTTGGTATATGTCCTTCCAGTCATCATTCCTACAGGGTATTGGTTTGAAGTAGTTACATTAAAACAAGATTTTCATCCTTCAGCCACAGTCTGACTAGGCTAAACTCTGGGTATAGTTTATCAATCCTGGTTGCACTTCATCCTTTTTGTCTCTGTCCTTGGAGTGAGTTATTTAATCTTCCTTTAATCCTAGTTTTGGAGGGGACTCACTCCATTATTTGTTGATCCACTGAAGCCATTAGACATTTATGGAGTTCCCGATGCTGCCAGGATACATAGGTGCTTGCAATATAAAGATGAATGACTCGGGCCTTGCCCTCCAAGGACAGCTCAGTTCAGTAAAGGCAGTAGTTCCAAACCAATCATTGGCACCCAGAATGGTAGCAGTAGAAATGAAACAAGTACACGTTATATGGATGGCACAAAAGAAAATGATCCTTTTTCCTGGTGAGATCAGAAGCTTCACGAAGTTTCACTTGAGCTGCATCCTACAAGATGGGTAGCGGTTTTCCCTGGAGAGAGAGGGAGGGAGAATAATGAGTACAAAGGCCTGGCTTTGAAAACAGAAAGGCAAGTTTAGGGAATTGTGGGTTTGCAACGTGTGGTGTAGGTGTGTGTGTGAGCGTGTGTGCACGTGTGTGTATGAGTGCTTGCATGTGTTTGTTGCGGGGGATCAGCTGAGGATGAAGCAGATGAAAATGAAGGAGGCAGAAACAAATGTGTGGCATGATAAGGACTTAGAATCTATCCACAAAAATGGAGAATTTTTGAAGGATTTGAAGCCCAGGGGTGGATTGCCATGATCACATTTGCCTTTTAGGAGATACTCGAGGACCAGAGTGGAGGCTGGATCAGAGTAGGGCAAGAGAGGTGGCAGGAAACTGGTTAGAAGAGCTGTAGAGGCCCAGGTGACACGGGGCCTTGTGAGAATCAATGCTCTAAGTGGAGGCAAAGTGATGGCAGTGTGTGGACGGGGCTGAGACATATTTGGGGGATGAATTCAATTAGAGAAGTGGAGGAGGGCTGGACGTCTAGAATGATACCTAAGTTTCAGGCTTTGGGACCAGGTAGATAAAGGGACCATTCACAAGAAGGTGAATCCAGAGAAAAGAAGAGGTTTGGGGAAAAGATAGTAACTTCTGTCAGTTACATATTGAGTGTGGGGTGTCTGTGGAACACCAGGTGCAGAGGTCTGCTTCTCCATCTGTAATGTGAAGCCTCATTATGAAAATGTGGCTAAAATGAAAGAACACTTTGAAATTCTCATATGAAAGGTGCTGTGGAAGAGCAAAGGACATTATTTTAAAGCAGTTCATAAACTCTCTTCATGGCCTCATCAGTTAGTCTTTCACAATGAAGAGAACTCTGTCCTAGTCTTTCTTGTTGTTGATTATCCTCATCCAAGGATATTTTTCCATCGATTATTACAGAGAATGGAAGGGAGGGGGAGAGACAGAGAGAAAAGCATTGATGTGAAACACATCAATTGGTTCCCCCCTTCCCCCCACATGCTCCGACCACGACCAGGATTGGAGCCTGCAACCTAAGTATGTCCCTTGACTGGAATCAAACCCAAAACCCTTCAGCTCTCAGGCCAATGCTGTATGCCCTGGTCCATACCGGCTGGGGCCTAGTCTTGATTTTAATCACTGTGATGCCTGTAGCCTGTTCCAGGCATGAAAAACACAAGTGTTGGAAATGTAAAATGTGGGTTGGGCTGCACAGGCAGGGAGCATTCCAAAGCTCCAGTCCAGGCAGCCCAAGAGGAGAAGAGAAAAGAAGGCTCTGTACTCAGTTCTGAGGGTAGTAGATTCAGGCCCTTTCACTGAATCACTTGTAAATCATGCCTTTTGGTGTGTTTAATCAGACTTAAAATTTTCCTGAAACATTTAGGATGTCTTCGCTCATGGCACCTATTACATGGCTGCTATTTAAGATTTAATATTGACCAACACTGACAGGATCCCTGACCTCACAGAGTCAATTGTTTAATAGTAAGAAGAATTTTTTAAGGTATCTCATGATCAAGAGAAAGGATTAAGACTGAATCAACAGGCTTAAGGTTTCAAGGTGGTGGTGGAGTAGGTGGATCTTTCATACACTTCCTACCGGAGCCAGACTGGAAATAAACCAAATTGGGGAACATTCACCCAGAATTATCAGCTGAAGAGGAGACTTTTCAAAAGGACAGGCAGACAACACCTGGAGTCTGGTAGGCGGGGTGGGGTCGTGAGAGGGGTTGGCCCAGCTTCCATGGGCAGTGGGCTGAGAGTGAGGAGGGATGTCTTGGCTACCGGGCAATTTTTCCTTGAGAGGAGTGAGGCCCAGAGCACCAGAGCCAAGAGCAACGGCCCACATAACATCCAGCTGTGAAAGGTGGTGCAGTTTTTGATTGCTGGAGAGAACCAGAGTTGGTCAGAGATAAAGCCATTTTTTTAAAGAAAGAAACAAACAAAAAACACAAAGAACCCAGAGTACAGGATTTTCTTATTACTATTTTGTTGTTGTTAATCCTCACCTGAGAAGGTTTTTTCCATTGATTTCTAGAGAGTGGGAGGGGGAGAGACACAGAGAGAGAAACATGGATGTGAGAGAGACACATCCATTGGCTGCCTCCTGCACACGCCCTGACTGAGCCCGGGGATTGAGCCTGCAACTGAGGTATGTGCCCTTAACAGGAATAGAACCCATGACCCTTCAGTCTGTGGGCTGATGCTCCAACTACTGAGCCAAACTGTCTAGGGCCAGAGTGAAGTATGGTAGGTAGTTTAACTCTAACCCTGCTGTTTGGCTTCTGCACTTATTTGTTTTGTTTAACAATAGAAAAGTTACTTTGATTTTCTGAACTTATGTGTGCTACCCCAATCGATTGAATCCTCCATTGTTGGTGGTTTGAATATCCCATTGATTGTGATCTCACTGGTTTTAGAAGGCACATTCCTCTGTACCTGGGACCAGGACAGCACAATTATCCTAAATTACCTCAGTGACTCCAGGTAATGTGTTCCTGTCAACTCAGTGGTCCCAAGACCCATGGCTCCAGGCAATGTGTTTCCGTTGATTCAGTGATCCGGAGACCCAAAACTATAATTTAACTACTTGCTCAATTCTGCTTCTGTAAACTGCTTTTTTGCAAACCATGTTCCTCATTCCAAACCCTGAGATGTAATCAATACCTTTGTGATTTTTGCCTGTATAAATCTGGTGTTGGGGCTAGTTACTACGAGATTTGAGAGAGCAAAATGCCCCCTCGTAGTCCCAGATTTGCAATAAATGAGACTCCTTAATTCAGCTTCTTGAGGTGTCCTCCTGTGATTCACGGGGAAATTACAACAAGAGCACAGGAGGTTTTTTTGCAGCCACTCACCCAAGGCTTCAGTGAAGGGAGGGTAGTGTGGGCTGGAGTTGCCTGAGGAAAGGCTGGGGTGGAAAGCGCTGGGGGGAAATGTGGAAAAGTAGTGGCCAGGAGACCTGCAATGGGTTGTCCACCACCCCATACCGCAGCAGCCATTTTTCTGAGAGGTGCAGGCCGGTCCCAGCAGCAAACAGCTCCAGAAAAGGCAATTACCCTGCCTGTGGCCCCAACCTCAGGAATCCCACTTGCCTCCCCTGCACCTCAACCCCTGCTGAGGAGACAGCAGCAGAGGCCAAACCTAGGGGTTTGAATAGACTTGGGGTAGGGCGTGGGGGCGGGCATGAGTGACAGGTTTTGGGGTGGGACCATTACCTCACTGTTTTGGGAACCTGACTGGTGCTTCCCTCTCATGGGAGAGCTAAGCAGACCCACCAGACTGGCACATGAGGGTCAGGGAAATATTCTGGAACAGTCTCAGATGAGTGGCTCTGGGACAGGGGAACATCCTTAAAAATCTGAATAGCACCTCCCCCTCATCGTTTTTATTGCTTTGTTGTTATTTTTCTCTCTTTTTTCTTTTATATCTCTTATTTTTTATTTTTCCTTTTCTTACTCTATTTTTTCTCTTATTTTTAAATTGTTTCCTATTTTTTTAAAAAAATATTTTTTAATTGATTTTAGAGATGAAGGGAGAGAGAGAGAGAGAGAGAGAGAGAGAGAGAGAGAGAAACATCAATGATGAGAGAGAATCATTGATCAGCTGCCTCCTTCATGCCCCCACTGGGGATCAAGCCCACAACCCAGGCATATGCCCTGACTGGGAATCTAACCAGAATGTCCTGGTTCAAAGGTCAACACTCAACCCCTGAGCCATGTCAGATGGGCTCTCTTCTTTTTTCATTTTATAATTTTTGTCTTTCTTCTTCCTCCTCTTGTTTTCTCTTTATAATTTTTCCTTCCTCTTTTTTAGACTGTTTTCCTATTTTTATTCTTATTTTTCCTCTCTCTTCTCCCCTTTCATATTACCTGTTCTTCCCCCATTTTTCCTCTTGTATTTTTTATTTTATTTTATTATCCTTGTTCTCTTTTTTTATTAATTAAATCTTTATTGTTCAGATTATTACAGTTGTTCCTCTTTTCCCCCCATAACTCCTCTCCACCCAGTTCCCACCCCACCCTCCTCCCTCACTCCCCACCACTGTCCTCATCCATAGGTGCACAATTTTTGTCCAGTCTCTTCCGCATCCCCCACACCCCTTTCCCACCCAAGAATAGTCAGTTCACTCCCTTTCTATGTCCCTGATTCTATTATAATCACCAGTTTATTCTGTTCATCATATTATTCACTTGATTTCTAGATTCACTTGTTGATAGATATGTGTTTGTTGTTCATAATGTGTATCTTTACCTTTTTCTTCTTCTTCCTCTTCTTAAAGGATACCTTTCAGCATTTCATATAATACTGGTTTGGTGGTGATGAACTCCTTTAGCTTTTTCTTATCTGTGAAGCTCTGTATGTGTCCTTTGATTCTAAACGATAGCTTTGTTGAATAGATTAATCTTGGTTGTAGGTCCTTGTTTTTTTTTTTTTTTTTCACTTTAAATACTTCTTGCA
>NW_006292916.1:735987-741430 GCF_000327345.1 Myotis davidii | reverse complement strand
TCGTTCTGGCCCAGCTGCAGTTTGTTAGGTAATTTTAGATCTCAAAGGGCCAGGTCATTCATATGTAAAAGCCTCTGTGCACAACTTGGGTGGGGCGGGGTCTCAGTGAATCAACAGGGCAGAGCAAGCAGCTATGGCTGCTCCTCAGTCCTACCCGAAGAGGCCCTGTGTCTCAGTGTCCCACGGTAATCACTGCAAGCACCTCTGAGAGAAAGCCGCCCTCGAGTTCCGCCCACTGCCAGACAGTCCAATTTCTCCCAGTAGAGTCTGGGTCCCGAGACTTGCCCAGAACTGGAGTCCACGGCGGTCGGGAGCTTGTGTCTCCCTCTAAAAAAAAAAAAAAACACGAGTCCTCAGTTGCCAGCCCTTTCTGCATGTGTCTCCGTACCTCTGCACTTTACTTCCACCTCTCCTGAGAGTCTCGGTAAGCTTTCCTTTTTCCTTCTAGTTGTAGAATTTCCACTCAGCCAGCCTTCCTGTGGTTCTGGGTGATGTTCAGTCCATCTTTTAGTTGTATTTTTGAAGTGGTTGTTCGAGGCAGCAAACCAGTGTTTACCGACAACCACGCCCTCAGCCGCCAGCCCACTCCATGTGCACCTCTGTAGCTTAGTATTTTACTTCTGCACTGCGCCTCCTCTGAGTCTCGGTAAGCTTTCCTTTTTCCTTCTAGTTGTAGAATTTCCACTCAGCCAGCCTTCCTGTGGTTCTGGGTGATGTTCAGTCCATCTTTTAGTTGTATTTTTGAAGTGGTTGTTTGAGGCAGCAAACTCCAGTGTTTACCTATGCCGCCATCTTGGTTTCTCTATCCTTGTTCTCTTTTCTTTTGTGGTTCTTTTTGTTGTTGTTATAGGGGTCTTTTGTGTGGTTTTGTTTGGTTTGGTTTGATCAGCACCTGCACAACAACTCGTACAACATAGTCAAGGTTGAGCCTCACAGTCAGCCAGCCTAAGAAGAAATCCCTCTAACAAAAGGGACAACAACAACCAAGAGAGCCCAATTAACAATAGGGGTGCCCAGTTAACCCACACAAGGCACATTCTTAGAGCAGCCAGCTCAGAAGATCAAAGAGACTGTACCATTGGGTGAAAACCTATGTGTCACCAAACAATCTTGGTGAAACAGAAAAATTCCTAGACACATACAATCTTCTAAAATTCAATCAGGAAAAATGAGAAACCCCCCAAAAGCCAATAACAACTAATGAAATTGAAGCAATAATTTTACAAACTCCCAGAAAACAAAAGTTGTGAACTGGATAGCTTCACAGGCAAGTTTTACCAAATATTCAAAGAAGAACTGACACCTATCCTCCTCAAACTATTCCAAAATATTCAAGAGGAGGGAAGACTTCCAAGCTCTTTGTTTAATATGAAAAACCTACAGCCAACATCATACTCAATGGGCAAAAACTAAAAGTGTTTCCTTTCAGATCAGGAACAAGATGGATGTCCACTTTCACCACTTTTATGCAACATAGTATTGGAAGACCTAGCCACAGTGATCAGACAACAAGAAGAAATAAAAGGCATCCAAATTGGAAAGGAGAAGTAAAAATGTCATTACTTGCAGATGACATGATATTGTACACAGAAAACCCTAAATATTCCACCAAAAAACTGCTAGATTTAATAAATACATTTATCAATGTAGCAGCATACAAAATCCATGGTATTTTTATACATCAACTAGAGACCCGGTGCACGAAATTTGAGCATGGGTAGGGTCCTTAGATCTGGCCAGTGATCAGGGCCAATTGGGGCTTTCCTTCCCCGGCTGCTGGCTGCCAGCTGGGACCTTCCTTCATTCCACACCGCCCCCTGGTGGTCAGTGCACATCATAGCAAGCGATCAAACTCCTGGTCTCCTGGTTGAACTCCCCAGGGGACACTTTGCATATTAGGCATTTATATATATAGATAATGAACTCTCAGACAGACAAATTAAGAGAACAATCCCATTTACTATTGTAACAACAACAAAAAATAAGATACCTGGGAATACACTTAACCAAGGAGGTAAAAGATCTGTACTCGGATAATTTTAAGACTTTGGAGAAAGAAATTGAAGATACAAATAAATGGCAGCATATACAGTACTCATGGATAGGAAGAATTAATATTGTTAAAATGTTCATACTACCCAAAGCAATTTCTAGATTCAATGCAACCCCTATCAAAATATCAATGGAACCACAAAAGACCCTTAATAGCCTCAGTAATTTGAGAAAGAAGAAAAGAAGAATAAAGTTGGAGGCATCACACTATCTGATATCAAACCACACTACAAGGCCATAGTAATCAAACTGGCATGGTACTGGCATAAATCCACACCAATATGGTCAATTAATCTATTAATAGGGTAAGGAGAGTTTATTCAGTAAACGGTGTTGGTAAAACTAGACAGATACATGCAAAAATAAAATGAGACCACCTTTCATGCAACATATATGAGATTAAACTCAAAATGGATTAAACCTAAATGTAAGACCAAAAACCATAAAAATCTTAGAAGAAAAATAGGCATTGCTCTTAGCAATAGTTTTTTTTTTGATATATCTCCTTGGGGAAGTGAGACCATATCAAATTAAAAAATTTTCACACAGCAAAAGAAATCATCAAAACAAAAAGGCAACCTAAAAACTGCTAGGTACATCCATAAGGAGTTAATATCCAAAATTTATAGAGAACGTATACAACTCACATAAAAAAATCAAACAATTTAATTAAAAAAATAGGCAGCCCTGTCTGGTGTGGTTCAGTTGGTTGAGCATTGTCCCATGCACCAAAAGGTCACTGGTTTGATTCCCAGGCAGAGCATATACCCAAGTTGCTGGTTTGATCCCTGCTTAGGGTGTACGTATAGGAGGCAACTGATTGATGTTTCTCTCTCACATTGACGTTTCTCTCTCTCTCCCTTCCTCTCTTTCTAAAATCAATAAAAACATATTTTTTAAAATGGGCTGAGCACCTGAATAGACATTTCTCTAAAGGATATACCAATGGCCAATAGACATTTAAAAAGATGCTCTACATTACTAATCATAAGAGAAATGCAAATTAAAATCATAATGGGATATCACCTTACACCTGTCAGAATGGCTATCATCAATAGATCAACAAATAAGTATTGGTGAGGATGTGGAGAAAAGGGAGTTTGCAAATTGGTGCAGCTGCTGTGGAAAACAGTATAGAAGTTCCTCAAAAACTTAAAAATAGACCTATGTCCCAGCAATCCTACTCTGGGTATTTATTCAAACAAACCCAAAACACTAATTCAAAAAGATAGATGCACCTCTGTGTTCATTGCAGCATTATTTACAATAGCCAAGATATGGAAACAGCCTATATGGCCATCAGTAGAAAATTAGATATAGAAGAGGTGGTACATATATACAATGGAATATTACTTGGCTATAATAAAAAATGAAATCCTGCTTTGGCCAGTGTGGCTCAGTTGGTTGACCATTTGCCATGCACCAAAGGGTTGCCTGTTTGATTCTTTTTTAAAAAATATATTTTATTGATTTTTCACAGAGAGGAAGGGAGAGGGTTAGAGAGCTAGAAACATCGATGAGAGAGAAACATCAATTCAGCTGCCCCCTGCACACTCCCCACTGGGGATGTGCCCGCAACCAAGGTACATGCCCTTGACTGGAATCGAACGTGAGAACCTTCATTCCGCAGGCCGACGCTCTATCCACTGAGCCAAACAAGTTAGGGCTGCCCGTTTGATTCTTGGTCAGGGCACATGCTAGGGTTTTGGACTGGATCGCCAGTAGGGGATGTGCAGGAGTTGGCCAAACAATGTTTCTCTCTTGCATTGATAATTGTTTCTTTCCTTCTCCCTTCCTCTCTCTCTCTAAAGTCAACAAAAAAGCATATTTTAAAAAATCACATTGCCTCAGATATTTGAAGCTATTTTTAAAAAGAGAATGAAATCCTACCATTTGTGACAAGATGGTAGTATGCTCAGTGAAATATGTTGGAAGGACAAATACCATGTGATTCCATTTATATATGGAATCTATAGAATAAAATAAACAAACAAAGCAGAAACAGCCCTGGCCGGTATGGCTGGTTGGTTGCAGCATTGTCCTGTACATTGAAAGGTTGAGAGTTTGATTCCTGGTCATGGCACATACCCAGGTTGCAAGTTCGATCCCCAGTCAGGGTGCATATGGGAGGCAACTGATTGATGTCTTTCTCTCACATTGCTTATTTCTCCCTTTTCCTTCCCCTCTTCCTTCCTCTCTCCTGAAGATTTTTTTTTTTTAAAGAAAAAACCATTTTCTCAGGTGAGAATTTAAAAACAAGCAAACAGAACAGACTCATAGACACAGAATAAATTGATGTTTGCCAGATGAGAGAGAGGTTGGAGGGCTGGGTGAAAAAGGTGAAGGGATTAAAAAGTACAAATTGTTAGTTATAAGATAGTCATCAGAATATAAAGTACAGCCTATGGAATATAGTGAATAATATTAGACAGTACCATGTGAGTACTAAACTTATCAGCAGGGTTATGTAATTGTCTGACCTCTATTCTGTATACCTGAAACTAATATAAAGTAATTATTGAATATCAGCTGTAATTGAAAACAATTTTAAAGTAATAAAGTTGAGGAAGCAAAACAAAATTATAAAGAAAGTTATAAATTGTAAATTTTCATAGATGTTGATAAAAATTTAGAGTAAATTATGTAATAACTTTGGTTGTTATCCTGGTTATGTTTTTTTACAGCAAGATATGATATTTTGACCATAATATATGTGCTAACATGACAATTTTTAATCCTTTACCTTATGTGCAAACAATACATTAATCTTTCCATAATTCCAGTGATTCTCATTTTGGTTGAGAGGAAAGTCCTCTGATGTCAGAAAAAATCCAAAGTTCAGAATAGCAAAAATTTGATTGATTTTTCTGGAATTCAAAATTATGCACAGTCCTTCCAGGCTAGAGGGAGATAATAAAAATTCTTTGGGGGTTGTTTCAGGTGGTCATTGACGAGATTCAGAACAGGGTCCCCAATGCATCATTTTGGCACGTGAATTATTTTGAGTTGAAGGCAATCAAGACTCAAAGTGTCAGAAGAACATCTGCCCCTCCCTTAACTACCTAGAAGAATGTACATTGGGGACCTTGCCCATAACAATAGTTATCACCAGCAATAACTTTTTTATAAACTATATTTTTATTGATTTCAGAGAGGGGGGAATAGGGAGAGATAGAAACATCAATGATGAGAGAGAATCATTGAATGGCTGCCTTCTGCATGCCCCCAATTGGGAATCGAACCCACAACCCCAACATGTGCCCTTGACCGGAATTGAACCTGGGACCCTTCAGTCCACTGAGCCAAACCGGCTAGGGCCGCCAGGAATAACTTTTTTTTTATTATTATTATTAGTTAAGGTGTTACAAATGTTTCCTTATCCCCCACCCCC
>NW_006292916.1:720518-735865 GCF_000327345.1 Myotis davidii | reverse complement strand
CCGCTGTTGTCCATGTCCATTGGTTTGGCTTATATACATGTATACAAGTCCTTCGGTCGCCAGGAATAACTTAATGAGCTATCTATATGGCAGGGCACACTTCAAATTACTGAACATTTGCCCTTCTTAGCATCCTGGGAATGAACTTCCTCCCCTTTGAAGCCCCAGGGTGCCTTACCTTATCCTTAGTTCAGAATGCTAGATAGCCACATTTTCCTTTCTGTCTCTGACTCTCCCATATGTCATGTATGGATCTCACTCCTCATGTATGCAGGGTTCCCATATGTACATAAGTAATTAAAGGTGGTTATTGTTTCTTGTCAATCTATCTCATGTCAATTTAATTATTAGACCAAATGGAAGAACCTAGAAGGGAAGAGAAAAACTTCTTCCTTCCTCACAGCATTTAAATCAGAGCTTGTGTTTCTGAAAACTTGTGAAGTACACTACTTGGCAACTGTGAAAAGGAATGAGAAGCTAGTCACCTGAATTTTCCCCTCTTTTGGTTGTGCTACGCTACTGTACAAACACAATACAAAAAGGATTGCAAGCAGTCCTCACCAGCCTTATTGATAGAAATGCAAAAATGACTACTTAATGAAGCCAAACAAGTAAGTAGAACTATATTTGCATACACAGGTTGTATATCACCCAAGTGTCTGGCAATGCTATTTTCAATGAGGCCAAGATCATTTCTTTTTTATTTCATCTTCTTGTTCATTAGCATGGGAAAACCTTTAGTAGCTAAAGTTCATTTTCTTTTATGTACTTTTCTGTGCGCTTCCATTGAACAAAGAAACTTAATTTCAACACAATGTTAGACTTTGAATCTGTATTCGTTTTTTATTCTGGGAAACAAATAGCACAGGCACTTCTAAAGCTAAAACCTGTCTGCAATATCTGTAAGCTTTGTGAAAAGACAATGATACAAGCTGGCTGCTCCAGACCAATAGAGCTGTCATTGCTGTTGCTTGTTTTGCAAATAAGCACCCCCCGGCAACCCCGCCCCCTGGAGAGTCAGTACATAGCCATGTAAGTGAGGATGGTTTCTCATCTTTGACTTAACTTGATGTGTGATTAATAATTTAAAAGTATACATTTAGAAACGAATGTTTAAAAGAGGTTTCTGGTTCTGTTCACTGAAATGGCCTATAGACAATCCCAACCCAGTAGCCACGAGTACCTGCTGGCTCTCCAATGTGGTCTTGAAATGTTGTTCTACACACACACACACACACACACACACACACACACACACACACACTACGCAGGGCTTCTTGGGAAAATGGATAAGTCCGGGTCTCAGATGAGATGTGGAAGGTGAGGTGAGGCTGGACTGTCTTGTCTCCCCAGATAGCTGGCTGCTGTCAAAGACTCACAAACCCGAAGAGACTCCCACTGGTTGAAGCAGCTGGAACAGTTTAAACATTAATGCGTTCAATAGCTCTGATGCATCTAAAGCAAAACCCTGTCTAATTACATCCACGAATTCATGATTGCATAAAAAAACAAAACACAAACTAACCAGCCTCTACTGGGGGATGCTGGAGAACCCCCTGGTTTTCTTGAAAATGAGTAAATCAAAATAGCAAAATATGTATTCACTTTCCTATACAAACAACCAAATAGTAGATGAGGGGAAGATTTTTTCATTTTTTTCTTTTTTACAGAAATATTCCAGGTAATAAATGAAGGAAACATGATAGAGGAGTGTGGAGAGTGGCTATAGTGTTTGGGCAGGTTCAAGCCTTAGACTAATGAGAGGGCATCATCCTCTTGTGGCAAAGCCATGTGCAAGTCCCAGCTTGGAGGGCAAAGCCCTCCCAGCACAATTATAGCCAAAGGCTATGGTTGTAAGCTTGACCTTAGGGTCCAAACCTGTGGTCCCACGTGGCTAAATGATAGGGGCTGCCTGAGGTGCAGCAAGTAAACAAAGCTTGATCAGGTGCATGTAATTGAGTAGATTCAAAAACCCGAGAGATAGAAGGCCGTGGTGCTGTCTCTCCATCAGAGAGGGCAGCATCCCACCCAGACCCAGCTTTCTTCTCTCGTCTGTCTTTTCTTAATCCTTCACTGCCCCCTCTCAGGCTTGCTGAACCTGACTGTGCTGGCGCGGCATAGAGGAGCACCATTTTGCAATTTCTAACCAACTAATGGATATATGACTTTAAACTCAATAACTGTTACTGTGAAGGGGGTTAGCAGGGTTTATGTGCTTCATGAGGGAAGAATAAGCCACCAGCTATGAAATATTGTCTTCCCCCCACTTTCTGCTTAAAGAAGGCACCTGAATCTATCTGATCAAGCCTCTGGAACATGGCCACCTGAGAGGGAACGGCAGACTGAGGACCATGTGAAACCACAGCAGGGGGATGCCTCGGCCCTGGAGGAAATGCTTCACAACAGCAATTCAGTTCCCATCTCAAATCAAATGCAAGAGGCCTTCAGATGGACACGGACTAAGATATGACAACCAATCACAGGTGTGGTTCTTGTTTAGATCTTGATGGAAGCAAACACCCTGTAAAAGAAGAAAATTATGGCATCTGTCAGTCACCTGGAAGTTTCAGTATGATTGAATGTTTGATATTTTGAGCAACTATATTTATTGTTTAATGTGATAATGGTAATGTGATTATGTGGGGGAAAGAGAATTTATTCTTTCAGAAACACATATTGAAACATTTACAGATTAAATGATGAAGTGTCTGGGATTTGCTTAAAAGTAAGAAGGTATGTAGGGGTAGTAAAAATGAAAGAAAATTGCTCATGAGATAAAAATTATTAAGGCTGGTGGGTTCGTGATGGGTTATCCTTTTCTCTATTGTGCTACTTTGGTGAAAATAATGAAAAGTTTAAAAATAACTATCCTATATAATAAAAGGCCAATATGTAAATTGTCCCCATGGGCAGGAGTTCAACTGACCGGGAGTTAGACATGCGCTGACTACCAGGGGGCAGCACAGAGCATGGCGGGTGTCAGTGACGCGGTGCTGGTAGCAGGCGGCAGTGGAGGTGCTGCCGGCCCCGATAGGCCCCAATGAGAGTGGGACCACGGTGGGTTGGCAGAGCAGTTGAGTGGGCAGCGCCAGGCCAAGGCAGATTTGAGCGGGAGTCCCGGTTGCCCCACCGGTTGCCCCACAGATCGACCCTGATGGCTGCCCAGGCCTAGTGACCTTACCTGTGCATGAATTTCATGCACTGGGACTCTAGTATGTATATAGTAAAAGCAAAACGAAGAATACCTACGATTATTCAAGTAACCATTGAACCAATACATACCTTTCTTCCCTTATCCTGAGGCTCATGGCATTGAGGATCTATCTACAGTTCCCCCTCTCCTCTAAAGCAAGGATAAGAATTGCAAATTTTGAATTGAATTGTGATGAACATTTCTCTTAATTGAATTACATATTCTATCCCATTTCTAACAACCGATTGCCACTTCTTATTGACAATGTATGCTAAAGGCTTTTTAAGTGCAATGAAAGTATCACAATGCAATTATAATCCTTCTAATGGGCACGGGACTTGTCACGCTTAATTAAAACCTTCACAGATATTTTATATGTAATTCTCACCAAACCATAAGTCAGCTGAGCATTCTTATTGCAATTTTTAATAAATGGGGGAGGAAAAGAAAAGCATTCAAAGTCCCGCAACTATTAGCAGAAGTAAAATCCTTACTCGTTTGCTTTCTGTTTAGTTTTTTTTCTCTACATAATGATGTTCTTAGGAAAGCAAGGTAAATTTCAGTTTAAATTACACATCAAGATAAAAGCATATTTTGTTGTCTTGTGAAATCAAGAAATTATGAAATCGAGATTAATATGATGTAAATGATAAAGTTTTAATTTAAGAGCTAAATTAGTTTACAAGTGGTTTAAAAAAATGTGACATACTTTTTGCATTAATATTAAGCATTCTCAAGGTTTTCAAAACAATAAATATACTCTCTAAGATAAGAGAGACAAACTTTCCATTAACAAATCATAAGGTAATTGCTGATATGTATTATTTAAAAACACACACACATGTATTTAGTTCAGTTCTAACCCCCAATTACTTTTGTTTTTGTTTTTGTTTTGTCTCTTTTTTACTCTACATATAATGTCCTTGATATATTTTATCTTTGTGAGCTCCTGCAACCTTGAAGAAGATGCCTACCACCAATGCCATGATGAAGCATCACTTTCCCAGCCAACGGATAAGGGTGAGAAAAGCCAATGGAAAGGTAGCAATGGAGGAGAAGAGGCACATTCATCATTATTCCCAGAAGACACAAGTATCTCCTGGGTAACATAAGGAATCAACTTAGAAACAATTCCAACTTATACATGACTTCAATATTTTTCCTTTTGGCCAGCAATAACCAGTCATAAAATAGATGGGGAGTGGGGGGCAATGTATTCAAAATATCAAGCAAAATATAAAATGTAGGAGTAAATTTAATCAGAAAAATAAGAATCTTTGTGAAGAAACTGCAGGACTGAACTTAGTAATTTTTTAAAAAGATGAATAAATGGAGGAATAAAATATACCTAGAAACAATCACTGTAAATATATTCATTTTCCCTGTTAGTCTATAAATGTAATATAATTCTAATCAAAATCTCAATGTTTTGAAAGTGTTTTGTTTTGGTAATGAGACGAAAAGTCAATTGGAGGAATTTAGCTAAATAAATTGTAAAATTTGTCTAGAAAATTAAATGCACTCAAACAGCTTTTTGTTTTTGTTCTTGAAAGGCAATGAGAGGAAATTACAATAATGAAAACAGTGTGGTCTTAAAATGGAGTGGTGTTCAGAGTCAGACCTAGAACTCGATTACTTTAATATATGAAAATGATAACATCTCAATAAAGTGGAAACAACTGGTTAACCCATTGTGAAAAAATAAAGTTTGATTCTTTCCTCAAAAATTAAGTTAAATCCCAGATGGATTAATAAATTAAATGGAAAATTCGTAAACTACCGAACAACTTTCTCTGTCGTAAACCACACACACAAGCCCAATAGGTCAGCTACATAACATTCTTCAAGTCTTGTGTGCCTGTTACCCCCTTCACTCCAAACATGACAATGACACAAAACACAACCCCCCCTTTTGGTATCAACTAACAGTTACTGAACGAGTGGTTTAAATAGTAAAGATAACCCATTGTCTCCCATAACAAAACTTGGGAGGAAGGTGGTTCCAATACAGTAATTCACTGACAGCATCGTGGACCTATACATTTTCCCTTTTCATCTCCATCATCCTTTAAGTGCGGGCTCTTCATGTTCCTGCTTTTCAGCTCATGTTGCGAAATGGCTGCCAAAGCTCCAGCCCTTAAATCCAAATCCCAGGCAGGAATAAGTGGGAAGGAACAGCACCAGCCATAACTTTTTTCCTCTATAAGAAGGAAAAGCATCTCAGAGCACCCCGTGCTGGCTTCTGCTTAGACCTCAAGGGCTAGATGTAGGTCACAAGGCCACTCCTAGGTACCAGGAGAAGGACGATTTCTCTTGGCAGTTCCCAGAGAAGAAGGCAGGCCATGGAGGAGTGGGTGGCAGTGGGTGATTGACCTAATCAAGATTCACAGACAGATGACAAACTAAGAAGGAATTATAGTATATGCATATATGGGTAACAAAGAGATGTATCCTTACTCTATAAAGAGTCCTTATAAATTGATTAAGGAAGAAAAGGAAATTATAATAAAGAGTCTAAGGGTTTTAAAAGGCAATTTAATGGGGTAAATGAATAGCCATTAAACAGGTAAAAATGATCTATCTCATCAGTAATGTAAGAAAGATCAGCTTGGAAAATATTAAATGGGATCATGATGTTTAGTTTTGCTTGTTTGTTGGTAGCTGCACTGCAATCAATTTTATTCATGCCTCCTTCCAACCAATCCTTTCACTATAGGCCATCAGTGTTCTGATTTCTAGTATATATTATTTCTGTAATTTAAATATGGCTTAACACTTAAATATAAGAGAATTCCCACAGGAGAATTCTGCAACCAAGAAAATTACAACAAACAAGCTGGAGCAAATTTGACATGAAAAATATTGCTGCTATGGAATGGGAGATTTAAAACTCTATTACATTTTTTAAAGATTTGCAAACTCTCATTATTCTGCATGCAATCCTTTTCATTTCTTTTTGTGCTCTCATGATTAAATATGCTTTGCACACTGTATTAAATATGAGTATACCATTTAGAAAAAGAATTCCAGAAAGGAGAGATTTAAAGCCAGCCAGCCATTCATTTGAAAAAGTTAATTTTCTTCTCCTCTTTTGATTGGCCCTTTTTGGGGTCTCACTGGGAATAATCATTAATACTTAAGGTTAGGAAAAATACCCAAGGCCTCTGCCCCCAGAGATCTTGCAGTCCATTGGAGAAGACAAGACCTAAAATATTAGTTCAGGGCACAAGATAGCACATTTATTAAAGGCCAAATTGTGAGGACCATATAAGAAAGGAAATCAGCCATCCCTACCTTGATCAATGGTTGCAAAGGTTATAGGAGCACATGGCTGTGAATGTGCTTTGGAAACTACCTACAGTTACCTAGATACATGTTGATGATGGCTCCCATGAGGAAACTGGAAAAGTTAAGGAGTCCAGTTCATTCAACTCCATCTGCTGAGTCTTGAACCTCACCATCAGTGAGGACTTGGGTTCTGTAATGGATCCACAACTTTGTGTGGGGGAGGGGGAACTAGACAAGGAATCTGAGGCCAATTGTGATGACACCTTTTCAAAGAAGACTAAAGGGGTCCAGAGTGAGAGAAAAGGTAAGGTAAGGAGGGGAAATTCTGAGCAAAGGGACTGTATTAGTCTGCTAGGGCTGCCCTAACAAAACACCTCAGGCTGGGTGGCTTAAATAACAAATCTATTGTCTCACAGCTTGGCAGGGAAAGTCTGAGGTCAAGGTGTCAGTAGGTTTGGTTTCATCCGAGGCCCCTCTGCTTAGCTTGCGGATGGTTGCCTTTCCCGTGTCCTCACGTGGCCTTCCCTCTGTGTGTGGGGGAGACAGAGATCTCTGGTATCTCTTGCTATTCCTGTAAGGACACCAGTGCCGTGGGATAAGAGCCCCACCCTAACACCTCATCTAACCCTAATCACCTCCTTAAAGGCCCTGTCTCCAAACACAATCATATTGTGGATTCCTGCTTCCAGGTATTAATTTTGGGGGAGAATAACTCAGTCCATAACAGGCTCCAAGTTGAGTATCCACAACAAAGGAAAAGAGTAGTCTGGTCTGGGAAGCTGTAATGTGCTTCGTGTATAAGTGAAAAGGTGAAAGTTCTTGACTTAATAAGAGAAAAAAATTGCGTGCTGAGATTGCTAAGGTCTATGGTAAGAATGACTCTTCTATCCATGAAATTGTGAGGAAATGAAGAAAAAGACATGCATGCTTGTTGTGCTGTCACAACTCAAACTGCAAAGGTGACAGCCACAGTGCGTAAGAAGTTCTTAGGATGGAAAGGCTGGAATTTGAGGGTGGGAGACATGAATGGGAAACATGTTCTCATCGATGGCAGCATGCTGTGCAGTAATGTGGAGCCTAGACTAGCACAGGCAGCAAGTCCATTTATGGCAGCCGTTCTCAACCTGTGGGTCGCGACCCCTTTGGGGGTCAAACGATCCTTTCACGGGGGTCGACTAAGACCATCAGAAAACACATATATAGCCGAAACCGGTTTGGCTCAGTGGATAGAGCGTCAGCCTGGGGACTGAAGGGTCCCAGGTTCGATTCCGGTCAAGGGCATGTACCTGGGTTGCAAGCACATCCCCAGTGGGAGATGTGCAGGAGGCAGATGATCGATGTTTCTCTCTCATCGATGTTTCTAACTCTCTATCTCTCTCCCTTCCTCTCTGTAAAAAATCAATAAAATATATTAAAAAAAAAAGAAAACACATATATAATTACATATTGTTTTGTGATTAATCACTATGCTTTAATTATGTTCAATTTGTAACAATGAAATTGGGGGTCACCACAACATGAGGAACTGTATTAAAGGGTTGCTGTATTAGGAAGGTTGAGAACCACTGCTCTATGGGGAGAAATTTGATGATGAGAATTTCATCCTGAAGCACACGGGCTCTAGCATGTTGTCCATGGCAAATGCTGGGCCCAACATAAATGGCTCCTAGTTTTTCATCGGCACTGCCATGCCCAAGTGGTTGGATGGCAAGCCTGTGGTCTTCAGCCAGGTGAGAGATGGCGTGGATGTTGTGGCAGCCAGGGAGCGCTGTGGTCCAGGAATGGCAAGACCAGCATGATCACCATTGCTGACTGGACAACTCTAATACATTTGACTTGTGTTTTATCTTAACCACCAGATCATTGCTCTGTCACTCAGGAGAGCACCCCTCCACCCCCATCTGCCTGGAATGTTCTATGATCTTTGTGCTCTCGCCGCCATTCATTGGGTTCCATATTTTCCTTACCCCTTCCCACTGTAGCTGAATAGCAGAATTCAGTTTATGAAATAAAACTAAACGAACAAAAAAAATCCAGCAGCAGCCTCCCTGCACCCCGCTCTGCCCTTGCGGAAACCAGCTTCATCCAAAGTCACCCAAGACAGCGAGTCCAAGTGTGTCTCAGAGGAGAGAGCACGTTGCCGCTGAGAGGACATGTTCCCAAATCCCGTTCAGTGGAAGCAGCTGACACAGCCTGTGTTTTGTTCCCTGATGTAATCCAAGTACCTACAAGCATGCTTCCCACAGAGGAGATGCTTAATGAATATTTCTGCAATGAATTTCAGAGAGAGAAAAATGAAATTAGAATATGATGGCATTTATTTAATTAGTTAAGACATTCTATTCTACCACTAGATTTTAAAGATAAAGGATTCAAACATTTGCACCTGTTCATACTTCCAATATCTTATTTTAATGAATAATTTACTTTCTCAGAAACCATATTGTATGGACTCTGTTCCGGATGCAGGCAAAGGAGAGGGAACAGTGCATGTTGAGGGCGGGGTGATTAAGCTGGAGGGGAAATCTGGACGATGGATCTCCTCAGGATCCGTGAGACAAAGTCTGCTCTGTCGGGGCCAATTCTAATTTTCCAGAGTTGAGATCTCTTTCCTAGCTATTGAAAGTCTACTATCGGGTTCTGGAAATGCCCCAAAGCTGAATTGCCATGCACTAGGCATTATTTGGTCTATAAAAATAACTCTCTGGGGGCAGGACATTGTACAAAACTTTTGAGATCCAAAGGCATTGATGGCGACAGCTGCCTTGGGCAGGGCCCCTGGTGGGCAATACTCCTCAGATGTGGCGCGATGACTGGAGTGATGCCGATATGGAGTGATGCTCCAGAGCCTGTCATCAGGGGAGGCTCCCCAGTTCGTCCTTGATGAATAATCTTAGTCTCCCCAAAGGGGAAACCAACACCAGCTCCAGTTTGTTTAAAACACCAGCAAAAAGTTATTTAGAGCTCAAACATTTTCACACCTTTCCTCCTGGTTAAACTATTCAGGCAAAGACTCAGGAAGCTGTGATATTAGACAAGTCCAGTTTTTAAAAGCTGAGACTTGCCCCAACTATATCATCGAACCAGCTGTGTGTCCTTGAGCAAGTTACTTAATCTCTGTGGTTTTCTCATCTCTAAAATGAGGAGCCTGGAGCTAATCCAAGGGTTCTGCTTCTCCCTACAGCAAGTTCCTTAACCTGTTTCCTCATCTATACAATGGAAACACTGCCCAGCATGTAGCAGGTGCACGGTTAACTGTGGCTCCCTTTACTCACTCCCTGTCCCTTGTTTGCTAAGCATTGTGAGGGTACCACTGTCATTAGGTTTCTATTTCTCCCCAGAGCCTGTCAGGAGGTTCCTAAAAGAAACTCCATAGCGGGTAGACAATGAGGAAAACCATGTTTGCAAACCTCCACCAGGACCTCTCCTTCCCACTCATTAGCAGAGGATGGGATTTGAGAGGTGTCCCCACGGGCCTATGAATAAAGCAGCGGCCCTTTAATGAGCTCCTGCTCCACTCCAGGCTCTGTGGGAGCTGGACACAGAGGCCCACAGCAGTCTTCTGAGGGAGATGCCTTTCCGATGCTGCGGGTCCAGAGAGGCTGCATCAAAGTGGCTGATACCGGCAGGAATCTGATCCAGGCTTGCCTGACTCCCACATCAGTGTTCTCTCGTTGTCCTTCAGCTACACAGGAAAGGCAGCTCTGCCTTTAGGTCAGCAAAAGAGCCTCCTCTCCCCAGAGGCCGCAACCTCCTCTCCCAAGCAACTCGAAGGGGCTCTGCGTGCTGGGTGACCAGCTCCATCTGCAGGTCACAGAGGGTGGCCAGCCTTCCTGCCCCTGCCTGGCCGGCTGCTTATTCGTCAGCACCTGAGCAGGGCAGCACTGCCACTTGGGAACTGGTTACAAATGCAAGTTCTCAGCCCACCCCAGGCCCGCGGAATCAGAAAATGTGGGTGGGACCCCTGGCCTGTCTTCACAACCCTCCCGGGATTCTGAGGTGGCTCAGGTTTGACAAGCACAGGTGCAGAACCCCATGCCCTGGATACCTTATGTGCTGGGCTGTTGGAACGAGAACTGAGCTTAGAAGTGTCTTCACATCCCAGAATGTTGCTGACTACCATCTGGGGCGAGCACTGACCAGGAGGCCCACAATGTGTATGCGCGGGGTGGGAGGTTGATGAGGAGATGATTCAATTCCTAACAAGAACAAAATGTTTCCTCTGCCAGAATTAGCATGAGGCAGCCAGCGCCCAGCCAGAGGGACTAGGAAGGTAAGCCCTAGTCCCAGGGTGAAGTTCAAACACAGGGACCCAGTGGACAAATATCAAACGCAGGCGATCAGAGATGAGTCTAAGTAAGGGCCATAGGCTAAGATAGCAAAGAGCGGTGACATCTAGAGGGGTCCGAACACAGCTGCAGACACACCCAGGCCACCTGCTGCTCAGGCGGTGGATGCAGGTACATGGTGTGTCCAAAGCCATGATGGCCCCGAGTCAGGCAAGCGGGACACCCACCACACTGTCTCAAAGCAGAATCAAGCCCTTCCCTTGTTCAGGTGGGAATGGGCAGTGCTGCTCCGGGAGTGGGGGTGGAGGTGAGGAGAACTTTGGAAAACCCTTTCAGCTCCCCTTTGTCAGAATTTCTCACATTGGGATGATAATCAGAAATGTAACTTTTAAGCAGGCAGTGTTGGTAATATTGACCATAAGATATAAGCACACTTAACAAGAATTTTTACTTTTCAATATGATACAATAATAGAAATAGACTTTTTGGCCGATGTTTAAGATATAGGAACCCTTCTCTACCTTCTGGTCCCCTGCCTCCTATGTATTCCTCTTCCTTAGGATTTCAGCTAAAAAGTCGTGCTTCAAGAGAGTGAGTCCTCACCTTAGGTCAGATCCCACACTGGCCCAGCCCCTGTCCTTTCCTTTCCTCATCCCAAGGATCTGTGCACATACAGACCTGTGTGTGATGGGGTCTAGCTCTGCTAACCTCCTGTGAGCTCTGTAAGGGCAGAACAAGCCTGCATTGCTCCTCATTGCTCCCATATCCAGTGGGATACCTGTAACATGTGCTAGATGAATGAATGAGTGAATGAATAAAGGAGGGAAGAAAGGCAAGAATGAAGCCCATTGGGTCCATCAGCAAGTCCTTTCTCCCACATACCTGGCCCTTGCTGCAGTGCAGTATTGTGAGGCAGGTGCTGCCTCCATTAAGCACTTTGCCTTTGGAGTCAGATAGCCCTAGATTCAAATCTCTCCTGTTCCACCTACTACCATGTGTTCTTGGGCCAGCAACTGAATTCCGTCCAAATTCAGTTTTGTCATCTTTAAAATGGAATCATAACAAAACCTCACTCCCCGAGTTGTGGGGATTAAATGAACTGCACTCAGTCATGTGGGTAAATAACACTAACAGTTATTGATCATTTGCTATTTGCTAGGAACTATTCCAAATTTTTTAAAATGTATCATCCTGATACCATCGTAATTAACTAGTTATTAATAACAGAAAAGGAACCAAGGGAAGACCAGACATTATAGGCATGTTCTCTGCAAAACATTGGGGGAAGGAGCTACATAGGAAAGACAGACACCTGCCCAGCAAAGTTGGGGTGACATAGAGAAGACACTTGCCTATCAGTCACACCTGGGGACAGAGATGGTTGGCCAGAATGGGTGTGGCCATAGCAAGCACTCAAAGATTTGGAATACAAAACCCCCTGAACAAAGGAGCTTTCTCTCTTGTGCTTTCAGGATTCCCGAGACTCTTGTTGCTCCAGACAAGCTCTCTTGGTTCTCTTGCATTTGCCCATATGGCCCATGGCCATGTGCATCCCACACGCAATGGACTTATGGACTGCAGCTACCCTGGTGCTGAATTGGACCCGGCTCCAATGTGGAAAGGAAACTCTGGACATTGGCTTTGCTTCTAGCTTTACCAGCTACACTTGTTTTATGACTGGACTAAGGGAAATGGCACTTTGGAAACCCAGGAGTGTAATTCCATGGAAATAAAGCTTTATACTATATCTCATTGTCCTGTGGGGGTCTCTGAAAATGCTTATTCCAGCAGAACTGCTCCAACTAGCAATGAGGGGGAGAGAAGGTACGCTCTGCTCCATTAACAATCCCATTTAATTCTCACGATAATCCAATGAAACAGGCCGCCCTTCCCCTGCTCCCACTTTACAGATGAGGAAACTGAAGCACAGAATTCTAGCAGCACAAATAGGCACAACTATGAAATAAGCAGGGACTCCAGCTCTGAGCTCCCTGAGACCACACGCTGAGTCGCCACCCTGCCTGCCTCTTACACAGTGACTACTCACTTGAGGGAAGCTGCTGTTTATCTCACAGAATCGGGACCTTCTTGGAAAAGCCATAAAACAATGAGGATCCGTAGTACTCAGAGGAGTTTCCCTCTTCATTTCTCACCTGGAGGAGCAAGCACCAGACACCAGAATGACCATGGACACGCTTCCAAGAACATGTTTGCCCACTGAGGAGGTGACGCCCCCACCCAGGGACACAGGCAGGCCTTTGTTAGCTCATCAGGGCACTTCCTGCTCACATCCTGCTGCTGTCACATGTGAGCCGTCAGAAACAAGAGGCAGCAATGACCTCTCTGGGCTATAATCACCTCAGGGGATTTCAGGGCAGCATGTTGTAGGTATTTCCACTGGTTCCCAAACTCAGAGGTGGGACCGTCATTTCCCAAAAGAGTACCCAGACCTCGACCCCTCCCATGTGCACACTCTCTGCTGCGTGCTGGTGTGGGAGGCCGAGTGAGAGGCTCTGGAGGGACAAGGCACTTTGAGCATACCATGACCAATCAATATTTGTTGAAGAGCAAAAGAACAAATAGTCAGGTCACGTTGACTGAGTGACCATTTTTAATACGGCGGAAATACAGAAGACCAATCGCACGACTCCGTGCTGCTCATGGACATGCTGGTAAGTATTTGCATCTGTTTCATTTTTGTCTTTCTTTCTTCACAAAATTTACTTTCAATATATCAAGAGTGGCCCAAAATCTCACTTGTAAGCCAAAGTCTGATGACAGTTGTTCTTACTGGCCTTATAGTGTCACTATATTTCAACCCAACAACATCGAGTTTAACAAGAGATGAGCAGGCTTTTATTAAATAAGAGTATATGTTGCTCAGACTTGATTTTTAAATATGGTCTGTGGAAGTAAGACATATCAAGTAGGAGAAATGCCAGTTTCTAAAAAATTATATAGTAAGACCTGATTTACCAAAAGTTATCCTTAAAAATATAACTCCCAGTCATTTCTCATATAAATTTTTTTTTAAACCCTAGAATCCAGTGCCATTTGCTCTGGAAGCAAGATTTATACTTTTGTGGACTATGATGGATAAGTGGTAAGCAGCTAGGAGATCTGGGCATTGCACACTGCATTTAGGGCCTCCAGAAAATTACTCTAGTCTTGGGTCCCCTTCACCATGAAATATAGGAGAAGAAGAACAAGAAGAAGATGGAGGAGAAGCAGAAGAAGAAGAAGGAGGAGGAAGAGGAAGAGGAGTAGGAGAAGAAAAAGAAGAAAGAAGAAGAAGGAGGAGGAGGAGGAGGAGAAAAAGAAGAAGAAGAAGAAGAAGAAGAAGAAGAAGAAGAAGAAGAAGAAGAAGAAGAAGAAGAAGAAGAAGAAGAAGAAGGTGGCGGCAAGAGGAGAAGAAAGAATCCACCTCACAGCACAGGGAAGGGCATATTAGAAGAACACAATACATGGTAGCTGTTATTTTTACTTCAACTTTTTCTGTGAACTGGAAAACAGTGGTAAAAATGATGGAAAACTTGTTTACACTAATGTTACCCTAAAAATACTTTGTTTTGCTCTGGTCTTAGGGATTAAGAACTGTAAGGAAGTTAGGAGAGGATATCACGTCTTCCTTTGAGTCTATATAAATAATCACATCCTTAGTTAAAGGCTGTTGAATTGAGATTTATCATTCTTCTCAAGGAGTCCAACTCCAGTTTTCTGAGAATAAAAAAAAAGCAAGGGACCACGATGATTCCATCTATAATAATAAAAGCATAATATGCTAAATAGACTGGACGTCCTTCCGGATGAAGCTGGGGCTGCGAGGGAAGCCCGGGTCCCAGGTGCCAGAGGGAAGCCAGTGCTGGCAGCCAGGGGAAGGAAGGCCTACTCTTGCACACATTTCGTGCATCGGGCCTCTAGTTTTGAATAATGCAGGATGTAGAAGTTGTCTTGAACAAAAGAATTATAGGAGGTTTACCTTTTTCTGATGACAGTTAATCTTTCTGGTGGTTTCAATAGAATGGTAGTTAGGGAGGAAATAAACAATCAGACCCCATTTCAGATGTCCCCAGACATTTAATTGTATCTTGCTTAAGCTCAAGCCTTACTTCATTGATATAAATAAAAATAATTGTAAGTCAAAAAAATATTCTGAAGTATTATTATGTTTATTAGAGAATATTTCTGATTACCGTATTTGCCGGCGTATAAGACGACTGGGCGTATAAGACGACCCCCTAATATTTCCACTCAAAATACAGAGTTTGTTATATACTCGCCGTATAAGACTACCCCCTCTTCCGCACACCTTCCACACACCAAATAAAAGGTAAAACAATATCAGATTTGATTTTAACATTTTAATTTATATTCAAATGCTTATGACATGCAGGAAAACTGTCACAAGGCTGTATGTAATCAAACATATACATAAAACAGTGCAAGTTTATTACCGGTAAACATACCGGTAATTCACTAAAGAAAACACACTCTATAGACTGGTACCGTAGATGCTTCTCAGGAACACAGGCAAGCAGCCCACAACCTAGAGGGACTGTCAATGATAGAAGAAAGAT
>NW_006292916.1:716674-720241 GCF_000327345.1 Myotis davidii | reverse complement strand
ATACACCCAGCAGCGCTGCTGATGCCTGAACGGTATGTGGAATGAAGTGGGCGGGCATCGGGAGGCCACTATGGCACGGGGCAAGCACTATGGGCAATCTATCTGAAGTGTACCTGGCGTATAAGACGACCCCCCACT
The DNA here is from genome assembly GCF_000327345.1 of Myotis davidii. NCBI lineage: Eukaryota > Metazoa > Chordata > Mammalia > Chiroptera > Vespertilionidae > Myotis > Myotis davidii. The sequence goes on along the minus strand of NW_006292916.1, from coordinate 720,103 downwards.
TGGAGGCATATTTTTCAGGGCCAAAAAATCGTCTTATACGCCGGCAAATACGGTATGCCTCATTCTCAGGAGTATATTTCCTTTAGTTCCAGCTTATATTGAGTGCCCTGAATCTCTTTATCCTCAACAGACCTCACAGAGTACCTTCTACCTGACCAGTCCCATGTCAACTATTGGCCATGAACACATGTGTAAGAATCAGCCATCTGTCAGGGGATGATTATGGAAGCCAGACTCCGAGATGACCCTCAAGGATGCTGTTCCCTAATGTTCACATCCTTTCAAGGATCCTCCCACATTCTATCACCAATAGCACAGGACAGAAGTGATGGTGTGTCACTCATAGTCCAGGTTATTAAAGATATTGCCTTCTGCCTTGTTCTCTCTTGGATCACTCATTCATGGAAGCCCACTGCCACGTTAACCTCCATGGAACTGCCGTGAGTCCCACTCGGCATGGAACAGGGAGGAACTGAGGAAGTAAAGTCTCCTGCCACAGCCAGGGCAGTGAGCTTGGAAGCAGATTTCCTGGCCAGGGTCAAGCCCTCAGGTGACGGCAATCTTGGCTGAAAGCTTGAAGGCAGCCTCATGAGAAACCCTGAGCCAGCCCCACCCAGGTAAGCTGCTCTCAGGTTTCTGACCTCAGTGATGACTTGAGATAAGAAATGCTGGGTTTTGTAAGCTGCTAAAACGTTGGAGTCATGTGTTATGCAGCAACATATGACTAACACAAGAATACGATCTAGTTGAGAAGGCTGTCCACAGGCCATGGGGAAAACATACATACAGGCAGCATGACATACCTACCGGTCAAATAAGCAGCAGAAACCAGATGAGAATTTAACATTCAGGAGAGAGAGGGGGAGAGAGAGAGAGAGAAAGAAACTGTGGGATGGGAATTCTTCTACGTGCTCCATCTAAGAGCTTGCTTCTTACAGCTTCTATTCAAGTGAACCCTCTTTTGTTCTTCTCTAAGACCCAGAGTCATTCTTTCCAGGAGCTTGTCAACAGGCTGATATTTACCCAACATTCTTCGTATAACCGGGTTGTAAAAGGCTGAGTTAGGTACTAGTAAGAAAATAGCTGGTATACCAGGCTTTCAGCTGTCACTGAATCCAGACCTATCCCCACTGTAACTAACAGGTTAATAAGTGGCCCAACAAGGGTGTCCAGGATCCTGATCTCATGCCTGTCCCCAAAACTAACTCCAGTTTCATGGGTCAGTGCCCATGCCGTAGTGCCTTCCAGGTTGATGTGAGCTGACCCAGGACAAAGCATGTGGTGGTTCCACAGCTTTGTGCCACCTCTCTGAAAGCAGGGATTTATTTCTGTTCCACAACATTCTTTCTGCTCTGCTGTTGTAACAAATTAAAAAGGAGCTTGAATTGGAAGTTTCCCTTCCACTCAAAGCTTTGTGGTCCTCCATGGCCCCCCAAAGAGATAGACTCTAAGGTTTGTTGTTAGCTGTAGTGAATGAAGGGGAACATTGGGGTCTTGTGAGATCAAATCATGTATATAGGCATTTGACTATATATGACTATATACCTTTCACTGTCTTACCTAATAATAGACAAACATGCAAATTGACCATACCTTTGCTACACTAACCAGCCAATCAGGAGAGCATGCAAATTAACTCAACAAAGAATTTGCATACATAGGCTCCAAGCCCTGGAATGAAGCCTGATGGCTCCCGGGCTGGAGCAGCAAAGCCTAGCGGCTCCAGGGCCAGAGCAGCGAAGCCTGACGGAAGCCCTGTGTGTGTATGTCTCCCGTCAGGCCCCAGCAGCCCCAAGCCCCGCCACCTTGGTGCTGAGGCCCGGTTGGAGACACAAACATGCAGGGGAGCCCAGCACCCCGCAGCCCCAAGCCCCACTGAGGTGGTGCTGGCTGAGGCTGCTGGGGCTTGATCGGAGACACAAACCAGCAGGCCCAGCACCCAGCAGCCCCAAGCCCCATCATCATGGAGCTGGGGATGCTGGGGGCAGGACTGGAGACACAAACCTGTAGCCCCAGCACCCAGCAGCCCCAAACCCCACCATCGTGGTGCTGGGCTGCTGGGGGATCAGAGACACAAACCTGAAGGACTGGCACCCAGCAGACCATCGCACTGAGGCTGCTGGGGGCTGGATCAGAGACACAAACCTGCAGGGGGACCCTGAACCCAGAAACACCAAGGCTCACCACCTCGGCGCTGGGGCTGCTGGGGGCAGGATCGGAGACACAAACCCTGCGAGCCCTGCACAGGACGGGTGCTCCACTCCAGACGAAGTGCTTTCCCTCCAACCCAGCTCTCCCTGGAAGTCCGGCGTGGAGGGCACTCTCCCTGGGAACCTGGAAATCCGTCTCTGGGGCGACTGCATGCCCGGATAGAATGGAACCCAAACCTTCATTGTGGCAGAGGAGCTCCGACCCACAGCAGGGGCCAGGGCATGTCAGAGGGGTTTTGTTGAGGGGCCCTGACAGGCAGTGCACAGCGCAATGGGTTAGAACCTCCTCCTGATATAGCAAGGTTGCCGGTTGAATCCCTGGTCAGGGTACAGACAAGAAGCAACCAGAGACAGCATAATAAGCGGAACAACACACTGGTGTTTCTCTCGCTCCCTTCCTCTCTCTAAAATAATCAATCAATAAAAATTAAAATAAAAAATAAACCTTGTGGCTTGCAGAGTTGCTAAAAAAGTTAGAAAGTGAAATCCCATCCCTTCCAGCTCATTCAACAAATACTTCATTTGCTCCTTCAATAATCACACTGGGGATGGGTGTTTGTTGGTTTGTTTTGGTTAAGCCTCACCTGAGGACATTTTTGCATTGATTTTTTTTTTTCAGAGAGTGGAAGGGAGGGAGAAAGGTAGAAACTAATGTGAGAAACATCAATTGGTTGTCTCTTGCTGAATCCCCAACCAGGGCCCGGATTGAGCCCGCAACCCAGGTACGTGCCCTTAATTGGAATCCAACCCGGGACCCTTCAGTCCGCCTGCAGAAGCACTATCCACTCAACCAAACCAGCATTTTTTTTTCTTTTTAAGTCCTCCGTTAAGGATATGTTTTTTTCATTGATTCTAGAGAGAGAGGAAGGGAGAGAGAAAGTTCCCCAAGCATTCTGACAGGGATGGAACCCCCCACCTGTGTATGTGCCCTCACCTGGGAACCCATTACCCTTTGGTGCATGGGAGGACACTCTAACTACTGATCTACACTGACCAGGACCTGGAGGTACACTTAAAAATTTTTTTCAGATCTGCCCTGGCCAGGTGGCTCAACTGGTCTTTGTAAAATGAAGATATTGACTTAAAATGATAGTTTTCAGTCTATAGTGATCATCAACAAAGACTCTTCCTATTGCCCTGGCTGGGCAGCTCAGTTGGTTGGAGTGTCATCCCATACACCAAAAGATTACCACTTAGATTTCTGGTCAGGGCCAATACC
>NW_006292916.1:700404-715218 GCF_000327345.1 Myotis davidii | reverse complement strand
GTGTGTGTGTGTGTGTGTGTGTGTGTGTGTATATATATATATATTAAAAATTTTTCAGATCTAAAATTTTATTTGGTTCTTTTTTAAATTTTATTTTTCATTTACAGTTCACATTCAATATTCTATCCTATATAATAAAACCCTCATATGCAAATTGACCCAATGGTGGAATGACTGGTGGCTATGAACTGACCACCAAGGGGCAGACGCTCAATGCAGGAGCTACCCCCTGGTGGTCAGTGTGTTCCCACAAGGGGAGTGCCACTCAGCCAGAAGCGAGGCTCACAGCTGGCGAGTGCAGTGGTGGTGGTGGGAGCTTTCGTGGCAGCACTAAGGAGCAGCAATCCAAGCAGTAGGAAGCAGCAAGCAGGTGGGAGGTAAGGAGGGCGGGGTCCCAGACTGCGAAAGGGCACAGGCTGGGCTAAGGGACCACCACCCATCCCGAGTGCATGAATTTCATGCACCGGGCCTCTAGTTTATACATATTTGACTATATATTTTTGATTATATATACATATAATCAAATATATCTTCTATATAATAAAAACCCAGCGACCGAAACAGCAGAATGGTCAGAACAACCAGAATGACCAGGGCCCCTTGCACCGGCCAGCCCCGCCCCCCAGTGGGGACCCCCACCCCAGTCGAGGTCAGGGCCCATCCATGCATTGGGCCTCTAGTAGAAATATAAAACCCTACCCCGCCACCACTCCAACCCAACCTGCCAAAGGCTCCTGAAACCACAGAATTACATCACTGATTCAGGCTAGCAGTTCAAAGTGTAAAGCCTCATTCACATGTGAGAAATTTGCACCTTTCTCCTTCCCCTCGGACTCCATGTTTCAGAGGAGACACACACGGTATGGATGTGCAAAAGAAAACTCAGGAAAGTCACCCTTTTGGGGTCCTATGGCGCATCCAGGCAGAGACAAACTGATCACCAACAGCCAAGCACCAGACTTTGTCCCTTCCTCACCCTCAGCCTTAGCTCCAGACAGGCACTCCGCATGGCAGGATACAAGGAGAGCCCTGTCTCAAATCTTCACAGACAGGGGAATGCTCAGGAGGCCAAGATAATAGAAACCTAAGAACCCAATGCCTGGGCTCACACCACCAGGGCCTGCTCAGCACAAGGCCCAGGGGAGCTCGGACCAAGTTCTGGTCCAATTCCTAACCCAGTCGCAACCTGCATCCCACGGCCACAGGGTGCCGGAGTGTGTAATCACGGGGGGCGCTCTGGAGGCGGAGGGCTCACCCCAACCCCTGGGCCCTGGGGGCTCTCTGCCTGCGCCCTTTCCTCCAGGCGCACAGCCCCAGCTGTGCCAGCAAAGCCTCTTTGCTGGGGCGGGACCAAAGGGGGCAGGCTGGGGGAGGGGTGGCTGGCCTTAGCCTCTACTGCAGCTGTTTATACACAGGTAATTCACTCTAATTATCCCGGGCTTTCAGTTCACTGAATACGGGCCTAGGAGCTGTGCCCAGGGTGATCGCACCCACGGAGCCACTGCTCCACCGAAGGAGTCCTCTCACCCGCCGGGAAGCTCTATCCCTGTCCACAGCACCCTGTGTCATGTGTCTGTGCGTTTGCCCAACTGTCTACACAGCCACCATGTGCTGGCTTGGGGATATCTTTGTGTGTCTTCGGTCGTGTGTCTACACTGACTGCTGGGAAGGTTCGGAGTACCAGGCACCCATGAGGAGAGGAGGGGTGGCGGGGGGAGGATGAACTGGTTCTCAGCTGCGAAGGGAGGAAGTGCTAGTGCCTGGCTCTCTCATCTGCGTGAGCCCGGGGCAGTGGCCAAGGCCAAAAATCCCTGGGATTTACGATGTAAACGCCAAACTGAGGTGACCTAGACCCTGCTCTAACTCCTCACCCCCTGGGCCATTTCGAACCTCAGCCACAAGCGCTCCTTTCCTGCAGATGGCATAGCCAGGGCTCAGAGAGGTTAGGGAACTCACCCTAGGTGGCACAGCAGGCCAGGGCTGCCACTCTCCAGAGCCATGGCATGGGATTCAGGATTCAGCCTTCGCTTGAAGACAGAAGGTGTGCAGGGATCTGGGAGGGAATGCCTCCAGGTCCTCCTCTCTCTGACTGGTCTCGGATCCCTCGCCCTCAACCCTGGTCCTGCATACTCAGTCCATTGCCCACCACATCCTTCCAGCCCTTTCCCTGAGGCCAGTTCAGCCATGTCTACGCTGAACGGAATCAGAGTGCAGAGGCGAGCAAGCTCAGTTCCAGGGGCTGTAGTTGGAGGTGGAGGGGTCAGCCTTCCCAAAGCAGGATTTCTCAGCACATTCACTCTTCCCTTAGGGCTGAGTAGCTCCCTTAGCACTCCTGGATTATATCGTAAATCATCGAGATAGATATGAGACACCTTAATGAGTCAATTAATTAGGAGTCTTTATTTGCTCGGGCCCAGAGGGAGGTGTTACCCAAATCTCTGAGCCCGACATAGAGGAAGCTTCCCGCATTTATAACTTTTGAGCTTCTTTGCAGCTTCACAAAGAGCTCTGTGTAGGTTATTGTTACAGATAGTTTGTAACCTTGAATACATAATGAAGCAATACTTGGCATAAGAACATGGGAATTATTTTCAGTATCAGTATTAGCCTGTTATGTCAGATGGCTAGCTTGCAAGGTCAGACAACTAAGTTTCTATCTTTTTCTATTATTCGAACTAAAACAGTTATTTTACAGAGTAAGGGACTATCTAAAAATAACAGAGTTGACCTACAGAATAAGAGACTGTCTAAGAATAGCAGAGTAGTTCAAACCGCAGCTTTAAACAGCAGTTTTCCAAAGGAGGAATTACTATGCTTTCCTGGGTTCTCTGTGTCTGTCTGTCCCACCCTGTGCATCTCTCTCCCTGTTCCTTGCTGTCTGATCCTGTTTACTCATTCCCCACATCTCGATGGGCCTTTTGTCTCTATCTCTCATCAGATCTCTGCCCGTGGAGAACACCCCTGCTGCCCCCGCAAAAGAACGCACACCAGTAGAATCCACCTTTTCAATAAAAAATGACAAGTGGGAAACAGAGTGAATTAAAAAACATTAACTTAAAAACAATCCATGTCTCTGCAAATGCGTATTTCACCCTCTCCCTCCCCCACTCTCAGTCTTCTACCCACGCTTCTTCCTGCCCTGCCCTTCCCTGCCCCATTTCCATTCTGCCCTCTTGCCCCAGACCACTCAGCAGCCTGGCTCTGGGAGAAATGGTTAGAACAAAGCTTTCCTTGGCTGGAAGAGACTCTCCAGGGAGCTGCATGCAGAAAGGCACTCCCAGTCCTGTACCTGCAACTGCTCTGTCCTGCCGGATGCCAACCAGAAATTGTCTCTGGAGACAGAGGGTAGCAGAAGTAGGCTGCTGTGCTTTGAAGCTCCTCATCAGGAGGAAAGTCTGCCCCCCCCCCAAAAAAAAAGGTTCACCCTGCTGCCTCCCTTATCACTTTCAGCAACCCTCCTTTGCCCCTTTCCCTGGAAGTGGAAGGATTGGAGCACATCCTATATAATAAAGAGGTAATATGCAAATTAAACCTCATGCCCACACAAGATGGCTGCCTATGACCAGGCTGGTAGGGGGGTTAGTGAGGGACGACCAAATGACTGAACAACAGGCTGCGTGGGGCAACCAGGCTGGTGGGGGAGTGCCAGGCTGGGGGGGGGGGGCAGTTAGGGGGGACCAAGCCAGCAGGGGGGCAATTGGGGGCAACCAGGCCAGTGGGGGGGGGCAGTTGGGGAGATTAGGCTGGCATGGGGGGCAGTTGGAGGCAACCAGGCCAGCAGGGGGGCAATAAGAGGTGACAAGGCTGGTCAGGGGGAGCAGTTAGGAGCAACCAGGCAAACAGGCAGGTGATTGATTAGGAACCAGCGGTCCAGGATTGTGAGAGGGATGTCCAACTGCCAATTTAGGCCCAATCAGACATCCCCCAAGGGGTCCTGTGAGGGAAGCCCAGGTCCTGGGTGCCTGCTAGCTTCCAGGGGGAAGCCCGGGTCCTGGGTGCCAGAGGGAAGCCGGTGCCAGCAGCCAGGGGAAGGAAGGCCTACTCTTGCATGAATTTTGTGCATTGGGCCTCTAGTCCTATAAATAAAAGCATAATATGCAAATCGACCAAATGGCAAAACGACCATAAGGAGGAGGGGCGGGGCTGGTGAGCAGGTGGGGCCAGGCCAGCCAAGGCACATGCCAGCGGGCAGAGGGAGGGTGATGGGCTGGAGGGAGGGTGGCAGTGACCAGCGGTGGGGCGATCACCAGCCCACTTGCCTCATGCAGAAGGAGGCGACAGGTGGCGGCAGTGGCAGGGCGATTCAGGTCGGGACTGGCCACTCGCAGACCCAAGATAGGCCCACCAGAGTCGCCTCCCACAGAGGGAGGCCACTGGTGACTGCAGCGATTTGGGGTGGGGTGGCCATTCACCATCCCCAGATAGGCCCACCCCCAGATAGGCCTGCTGGGGTCACCTCCCACAGAGGTAGGCCACTGGAGGCAGTAGCACAATGGGAGGCAGGGCCAGCCACTTTCCACCAATGTCATCCCCTGATCAGCCTGCTGGTCACCTCCCACAGAGGGAGGCTAGACTGTGACTTAGGCCTGCTCCCCACATGGTCAGTTGGACATCCTATCAGTTGGACATTCCCTGAGGGCTCCTGGACTGTGAGAGGGCACGGGCCGGGCTGAGAGATCCCCCTGAGTGCATGATTTTTTGTGCACTGGGCCTCCAGTCTATAATAATAAAAGCATAATATTCCCCCAAACAAGCAGTTAGGGGTGATCAGGTAGGCAGACGACCCCTCATAGGGCTGGCCCTGCCCCCCAGCAAAGAAAGAGGGAGGCCCAGGCCAGCCAAGCCATTGCACCCCATGCCTGTTGCCTGCAGAGGGAGGCCACTGGTGGCAGGGGAGAGGGGGGGCAGTGCTGCACAGATGGCAAACAGTGGCAGTGGTGGGGGTGAGGTCAGCTGCTTGGAGCCAGAAGGAAAGCCCTGATAGGCCCGGATCTCAGGCCAGGCTTAGGCACCCTACCCGAAGGGTCCCAGATTGTGAGGGAGTGCAGGCTGGGCTGAGGGACACCTGCCCACCCAGTACATGAATTTTTGTGCACTGGGCCTCTAGTCTACACTAATAAAAGAGAAAGATGCAAATTAACCTTCATGACGCCCACCAGCCAATCAAGAGTGAGAATGCAAATTAACCCAACAAAGATGGCGGGTTAATTTGCATACACAGGCGCCGAGCGGCCGGGGGCGGGGCGGGATGCTTGAGTTGTCGCCATGGAGATGACACAGGCAATCTGCACTGCTCCAGCCACTCTAGCCCTCTGGGCAGCTTGGGAAGGTAGAAAGGCAGCTCTGGGCTGGAATGAAGGCTGAAAGGCAGCTCCGGCCGGAGTGAAGGCTGAAAGGCAGCCAGGGGAAGCAAGGCCCATTCTTGCATGAATCTTCGTGCATCGGGCCTCTAGTATATGTATAAAGATCTATGGGACAAAAATATGATTTGATTTGAATGATTGGGAAAGTTGCTTGGTTTTAGTCCTTACCTCTCCTTTTTAATTTTAATACCAGCTTAAAAATCAATCAAACAAACAAATACCTTTTTAATTGTTCCTGATGCCCCATGTGGTGTTTATAATAGTCTCTCACACATAAAATGCAGGTCTCAGGTGCATGCTCCTCTCCCTGTAATTGAGGGAACATACCTTAGGGCTAAGCACAGAGTCTGGCTCATAGTGGGACCTTAATAAACATTAGTTTCCTTTTAGTTTCTCCCCACAAATATTATGACTCTGCTTTATCTAAAGTAAAAGCCTCAAAATGTACGAATGTCATCACTGTTCAGAAGTGGAACAGAGATTTATTTAAAGTGAACTGCACTGTGAGTGAAGTGCACAGTGTCTGACTGTTGGCTAGGGAGTTCCTCAGTCCAAAGTGCCTGGGCCTCTCTTGGCACCTTTGAAAGGTTTGCAGATGTTTACCTTGGTCATTTAGACAGATGGCCAAGAGCGATTTCTCAGTAACAAAGACCTGTCCTGTCGGAGGGCTTATTACTTCTTCACTGCTTCCTGATAAAACATCCTGTGTGAGGCTTAGATGAATTCCCCTTTTAGGGGAAGAGACTGCCAATGAACACACCCGTATTGAGAATACCAGTTCATCAGATACAGCACGAACCACGTTCTTTCTACCTGTTTCCTTACTGAGGACGCATTTCCACATTTTAAGCAGTGTTACTGGCCTTCAGTTGTACAAAGTGCACCAGCTTCTGTGAGTTTGGATCACAAGTGGAACCCCCATGTCCGGGAGTCACTGCCCTGGGTGGTAGCCTCAGCCTCATTAATTCAGCAGCACGGGACTGCTGACCACTGCATGCGAGGCTGGCCACTAGGAGTACAGACCCTATATGGGCTGGGCAGCCAGCCCCGAAACCGCCATGGCCCATGCCTGCCTCATCCTAAGGACAGCACATCGCCCACAACAGTGCCTGTTGAGGGGTCACCTGGGCCAGTTTTGTCTTTGGTGTGGATGTGACAGGACAACTTATTAATTAAAGGGTAGTTAAACCAGAATTAAAAGGCAATCTAAAAACTGGGGGAAAATATTTGTAATATTTTTGAGAGAGAAAAAACAATAAAAAGATACAATGGACACATATAAGCAATTTATTTAAAAAAATTACAAGTGGCCAATGACATTTTAAAAATAGTCAAGCTCACTGATAACCAAAGAAATTCAAATTGAAATAAAATACTTGGAGTTAGAGGGTTGAGGTCAGTATTGCCAGAAAATCAGCAGATGGTGAGACCTGGCCTGTGAGGAACCGGAACACAGCTACTGCTAGTAGGAGTGTGGATAGGCACAACTTTTCTGGAAGGAAATTGGCAGCGTGTTTTTGAAATGCATATATACTCTGACCACAAATTATACTTCTTGAAATTTTTCCTAGAAAAAACAACAACAACTGGACAAGGTGCAAAATGTACATGTAACTCAACCTTTGTTGTAATAGAGGAAATAAAAAGAGCACAAATGTCTAATTGTAGTGGATTGGTTATATAAATCATGATAGAGCAATGCAATAACATAGCATATGTCACGACAAATGTGAAGTATTTTGATGTGGAAAAATGTTCATTATATCCTAAGAAAAATAAACAGATATGAAATTCTATATTTCATTGATTACATCACACCTTCAATCAAAAGATGTACCGATTATATTGTGTATCACTAAGAAAAAAAACATTTCTACACACATAAAAAGAAAGCTGTGAGGAAAACAAATTAGTTAGGATGTCCCTAAAGCTTCTTGACCTTCAGAATCAACTCTCCCGAATGACGCTTAGGCTCAACAGTGTTGCCGCCCATGTTTTCCACACGGTATCGTCCCCCGTATCAGCAGGAGCTTTGGTGGTATTGCCTTTCTCAGAAAGATGCCCCATATTGTCTCCAGCATTTCCTGCCAACATCGGACACCCACTTTGCATGCTTTGATGTACAGTTGAGAAATAACAACTAAGCCATAACTATTATGAGGGCAACAGCCGTTGTAAGCTATATTCCATGTTTAAGGATGTTCACATGTGGAAAAAATGCATTCAGAATCACTGCAGTATAGCAGTGACTATAGCATGGCCTCTCCGGCATAATAGTTTCCCCCCTGCTTTGGGGACTAGCCTCCAAGCCTTGGATTTTCGCAAGTGACAGGAGTGCCTTTGTTGTCAGGGTGAGCCCTAATAGTGTGTGCTAGTGAGGGGCTCAGGTTGGGGGCTGAGCATGCCTGGAAGACCAACCATGTGATTTGAGAGTTGGAACTTTGAGTCCTGTGGTCTCAGTCTAACCTCTTAGGAAGGAAAGGTGAGTGAAGATTGAGGGTAAGCTCATGGCCAATTATTTAATCAGTCACACTTATGCAGTGGAGCCTAGATTTAAAACTCTGGACACTGAAGCTTGGGTGAGCATCCTGGTTAGCAGCACTCGGTGTACTGTCACACATGGATATGCCAGGGGGGTATCGTGTCCTGAATCCATGGAGAGAGGACATGGAAAGACCACATTTGGACCCTCCCAGACTCCACTTTATGTGTCTCTTCTTTAGCTGGTTCTGATTTTTATCCTTTGGTTATAATAAAATTGAATCATAAATATAGCACTTTCTTAGTTCTGTGTGTCATTCCAGTGGATTGGCGAGCCTGGAGGAGATGGCAGCCTGGTAGCCCAAGCTTGCAGCTGGTGTCCATAGTGAGGGCAGCCTGTGGAGGACTGTGGAGGACGGAGGCCTATCCCGTCTGTGCTCATGCCGGGTGGCTGGTGTTGGAGGTCATTGCAGTTCATTTGGTAAAAACTAAAAAGGAAATCAGTGTGTACGTGCATTCATAGACAGTCAAGTATGTAGAAGCCTGCACATGACACTGTACTTAACAATACTTACCTGGGTGGCAGCATTACCAGAGGCTTTTATTTTCTTATCACTCTTTGTCTTTACATTTCCTGAATTTGGAAAGTAATTGTCTGTTGCATTTTTAATCAGAAAAAAACAACTTATTTCTTTTCCGAGAGAGTTACAACTGTAAGTACTGATAACTTTCTTTCTCACAGAGTGGGTTCCATAGGTTTCTTTTTTAAAAAAAAAAAACTTTATTGTTGAGTGTATTACAAATGTCTCCCTTTTTTCCCCCTTGTCCCTCACCACCTGGTTCTCGCCCCACCCCAGGAATCTATAGGTTTCTTTTGGCAAATACATTTTAAGGCATCCTTTTCTAGTCCTGTCTTCATGGCATGTAGAGTTAGGCCACAGTTATAAACCCAAGAAATAAAAACTATTTTAAAAATGTATGCTTACATTTTTTATCCTCACCCAAGGATATGTTTATTGATTTTAGAGAGAGAAGAAGGGAGGGGGAGAGAGAGAGACATCGATGTAAGAGAGAAACAGCGATCAGTTAGTTGCCTCCAGTATGCACCCTGACCGGGGATTGAACCCCAATTCTAGGTATGTGCCCTGACTGGGAATCAAATCCCCAACCTTTTGGTGTATGGGACGTCACTCCAACCAGCTGAGCCACCCGGCCAGGGCTGGACAATGTATGCTTAAAAAGGAAACAGCATCTGCCCCTCGGCCTGTCCTCACAGCGTCACAAACAGCACAGGTGTGGAAATTTTGCCTTTTTACTAAAGAAAAGATTAGCCATGGAAAATAAATGGAGAAAAAATTAAAACTTTCATCCCAAATCATTCAAACTGCTAAATCTGAACAGAACTTTTTTTAAAAAATTGTAATTAAAAGACAAACAAAAAACCTGCCCAAGGAAGGAGTTGAAAGTATTCTCGTCTGAGGTTTGAATCCCGACTGTTGTCAGACGCCCCTCCAACAACACACAGGGCAGCTGAGCGGGGAGGAAGGGCGAGGCCACCTGTGGGCCAGGGGCACAGGCTGGAGGAAACACAGCCTCCACCCAGACAGAGGGGTCATGATGACCCTGCTCTCCCTGCTCCAGCAACACTATCCCCCTGACCCCCACACACTTCAGCTACAGCTTCCCACCTGCCCTGGGACACAGAACAACCACACTGATGACTAAAAGAAAGGTGAGTGGGGCCTGCGGGGAGCTCTCCCACGAGAGATGCCTCAGTGCTTTCGCACGGTGCTCTCTGGCCTGTTCGCCTCTCAGCAACCTGGACTGGATTCTCACTTGTGTTACAGTGAGCAGCTGTGAACATGCCCTTCACATGGATGAGGTCGTTAGGTTCCTGGGACCTTGAGCAGGCTTCGCTGCACTGTGATTGCTGATTTTCCAGCCCTTTCCTCCCCTCTGCCTGCTCACCAATGTTCAGATATTTGAGTGATGCATGGACAGGGAATGCTGGGACCTCAGACGCTGGAGCCTATGACATGCTGGCATGAGCAATCATATCTAACAAGATCTAAGTCTCCTTTGACGTTGCATTTATAAAGTTCTTCAGTGAAAAAACAAAGCTGAGCATTCCTTTTGGAAAATATCTGGTGAATAGCTACTATGTGCAAATCTTTGGACAATAGAGACCAAATAAACCTGGAGCCCATAACAGAAAAATGACAGCAATTGCGTGAGCTTTGACATTAGAACTAGGAAAATAAACAAGAAGGATAAGCAGATAAGAATCTGCCTTAGGCAACCACACCCCGCCCTGTCCTTGTTCTTGGGTCACTAACACAGACATTGCATCTATTGTGTCCTAGGTGCCTCCGTCCCCTCCAAATGCCACTGTGGGAATGATGGGATAGGCGCACAAACCTCCACTGTCATTCTTTAAAGAACAAGGGACTATTCACTTGCTTCCTTTTAGACTTTAGGTTTTGTTTTATAAAACTCATACATATGTACACACACACTCACCGCTTCTCTGAACAGCGGCTAAGCCTATTAGCCTGTTCCGTTTGGGGGGAAATGCCACATCCATTGGAGTTTGCAGAGTCCAGAGCAGGGCTGAAGTGGTTGCTTTCACCACTAAAGCAAAATCAGTGGGTCACCTGTACTGTTCCCACAATGGAAGCCTTCAGTTTCCCAGGAGCGTGGGAAGCTGAGAGCCTGCAAGCTTGAAGTGCCCTGGTGTTGCCAGCACCTGCTCCTTCAAGGCCAGAAGATATTTCTGAATAAACTTCCTGTGCTCTGCTGAGGAAAGGTTTTAGGCAAATGCCTATGGAATTCAGCATCAGTGTGTGTTTTGCTGGTTTTGTTGTTGTTAATCCTCACCTGAAGATATTTTCCATGGAGTTTTAAAGAGAGTGGAAGGGAGGGAGGAAAAGAGGGGGAGAGAAAGAGATGAGAGAGACACATTGAATTGATTGGTTACCTCTTGAGCATACCCCCACTGGAGCAGGGATTGAACCTGCAACCCAGATACATGCCTTTGACTGGAAATTGAACCCTTGACCCTTTGGTGCAGGGGCCGACACTCTAACCACTGAGCAACATCATCTAGGGCAGCATCAATGTGTTTTAAATGATCATGATTAAGCAATATTACCTGAAACAGCAGAAGCCTACAAATTTCAGTATCATGAAAACTAGACACCACAAAAATAGAGTAGTTAAAGCAGAACAAAAGTACAAAGAGGAGCCCAGGTGGTGTGGCTCAGTGGTTGAGCATGGACCGATGAACCAGGAGGTCATGGTTCGATTCCAGGTCAGGGCATGTGCCCAGGTTTCGGGCTTGATCCCCGCAGGAGTCAGCTGATCAATGATTCTCTCTCCTCACTGATGTTTCTATCTCTCTCTCCCTCTTCTTTCCTCTCTGAAATCAATAAAAAACATATTTTTTTAAAAAGAGTATGAAGAGGAGATAGGCTTTGAAATGCATGTTACCATCTCTGCCCCAATTAATACCTGTGAGGAAGTCTGTGAGGAAGCCCCAGGGGTCGAGATGGTACTGATTGCAACGGAAATGCAGATTCTAGAGTCCTACCGACAGGGTAGGAATCCTGACTCCACTACTACTAATTAGGTCGCCTTAAAAATTGCATAATCTCTCCATGATGTACTTTCCCTAGCTGTGAAATTGGGCTCACTAATAGTGTTACACTGTTACAGTGCAATGAAGAGTAAATAACTTAATTTCTTGGTAGGCACAGTATTAAGTTTTATCTATGATGGTAGAGTCACTGAGACCTCCCCATGCTCCCAGGCCCCTTCCCTCACCGGGAAAGACCCTGCAGCAGACTGTTTCCAAAGACAGCCGAGACATCTCCCTTCCAAATCCTCTTTCACAGTTGACCTCACCATCTCCCTCTAGAGGTGAAGCTGATGCCCCTCCCCTTTGAATCTGGACTGGCCAAGTTGCCTGTTTTAACCAATAGACCAGTGGTTCTCAACCTTCTGGCCCTTTAAATACAGTTCCTCATGTTGTGACCCAACCATAAAATTATTTTCGTTGCTACTTCATAACTGTAATGTTGCTACTGTTATGAATCGTAATGTAAATATCTGATATGCAGGATGGTCTTAGGCAATCTCTGTGAAAGGGTCGTTCGACCGCCAAAGGGGTCTCGACCCACAGGTTGAGAACCACTGCAATAGATTGTCATGGAAATAACACTACATAAGTTCCAGGTTGGGGACTGAGGAGCTATGTAGCTTCCCTCTTTGCCTTCTGAAATACTCCTTTTTGTAACACAGCTACCATACTTGAGGAAGTCCAAGCAACCACGGAGAAGCGCTCATATGGAGAACCAAACTCCCAGCTGACATCCCAGGAGCCCCAGCTGGAGACTAGCGCCAACAGCCACCTGCTGATGAGGCCACTTTTGGACCTTCACCAGTTATTCCAGTGCCCTGGCTGTGTGGAGTGGAACAACCTCCTGGTCAGTTCACCAAATCATAAGATTTAGCTGCTAAGTTTTGGGTTGGTAACCAAAACTGATTCCCAAATGATTTACATTTGCCAGTGACACAGGGAAGGCAGCTAACACTTTTGTCTGTATTACATTCCAAAGTGTGCCATGGAGCTCCTATGTATACCCTGAGGTGTCTCCTATTTCCCACTTAACTGACCCTTTAGTCAGATTGTAGAGGTCTCTCTCTCTCTCTCTCTCTCTCTCTCTCTCTCTTTCTCTCCCCCCGCCCCCCAGGGCTATAGTTCTCTTTTCTAACTTACAAAAGGGCCATATTCCTCTTTAGACTATAACCCCCTCTTCTGAGGAAATGAGGACATTCTCCAGGCCTGGAGCAATCTGTGTCCTTCATTCTTTCTATTCTGTGCCTCCCCCCTGCCTCCCATACTCATGGGAGGACAGTTTGCTGATCCCCTAGTCAACTGGAGCCTGTCTATGCCAAGACACCCCACCCACACGGTTGGCCCTGCCTGTCACCCAGTATCATAGCCCCACTTCCTGGGGGGCCCTGCAGCTATAGCACACCCATCAGGGCAAAGAATATAGATAGTAAGAGACTATTACTCTTCAAGGTGAGAGGTGACTATCCAGACACTCCCCACCCAGGTCAGGATCAGCCTTCACCCCCATCTTTAAGAGTCCAGTGTCCTAGACCTCAGTCCACAGCCCAAAGTCTTCTCACCATGACTCCCAGGAAACTGCCTAGCAGGGCCGCATGTAATTGAGACTCCAGGTGATTTCTCTGGTATCCCAGAGTTCCTGAGTTAAATATTTGACTTCACATTCCATATCTATTGTATTGTCACTATAGAATAAATCAATAACAAAATAGAATAAAAATTAAATTTAAAATGGTTTTCCAATGACTTATCTACACACACACACACACACACACACACACACACACACACACACACCAGGGCCAATACTGAATTAATATCAGTGAAATATAGGAGCAGGATTGGAGAGCTATCCAATTTGATTGAGCCATTACTCCATACTCACTAAGCCAAATCTCATACTCACTAAGCAGCTATCCTTTTTGCTCATTATCCAGTCATGAATGAAAGTAAAATGCCCATCATCCTTTCTCCCTAGCCATTTGGCAAACACCAATCTGTCTCTATGGATTTGCCTATTTTAGCTATTTCATATGCATAGAATCATATAACCTGAGACCTTTGGTGCCTGGCTTCTCTCACTTAACATACTGTTTTAGACAGTAACCTACATTGCAGTATGTATATATCAGTGCTTCATTCCTTTTTTTTTGTTTGAATAATATTCCTTTATATCGATACATCACATTTGTGTATCCATTTACTCATTGATGAACATATAGATTGTTTCTACATAGAACTAAAAATATGAGCTTATGTGAGACTTAGAAATTAAAGAATAGATCAAACATTGAAAAAAAATGGAGATAGTGAAACTCCCTCCAAGCCATAGTGCAGAGATTTTACCAAGACTTGAGCACTCAGTGAAAACCCAAGAAGCCAATGTTTTGGTAAGAACGATAAGCTACTAGAATAAAAACCATGCCTTAGCGCTAAAGTACAAAACTAAAGAAGCCATAACAAAGAATAGAGCCAGCTCAAGCTCTTGTGGCTAAGTTGGTTGGAGTGCTATCCTGTGCACTGAAGGTTGCAGGTTCAATTCCCAGTCAGGGCACATACCCAGGTTGCGGCTTTGATCTCCAGTCCGGGTACATACAGGAGGCAACTGAGCAATGTCTCTCTCTCTCTCTCAAAA
This sequence comes from Myotis davidii, assembly GCF_000327345.1. Lineage (NCBI taxonomy): Eukaryota > Metazoa > Chordata > Mammalia > Chiroptera > Vespertilionidae > Myotis > Myotis davidii. The sequence continues at coordinate 701,105 of NW_006292916.1, read as the reverse complement.
AAGAAATTATTAAAAGTCATATCCTGAGCAAGGATTAAAAAATAATTTTAAAAAAATAGAACCAATCTTGACAGGATCAAGTAGACCCATCAGTAATTAACTATCTGCACAAACAAAACCCAACACTCATTGCACCCATTATAGGAAGAGGAAATGATCCAACTTTCTAAAAATACATTATCCATAATATCCATCATACAATTTAAAAAAATGCTAGATACTTAAAGAGACAGGAAAAAAGAAAACTCAATATAAAAAGGCCGTGAGGTTGTCTAGACACTGAAATTTATCTATAAGGAATTTTAAAGAGCTTTTATAAATATGTTCAAAGACTTAAAGGACAACATCAGTATTATGAATGAAGAAATGGGGTATCTCACTATAAAAAGAACAGAATAAGAATTCTAGAACTGAAAATTATAATACCTGAATTTAAAAAATTCATTTACATTACTATTTACTTTACAGAAATTAACATGTACTATAACAGAATACTATAAAAATTATACACCAAAAAATTAGACAACATAGATCTAACAAAATTTGAGAACTATTCATTTAAAACATAATTTAGATGATAAAATAGATAATTTCCTAGAAAAACAGATTATAAAAACTGTCTCAGAGAATATAAAATCTGACCAGACTGATGGACCAGATGGCTTCTCCAGTGACTTTTACAAAATATATATTTTTTAATT
>NW_006292916.1:687934-698368 GCF_000327345.1 Myotis davidii | reverse complement strand
GAGATATATTAATCAATTGTTGTGAGCGGCATTAATTTCCCGGTGTTTATCTCTGCCGCCATCTTAGTTTCTCCTGTTTTACAAAATATTTTAAAAAATAAGCTTAAGCCCTGGCCAGTGTTCTCAGTGGTTAGAGTGTCAGCCTGTACATCAAAGGGTCATGGGTTCGATTTTTGTTCAAGGGCAGGACCTGGGTTGCAGGTTTGATCCCTGGCTCTGGTTGGGGTGCCTGCAGGAGGCAATTAATTGATATATCTCTTTCATACCAATTTCTCTCTCTCTTTCTCTTTCTCCCTCCCTCCCTCCCTCCCTTCCACTCTATCTAAAAATATCAATGGAAAAATATCCCTGGATCCCCGGGTGAGGATTAACAAAAACAAAAACACAACAATAACAACAATAACAAAAACCGTCAATCCTCAAACTCTTCCAAAAACTAGAACAGTAGGGACTATTTTCTAACTCATTCTATGAAATCAGCATCACCCTTATATCAAAGCCATACAAAGATACTATAAGAAAATGAAACTATAAGCCAATATTCTTTATGAATATGCACACAAAATGCTTAATATTAGCAAAATAAATCCAACAGCATATAAAAAGAATTATCATCATGGTTAAATGGGATTTGCCAAAGGAATGCAAAGTTGGTTTAACATAAAACTATCAATCAATGAATTACACCACATTGATAGAATAATTTTTTAATGAATATTTCTCAATTTGGTTATAAAAGTCAACCTACATAATCAAGAAGCACCACTTTGACGACCAAGTAGAAAAAATACAAACTAAAACTAAGCATATCATAGTCAAATTGCTAAAAACCAAAGATAAAGATAAACTAGTAAAAGCAACCAGAAAAAAAGAAGACACCACATTCAGAATAACAATACAATTATGGCTGATTTCCCATGGAAAACAATGAATACTAGAGACAATGGAACAACAACTTTAAAGTGCTGAAAGTAAAACGTTTGTGTGTATATAAATATTTCTATACCCAAAGAAAACATCCTTTAAATATGAGGTGTAGGATAAGCATAAGCTGAGGAAATTTATTACAATTTGTCACAAACCTGTATAACCGAAAATGCTAAGGAAGCTCATCAGGCTGTAGGGAATTGGTATCAGAAGAAAACTGGTACCTATGGGAAGAAGTGGGGGGAGCTAGAAATGCTAAATGTGTGGGGAAATACAAAAGGCAATCGTTTTCCTCTCTTATTTTCTTTAAAGGAAAACTGACTTTTAAAATAAAAATAATAATACAGTTGGCCCTTGAACAATGCAAGGGTCAGGGGCTGCAGACTGCTCACACAGTTGGAAATCTGAGTATAACTGAGGACGGCCTTCTGCATATGTGAATTCCTAACTACAAGTTGAACCTTGACAATACAAGTTTGAACTGCTTGAGTCAACTGAAAAAATCTATGTATAAGTGAACCCATGAATTCAAACCTTCATTGTTTAAGGGTCAACTATATTTTATAATGGGGTTTAGGACAGATGTAGAAGTAAAATAATTTGATGAATGGACAGTGTTATTTTTAAAACATGTTAAAAAATTACTTGACACTCTTTTCAAACTAATTCCTTCTCCTTAAAGGTGGACTGCATTTAGTGATTTGCTTCTAAGGAATAGAATGCAAAAGAAGCGATGCTATGTGATTGTGATTTCCAAAGGTAGTTCATGAAAAAGATAACTTCCACTTCTCTCTCTCTCTCTCTCTCTCTCTCTCTCTCTTTCTCTCTCTTTCACTTGCTCTCTCTGGAAACCATCTGTTAAGGGCACTCAGGCAGCAGCCTGTGGGGAGGTCCATGGAGGAAAGGCTGAGGTCTCCCATCAAGAACCAGTACAAGCTTGCCTGCCATGTGAGTGAGCCATCTTAGGTTCTGATTCTTCAACCCCAATCAACATATTTACTAAAAATTATATATTGATTTTAAAGAGAAAGAGAGATTGATTTGTTGTTCCACCTACTTATGCATTCATTGGTTAATTCTTGTATGTGTCCTGACTGGCGACCAAACGCACAGCCTTGGGGTATTGGGATGAGGCTCTACCCAAGTTACTCAGTCAGGGCCCAGTCAACATCCTACTTGTAACCCACAAAGCAGAAGCATCCACTGAGACTATTCTCAAAATCCTTACCTGCAGAAATCATGAAGATAATGATTTTTTTTGTTTGTTTGTTCACTTCAAAGGTAACCACAAATACTTGTGATACTTTAATTATATTTTCCATTTTTATTAAGATATATTGGCATATAGCACTGTTTAAGTTTAAGGTATATAGCATACTGATTTGTTTTACCTAATTGTGCAAAGATTGCTACAATAAGTTTAGTTAACAACCATCATTTCATAGATAACAAAAAAGTGTTTTTCCCTTGTAATGAAAACTCTGTATTTACTCTTTTAACAATTTTCTAATGTACCATAAAGCAGCATTGACTAGAGTCATCATGTTGGACGTTACATCCCTAGCACTTATAACTGGACATCTGTATTTTTTTAACCAACTTCACCCAATTCCTCCTCTCCCAGCCCGACCCCACCTCAGTAACCACAAATCTGCTCTTGTTTTCCATGAGTTTGGTTTTTGTTTTTAGATTCCACATGCAGGTGAGATCATACAGAATTTGTCTTTCTATGTCTGACTTGTTTCATTTAGCATTATGCCCTCAAGGTCCATCCATGCTTTTATAAAGGGAAGGTTTCCTTCTTTTCTATGACTTAATATGCCATTTTATATGTGGATTCCACATTTCAGTGAAATCATACAATATTTGTCTTTCTCTACCTGACTTATTTCACTTCGTATAATACCCTGTAGGCCCATCTATGTTGTCACAAATGGCAAGGCTTCATTGTTTTTTATTGCTGGGTAATATTCCATTGTACATATGTACCAGATCTTCTTTATCCCTTCATCTGTCAATGGACACTTAGGCTCTTTTCCATGTCTTGCCAATTGTAAATAATGCTGCTATGAGCATCAGGGTGCAGATATCTCTTCAACATAGTGTTTTGATTATCTTCAAATGTATTCCCAGAAGTGGAATTGCTGGAGATATGGTAGCTCTATTAATTTTTTTAGGAACTTTTGCACTGTTTTCCATAGTGGCTACACCAATTTACAATCCTACCAATAGTACATAAAGGTTCCCCTTTCTCCACATCCTCTTCAGAATTTGTTATATCTTATCTTCTTATGATAGTCATTCTAACAGGCTTGAGGTGATATCTGGTTGTGGATCTGTTTTGCATCTCCTTAATAATCACTATGTTTAGCACTTTTTAATGTACCCATAGGCCACTTGCATATCTTTTTGGGGGGAAATGTCTATTTGGAAGCTTTACCCATTTTTAAATTGGATTATTTTGGGGGGTTGGTTGGTTATTGAGTTGTATGAGTTCTTTACCTATTTTGGATATTAACCTCTTATGAGATATATGGTTTGCAATTATTTTTCCCACTTTTTAGGTTGTCTTTTGTTGATTGTTGGTTACTTTGTTACACATTTTCAAAACTTATCTAATGTAAATTTAACGGTGTGTAAATTTTCCTCAATTTTCTTTTGAAAAAAGGGAGATCAGCTAGTTTAGGATTTTGTAATTTGTCAAGATAGCCAGAAAAAAATTAATGTGATCAGGAAGAAAATCTTTGATTTGGGGAGATTTCAGGACGAAGCTCCCCTCTCCCTTGGAGCCTTGAGATGTCCCTGAAGACCCAGCTCTCCCTGCCCCCATCAGAATCAGCAGAACCACGTCTCACCAAAGTCCATCTCTGGCCAGGAAAAAATAAGATGCTTTCTTCTACACAGCCATGGTTCAGGCCATTTGGGAGGAGGGGTAGCCCCTCATTACCTCTCATTCTGGACAGCCTTTAGAGAACTTCAGAGTTAAAATCTGTGGGGTGTAGAAGGAAAGAAAGAAGTGGCTCAGGAGGCCTGCCCCCCACCAGAACAGGCTCACCTGTTCTGTACATTTAAGTCCCACCTAATCAGGAAGACTCTCCCCCTCTTCTTCTTTTTCTGCCTTCCTTGGTTTGGATCAAATCCAAAAGACAAAATCAAAAGATACGAGTCTTGGTTCTGGTTCCATCTTTTCACTGAGGCTGCAGGTCTCAGGTGAGCCATCACTGATTTCTCTGGAGTTCCGTTTGCCTGTAGGGCCATCTGTTACTGACAGTGCCTCTCACCACTTCTGCCAAAGATGGGGAGGACACCGGGAAGGCAGGGAAACAGCACAGGTGAGAGGGAATCTGACCCTGAATGCCAAGCTGGTCTTGTCGTTCTCCTGTTTCAACGCCTGTGGCCCTCTGCTGTTGAGGTTTTTCATGATGGCTTTGCCTCCAGCCTCAGGGCCCCCATCAGCCTCCCCCACCCCCCACACACCCTCTCCTTCCAGGAGCAACCACATCGGGCCCACATCTGGAACTCACCCAGCATAGCAGGCTCCCTCGCTCCTCCTCGCTCCTCGCTCCTCGGTGTCCTCTATATAGTCCTTCTCTATGGCATGCTGGGCTGGCCTGGTCCTCAAGCTCCTCCTCTACCCCCAGGGCCTTCTCTGATGCCGTTCCCTCCCCTTCCCATCATTCTCTTGGGAGGATGTTCCCATGCACCAGGCTCCAGGCTCACCTCTGGATGGCAGCACTTAACACATCATCTCAAAACCATCTGCTTGTCCTACTTTTCCTGCTTCTCTACAAAGTCTCGGGGCAGGACTTAAATTTTCCATCATCTCTACATCCCGAATGCTTTGGTATGCAATGGGAACGCAGTGAAACTTATTTAATAAAGTTATAAAGTGTGGGTAATTCCTGTTTTGCCTTTTCACAAAGATGTTGTGTGGGTTCAATCGTTCAGATTAGGCCAGTCCGTTACTTGCACTCTAGCACCCGACTTATCACCACAGAACTTAGGATCTAATTGTGTGTTTCTTTAATGTCTATCTCCCCCCCACACGCACACATTTTCTTGTTACGTGCCGTGTTCACTGCTGTACCCCCAACATTTAGGGGTATATTAACAATGTGTTTTATTTTCTGTAGTTTTGATGCTTTGATATTCAGGGTCTTGCTGAAAGGATGCTCCTCCCAAGAATAGCCAATTCCTAGAAATAGTAAACCACTCACTCAGTGCACTTTTCAAATACAAACCAACCAATCCAGAGCCCATACCGGCACCACCTCCTCCATGGGGCTCTCACACTCTGGCCACAGTTCCCCTGCCCTAACCACCCAGGACCAGGTACCAGACAACTAGGGGACGGCCCATGAGTCCCAGAGCCAACCCTAAGCCTGCTCCCCCGCCTCACTGATTCCTTCTTACAGAAACCACAATGAAGGCTCCTGCCAGAGTTCCCTCCTCCATCTTTGCCACTTGACTGACCCTGGTGCTTATTCATGTAGTACTCCTCCTTCTGGCTACTAACAAACTGTGTTTTCAATGGCAATCACCTCCTGCTCTATTGGCCTTAGTACCTCAAGTTTCCTATTAATGCACTGCATTTTAAAATACATAGTACCTGGCACTTAGTTGGTATTTAACAAATACATATTGAATGAATGTACCAAATGAGGTATGAAGTATCTTGAAGGTTGCAGAATTCAGACATGTAAGTAATTATTCCCTTTCTTTTTTCCCCTTCTAATGTCCCCTTATAACATCGTGACTCAGAGGTAGATTCTCAAGCCACAGTGGCTTCTAGCTGTGTGCCCTTGGGCAAGTTTCTCGTCCTCTCTGGACCTCAGTTTTCTTGTATATAAACAGTGAAGAATAATTATGTTCACCTCACAGGTTGCTGTGAGGAGTGAATGCATTCACATGTACAAAGCTCTCATAACAGTGTCTGGTCCACATTAACGTGCTTAAAAATATCAGCTTTGATTATTGTCCCACCAGCCCCTCTCTCAGTTCCCGCTGCTGACATCTACAAAGTTGCCTCCCAGCCCTCCACTCTTGAGAATGACTATCTCTAGTCCTGTTGAGCCCAGAAGACTCATTCTTTTCAGCCCCATCAGTGACACTATTAGAGTGATATAGAATCTAGAAAGAAAACCAGCAACGATGACCCAGAGTTTTCTTTCCAGACAGAACGTAGGCACACTTTTAGCACCACTTAGCATCATTTTCTATCAATTACTATTGAATTCTACTTCTAAAATGTTTTCCCATTTGGGCCTGGAATTAACTTTTAAAGTCATAAAAGGAAAGAAACAACACAGAAATGCAAAATTCTTTTCTTTAAACAAAGCAGCCATCCATCAGCAGAACACTGTGCAGGCTGCTCTCTTTCAGCTCACCTTGCTCTCACCGATCTCTACCTGTTCTGGCACTAAAGAGCTCCTTGTGTGCCTGCAGGAGGCCTTGCCAACCTGAGGAGGATGTTTGCATATGGAGTCCACTGTGCGGGGCTGAGAGAACAACAGAGAAACCGGGGAAGGAACAAAAGGGAAAAAAAAGTAAAACTTGGTCCAAACAGGAACGGATTTTAAGAATAGCTGTTTTCCTTTCCTCTGGTAATTCTCAGTACAGAGACTATGGCCACAGCTTGGATTTTAAGATTTAGAATTTTATAGAGCAGGAAAACGCTTAGTTTTGTTTCTTTTTTTAAAACGCAAATAAACAAAACAAACAAAAAAAAGGGAATAGAGGGGTGGCTTTGGACCAAATCATATCATAACCCTGAGTTACAGAAGAAAGAGGTAAAGGCACCTGCACACAAATAAATGTGCTGGTTGATCCTCTGCATGTGTCAGGCACAGTGATTTTCTGCTCATAGACTGCAAGGTCCTCAGAAATAAAGACCATGACTTTCTTACTTATCTGGGCCTTCTCAGTGCCTAACACCAGGCCAGGTTCACAAGAGGTACTCGATAATGACAAGTGGGTGGGTGGGTGGGTGATTTAGCCATAAGAATTAGTGAGGAGGAAAGGAGAAGTAGTTATAGAGGATCAATTCTGAAGAATTAACATTTCACCAAATAGTCCTTCTTTCAGCCATCCTCAAAAGAATCTTTTAAAATTAGTTAATGGCTCAAGTTTTCAAAACACATGATCTCAAATGAATTTTAATGACCTGGATGATGGAGTTGAATAGTTAATTTTCACCCATGGTCAAGGCCAACAAAATTTTGGATCCAATGTGGATTGGCACCATATCCAATGGTAAACAAGAGCCAAGGAAGAGCCATTAGTAATCCAATAGGAATAGTCTCATATCCCATTACCTCATGTGACAACCCTGATCTTAAAACATTAATCAATATTTTCCCCTATAATTCCAGCAGATCCAGGGACTTAGGTCCAGTTTTAGTCTACCAGATATGACAGAGATTCCAACAGCCTGCCAACCCAAGACCCATTCTCCCTTTCTATCTTACCAAAAGAATCTTAATGTGTTTGGGGATGGGGGGTGGGAGTATTGGGGACACATTGCAGCTATGGGTGTTCAGTTAAGTAAGGAAGAATAAACCTTAATTGCTTTAAGCCTTAATTTTTCAGAACTGTGTTACTTGCAGCCTAACCCATTTCCTGTTACTCCTGATAGACTAGGTACCTGGTACTCAGTTTGAAGAAACGCTGAAACAGAAAGGAGAATTCTAGGAAAGTCTAGGAAACTAAGCAGGTAAATCAAGTGTCTATTATTTAACAATCTAGTTCCACATCAAATGTTAAATGGGAGAGGATTCAACCATTTGAATGAGACCTATCTCATCCAGAGCAGTGACCTTGGAGGCAATCCTACCATTTCTCAGGATATATTTGAATTTTCTTGTACTGTCTTCTGAGAGAACTTACCGGCTATTCACGTCCCTTTCCCTTCATACTCCCACCTTGTTTGGGGTTAATAATAGCACCAACAACTTGATAACTCCTCTCATTGACTAGAAAGGTTTCCATTCCAAATGACTTTTGACTATTTCAAAAAAAAATGAAATAAACCTTCACAGGACTAATTTTGTTACCACAGAAGGTATCGACATGAAATCACTTGCAGGCTGGTCCCAGATCCTCAGTCCTTTCTCAGCAAGACTCTACATAACAGGAAAGCCACCATAACAGAGAAGAGCCCTTGACCAGCCACGCCTGCACGTGTGAAGGTTCCGTCCGTTTTGCCACCACAGAAGTGGAGATCTGGCTGTTGGTCTTCTAGCCCCGGTGCACTTTGGAGCCATCTCCATATCTGGATTAGTTCCCTTAGCTCTGGTTCTGTCCTGTCTTGTCTTTGATGTTATGTTGGGAACATAATGAAAGGTCCAGAAAAGCGAAGCACAGCTAGCCCTGGCGGGGGCTGGGAGAAAGCGGCATCCTCAGAGCTGAGCAGTGTCCACTCACAGGTTGGGGTGGTCCTAGAAAAACCCAAAAGAGATGTGTTGCTTGGGGACTCAGGTTGAGGAGCTGCGCCGTGGGAGGGAGAACTAAAAAAGGCCAGGACACTAAGCCGATGAGTCAGTTACCTAGAACTCAGGGGACCAACTGGTCAAATTGGAAGCTAAAAGAGAGGAAGGAGCTGGGAACTAGGCAACACTGGAGAGGATGGATGGCTTGAAGACTGATTCGAAAACAAATCCTTGACTTCAGGAGCTAGTGAAGACGGAGCAAGGCCAATTTAGCCTGTCTCTCCCACTAATTACAGCTAAAAATTCTGGGAAGGATTTAAAAAGCAACTACCTACCTGAGGACTCTGAAAAGTAAACAAGAGTAGGCGATTGAGGGAAGGAAGTCAGAACTTAAGGAATGACAAATATCGCAGTGAGGTACTTATTTTCTTCCCTTCATTTCCTGGCTTTGACCTAAAGGGGATGGGTGGGTGGAAGGGCATAGACAGAACTCCCAAGAACAGAAAGATCCAAAATAATAGAGTCTCAAACATTTTGTAATTTTCACCTAAGTTGTTATGAGGCTTGGAGCTATTAGTTATTCTATCTTCCAATACTCAGTTTAATACAGCACTGTTGTCAATGGATATGTGAACAACTAATAGTTCTGCTAGTGATTGATTTATTTTTCTTCAATAAACAAACAGCCCTCCTCCATGTGTAACCTGCTCTTTCTACAGGAACAGGAAAAGGAATTCAGAATCCACCTTTTTGCCTTTTTTTTCTCTCTCTGCCCCAAAGCCAGCCTCCGTTTCAAAGCAGTACAGCTCCTGCCACATGGCATAGGCACTTGAAACTGGAGTAAATAACCTGTCCTTCTGGCCGGAGGAACCCTGGTAAGCAGAGAGTGAGGGAAGTCCAGGTGAGAAGAGAGCTGGAGACAGGCAGCCCCTTATTCTGTGAGTGAACCAATAAAAATCCCAGTTTCACCCCCAAGTTGCACATGTGTGGAAGAGACACCCAAAACCATTAGCAAAGGTTTTGGGAACTGAACTACAATCTAATACAAGCCTAGAACTTCCAGACTACTCCTGGAGCAGCACCTGCTGGGCAGTCACAGAGCACGGAAAGGGCTTTGAAAACTGAGGTGACATTGGAGCCATCAGCCCCCCAAAGTGTCAGGACTTGCAGTCAGAACCTGACCAGTTTGCCCACAAGAGACTAACATTATCCAGAGGATTTGTTAACAGACCTCAATATCTTAGAACAGTTTTGGGTTCAAAAGCTTGCAACCAGTTTACTCCATTATTAACATGGTACATTCATATGGTACATTTCTTACAATTAATTAACCAATATTGAAACATTATTAAGAATTAAATTTTATAGTTTACTCAGATTTCCTTCATTTTCACTTGTCTTCCCCTGCTCACCGCCCCCCTCCTGCCCCCAGGATCCCAGCCAGAAAACCACATTTCATTTGCTGTCACATGTCCTTTGGCTCCTCATGGCTGTGACACTTTCTCTTGTCTTGTGTTTAATCACAGGAACAGTTTTGAGGAAGACTGCTCAGATATTTTGCAGAGCACTCCTCATTGGATTTTGTCTGATGTCAGTTTCATTAGACTGGGCTTATGAAGTTTTGTTTTTGAGATAAAATTCACAAAAAATAAAATCAACCATTTTAAACTGTACAATTCAGTGGCATTAAGTACATTCACTTTTTCCTATTGGCAAAATATTTTCATCATCGCAAAAGGAAACCCCATAAGCATTTCCCCCGTCTCTTCAGTACCTGGCAACCACCAATTTGTTTTCTGTCTCTATAGATTTACCCATTCTGAATATCCTATCTAATAAAAGAGAAACATGGTAATTGGCATACGACTGCTACCCTTCCCATTGGCTAATCAGTGAGATATGCAAATTAACTGCCAGCCAAGATGGCGGCCGGCAGCCAGGCAGCTTGAAACTAACAAGAGGCTTGCTCTCTTCAGTGACGGAGGACTCCAACGTTCCCCACCTGCCGCTGCAGGCCTCTGAGCCTGCAGGTTAAGAAACTATGTAACAAACATAGAAGGTAAACAAAACCCCAGAAAAC
>NW_006292916.1:666077-687592 GCF_000327345.1 Myotis davidii | reverse complement strand
AGTAAAAGGGTAATATGCCTCCCAGCACCGGGATCAGCGGAGCCACGAGGCCTCCCAGCACTGGGATCAGTGTGACAGGGGGGAGTTCCCCAAATCCCTGATCGCCCTGCGGCTCTGTATGTAACAGGGTGTGGCGCCCCAACGCTCCCCTCCCCCCCACGGGCCCTGCTCTGTGTGTGATGGGGTAGAGCCATAACCTCCCATTGGCCCTGCCCTGAGTGGGAGAGTGGTGGTGCCCCAGCCCCCCGATCGGCCCTGCTCTGAGCCCGACCAGGGGCTGCACCTAGGCATTGGGCCTGCCCTCTGCCACCCGGGCGCAGGCCTAAGCCAGCAGGTCGTTATTTCCCGAGGGGTCCCAGACTGCGAGAGGGCGCAGGCCGAGCTGAAGGACCCCCCCCGCCCCCGCGAGTGCACAGATTTTTGTGCACCGGGCCTCTAGTGTATATAATAAATCCTAAGCAACCGTTAAGAATGACTGGTCGCTATGATGCGCACTGACCACCAGGGAGCAGATGCTCAGCCAGAAGCCAGGCTCACTGCTGGCAAGCACAGCAACAGTGGCAGGAGCCTCTCCTGCCTCTGTGGCAGTGCTAAGGAGCAGCGAGCTGAGCAGCAAGGAGCCTGTGAGAGGGATGTCCGACTGCTGGCTAGGTCCAATCCCCGGGAGGATCGGGTCTAAGCTGGCAGGAAGACATCCCCCAAGGGGTCCCAGACTGCAAGAGGACCCCTCCCCACTCCAGTGCACAAATTTCATGCACTGGGCCTCCAGTTTCATATAAATGGGTTCACACAATATGTGACCTTTTATTCTGGCTTCTTTCACCTAGCAAGTTTTTCAGATTCATCCATGCTGTATCATATTATCAGTATTTTTAAATAATAATATTCCATTGTATAGACATTCCACATGTTGTATATTCATTCATCTGTTGATAGAAATTTGGGTTGTTTCCACATTTTGGCTATTGTGAATAATGCTGCTATGAACATTGTATACAAATATTTGTTTGAAAATCTGCTTTCAATTCTTTGGGATACATACTTAGGAGTGGAATTGCTGGGTCATATGATAATTTTATATTTAACTTTTAAGGAATCACCAAACTGTTTTACAAAGTGGCTGTATCATTTCACATTACCACAAATATTATGTGAACTTTCCAGTTCCGTTACATTCTTACCCTTTTCAGAGCAGCTAGAGCACAGCTGCTCTGAGTCCATATATTCTTCTGAATACTGCCTACTAGACTAACTGTTGAGTCTGAGCCCCTCTGCCAGGGGCTGGACCTTCTTGGCTGCCAAGTCTTAGGCAGAGAAGCCATGAGAAGTTGTGGGTGTATAAGAATGAGTCTTTATTGTAGAAGCCAGTGGCCATCTAGCCATCAGACAAACCAGTTCTTCACAACAGTCCCATACAGGCAGCCACACACCTGCTGGTAAACAATTACTTTCTCACAAAAGTAGCATTAGCTTCTGTACCCACAGCTATTATCTGTGCGGCCACACACTGCTCCTAGACTCATCACCTCACATAGTAGCAGCACTTGAGCTCTCTGCCCAGCAGCCTCAGTAGCCTCTCCCCTTGGCCTCTTCAAGCCTCTCTAGTCTCACATAGTAGCTACATCCTCTGTGCCTGCCTTGTCTCCCAGCACACTGGCTGGCTAACATGTATTATACTATTTAGACAAAATAGGCTTCTTTCCAAGTAGAGACCTTGTTGTGCACCTGCACATAGTCCTTAGACATTCTGATTAAGATTCCCATGTTCAGAGTGGCCTTGGCCATCTGGCGTACTATCAACAAGGCTTCCACACTCTAATTAGCTGTGGCGACTATGGCATGGTTCCCACACCCTTGTTATTGTATGTCTTTTTTATTCTAGCCATCCGAGTAGGTGTGAAGTCACATCTCATTGTAGGTTTGGTTTGAACTTCCCTAATGACTAATGATGGTGAGTATCTTCGTATGTGCCTCATGGCATCTGTCTATCTTGTTTGGAGAAATGCCTATTCAAATACTTGGCTCCTTTTTTCTTCTTATTATTATTAGCTATTTTTATTTTGTTGGGTTAAACTGGAGGAAAATAGGGCTAAGTGAACATACACATTCTTTTCCTGCAGAAAACAGAGTCCAACAGAAATCAGACAAAGGCAGGCTAGGAAAGATGACCTATTACATGAAATTTCTTTTAGGTTTACAATTTTTTTCTTTCCCTCCCTTTATGGGGGGGGGGCTTATTTTAGGTCGAAATGACAGATCTATATCATATCAGACCATCAGGTGCTTATTTTCTTGGTTGCAGTTTCATCACCTAAACTGGCCTTTGCATACATACACATGCTCTTCTTTAATGGAAGCCTGATGAACTTCAGGATTTATTTGAAATATGTCTTCAGTACAAACCACTGCTCATTTTTTACAAAAGTAGAACAGCACAGCAGCCTCCATTTGTTTTCTTTTTTCTATTCTCTCATCTCATTCCTCATAGCTGCCTTGTTCACAGGCTGAATAGAAAATCCTTGGCTCCTTTTTTAATGGGCCCTTTAAACTTTTTGTTGTTAAGAATTTTTGATATATTCTGAACACTAGACCCATATTAGATATAAATTTTGCTCTTTTCACACTATCCTTTAATGCATAAAAGTTTTTAATTTTGATAAAGTCAAATTTATTTTTTTCTTATGCATTTGTAGTCATATCTGGGAAACCACTGCCAAATCCGAGGTAAAGATTTTTACCCCTGTTTTATTCTAAGACTTTTATAGTTTTAGTTCTTACATTTAAATACTTGATACATTTTGAATTAATTTTTGTAAGTGGTACAAGGCAGTACTCCAAATTCATTCTTTCCCATGTATATATTTAGTTGTCCAAGCACCATTTGTTGAAAAGACTGTACTTTCCCCCATTGCATTGTCTTGGCACCTTGGTCAAAATCAATTGGCCATTGATGCCTTGGTTTATTTCTGGACACTTAATTCTATTCTATTGACCTATATGTCTATCATTACACCTATACCACACTGACTTATTTACTGTAGTTTTGTAGTAAGTTTTCAAATAGGGAAGTGTAAGGTCTCCAACTTCTTTTTTGATATTGTTTTGACTATTCTGGGCCCCTTCCGACTCCATGTGAATATGAGGATTGGCTTTCTATTTCTGCAAAAGGCCACCCTGATTTTGATAGGAATTGCAATGAATCTGTAGATTGTTTCGGATAGTCTTGGCATCTTACAATATTAAATATCCAATTCATGAACATAGAATATGTTTTCATTTTATAGGTCTTTTTAAATTTCAGCAATGTTACATAGTTTTTAGTGTACAATATCTACACTTCTGAGTTTCAGTTTATTCCTAAGTATTTTATTCTTTTAAACGTTGTTATAATTAGAGTTGTTTTCATAATTTTTTGCATCATTAATTGCTAGTGATTTTTTGTTTTGACTGGTATCTTGCAATTCTGCAGGTTTTATTTATTACCTCAAGTATTTTTGTATGTGTGTGTATTCATTAGGAATATACTGGTGGAATCTTTAGGATTCTCTATATACAGGATCATGTCATCTACAAATAATGACAGTTTTACTTCTTCCTTTCCAATTTAGATGCCTTTTAAAATTTTAATTAATTAATTTCCCTAATTTCTCTGACTGGTACTTCCAATACACTGTTGAATAGCAGTAGTAAAAGCAGGCATCCTTGCCTTTATCTTAGGGAAAAAACTTATATTCTTTTACCATTGAATATGATGTCAGCTCTGAATTTTTTATAAATGTCTTTTATCATGTCAAAAAAGTTTTCTTCTATTCCTAGTTTGTTGAATGTTTTTATCATGAAAGGGTATTGGATTTTGTCACACTCTTAAAATGATCATATATTTTTTCCCTTTATTCTATTAATGTGTATTATATTGATTCATTTTCACATTTTGAGCCAGCCTTGCTTTCTTTGTATAATCCTCTAATACACTGTTGGATTTGGTTTCCTAGTATTTTGTTGAGGATCTCTGCATCTACATTTATAAGAGATACCGGTCTTTACTTTTCTTGTAGTATCTTTGCATGGCTTTTTATTTCAGGGTAATGCTGGCCTCATAGAATGAGTTAGGAAGTGTTCTCTTTTATTTTTTGGAAGAGTTTAAGATGGACTGGGATTAATATTTCTTAGAATGTTTAGTGGATGTCACCTGTGAAGCCATGTGGTCTTGGACATTTCTTTTTTGGGAAATTTTAAATTACTGATTCAATAACTTTGGTTGTCATATTTCTGCTCAGATTGTATATTTCTTCTTGAGTACATTTAGGAGATATTAATAGAAACTAGAATCTCATAAAATAATACTCAAAACATATCGGATTCAACAAAAAAAATAATTGACATATGAAGATCCAGGAAAATGTATCCAGTTCTCTAGGGAAAAGACAATCAAAAGCTGCAGCCCTGAGATGACCCAGATGTTGGAATTATCAGGCAGTCTTCAAACAGCTGTTATAACTACACTATATGAGATTTTCAAAACGAACACTCTAAACAAATGGAAAGATAAAAATAATCTCAGCTGAGAAACAGAAAGTATAGAAAAGAACCAAATGTAAGTTTTAAACTTAAAAATATAGATTGTCTTCAATTAAAGTATCCTGGGTGGGTTCTATAACAAAATGAAGATGATAAAGGAAAGAGTCAATGAACTTAAATGTAAGTGAATAGAAAATACACAGTTTGAAATATAGAGGACATTAAAAAACTGAACAAAGTGTCTGGCTGGCATGGCTCAGTGGTTGAGCATCGACCTATGAACCAGGAGGTCACAGTTCAATTCCTGGTCAGGGTACATGCCCAGGTTGTGGGCTCTATCCCCAGTGTACAGTGTGCAGGAGGCACCCGATTAATGATTATCTCTCATCATTGATATTTCTCTCTCTCCCTCTCCCTTTCTCTCTGAAATCAATAAAAATAAAACAAAAATGAAACAAACAAAAAACTGAACAAAGCATCAGGGACCCGTGGGACAATATCAAACAATCTAACATATTTGTGTTATTGGAGTCCCAAAAGAGATGAGAAGAAGATTGTGGGAAAAAATGTTTTAAACAGTAACAGCAATTTTCCAAATTTGTAGAAGACAAAATTTTAAGGATTTGAGAAGCTTAGCAAAATGCAGTATGAAGAAACTCATACCCAGACTCATTTAATCAAATTTCTGAAAACCAAAATTTAAAAAAGTCTTGAAAGCAGCTGGAAGAAAACAAGATATCTTACCTAATAATAGACAAACATGTAAATTAACCATCCCTCCACTGCACTCACCAATCAGGAGAGTATGCCAATTAACCCAACAAAGATGGTGATTAATTTGCATACATAGGGGCAAAGCGGCAGAGCGAAGATTGAAGGCTCCATCCAGAGCGAAGGCCTGGGTGCCAGCAGCCAGGGGAAGGGAAGGCCTATTGCATGAATCTCTTCATGCAACGGGCCTCTAGTTACATATAAAGGATTAACAATTTTAATTACAGAAATCTGGATTTTTCATTAAAAACCATGGAGGCTAGAAAACAGTGGAACATATCTTTAGAGTCCGAAAAGAAAATAACCATCAACCCAGAATTTTATATTGAGTGAAAATACTTTGAGGACTAATGTGAAATAAATATAACCTCAATGATTAAAAAGTAAAAGGATTTGTTATCAATGGACATCAAGTAAAAGAATGATAAAGTTCTATAAGCTGGAGGAAAATTTTGTAATCTCAGAAATCAAGGATAGGCAGCCAGATTTGCAAAGGTCTGAATGAATATTAAATGACTTTTCTCCCCTTACATTTTTTAAAATATACATGGCTATTTATTTAAAAAAAAAAAAACCCACACAACTGGTGGGGTTTTCAATGTATATTAAAGGGTAATGAGAACTATATGGTTGTAAAACTTCTATGTTGTTAATCCTCATCTGAGGATATTTTTTCATTTTTTTTTTAGAAAGAGTGGAAGGGAGGAAGAGGAGGAGGAGGAGGGAGAGGAGAAAGAGAGAGAGAGAAAAATCAATGTGGAGAG
The DNA here is from genome assembly GCF_000327345.1 of Myotis davidii. Lineage (NCBI taxonomy): Eukaryota > Metazoa > Chordata > Mammalia > Chiroptera > Vespertilionidae > Myotis > Myotis davidii. The sequence goes on along the minus strand of NW_006292916.1, from coordinate 681,539 downwards.
ACACATCAATGGTTGCCTCCTGCATGGGCCCTGACCAGGGCTGGGGTGCACACCCCCTACTGGGATTGAGACCGCAACCAGGCATGTGCCCTTGACCTAGAATTGAACCTGGGACTCTTCAGTACACAAGCAGACACTCTCACCACTGAGAAAAACCAGCTAGGGCCTATGTTGTATTTTTAATAGTAAAAGTTGGTAATGATAAATTTATATAGTATTCAGAAAAACCATTTAAAAATGCAAAGAGAGAGAGGCAAGAAGTGAAGTGATAAAAAAAAATAGAACACTAATAAATGTTCTAGTAATTCAAAGAAGTCAGAAAAGGGAGAACAGAACAAAGAAATGCAGAGAGGAGACTAACCAAAAACAAGTGATGAAATAGTAAATAAAATAACTTTTTAAATGACTCTCAAATGCATTATGCTAAGTGTAGAAAACCTACTAATAAAGTTAAATACTATATGATTCCACTTCTATAAAATTCTGGAAAATGCAAAATTGTAGGGATGAAGAACAGATGAGTGGTTGCTGGATAGAGGGGTAGAGGTTGGTTTGATGCAAAACAAGGAAACTTTTTTGGTATTTTTGGTATAATGGAAGTGTTCTGCAGCTTCATGATAGTGCTGATTATATAACTATAAGCATTTGTCAAAACTCATAGAAAATTTTGCTGTATATAAATTTAAATATAAAAAAATTTAAAGTCCTGAGAACATGACTGTCCATCACCCCACCAGAGTCTGACTTGACAGCTCCCTTGCAAGTCAGCGATTTCAAATAATTTTCAGACTGTAATAAGCACTGATTATGGAAATAGAGTAGCCCATCTGAGAAAACAACATTTGTTAAGGCCATTAGCTAGCTGGATGTTATTACTAATTATTCCAGAAAAACAATTCATTCTTTTTAAAGATCATTTTGAAAAGCTATTATTATTTTAAGTTGGAATTTGAGGAATACACTTAACCTGGTGCAGCCATGGAAGTAAATCCAGGGCTCCTCCCCCTGGTGCCCTCCCAGGAGCCCAGAGTGGGGAGGTGAACAGGTGTCCTAGGAGTGGCCAAGAGGAGAAGAGATTTGCATTGATTGGGCAGCTGTTCCTAGGTGGCAGTAATATGTTCCAAATGCCTCTAAGGCAGGGGTTCTCAACCTGTGGATCGCGACCCCTTTGGCGGTCGAACGACCCTTTCACAGGGGTGACCTAAGACCATCCTGCATATCAGATATTTACATTATGATTCATAACAGTAGCAACATTACAGTTATGAGGTAGCAACGAAAATAATTTTATGGTTGGGTCACAACATGAGGAACTGTATTTAAAGGGCCAGAAGGTTGAGAACCACTGCTCCGAGGGGGAGTCAATATGAAGTAAGCATAGCGGCAAAATGTAGAGTAGAAAACCAATAGTAGGAAAAAGTAAGATGTGTGTGTTTTCTAGATGGCATCTGTATGTATATCTAATAACAGCTCATTTCTAACATTCTCTACAATGTATCTCAATACTTGACTGGCTGGACCTGTATGTTGAGAAAGGTGAAACCACCTTGCTCTGCAGTAGTAACCATCCTTCCTTCTATCATGCCCTGGGTGTTCCCCAGACAAATCTGGGCCTTGACTTTAATGGTCTCCTTGCCTGGACATGACTCTACCTTGAATGTCCCATCCTCCTCGTGAGGCACATGAAACTGCTGAATTGGCACTGCTTGGAAATATTGTTCCTGCTTATGAAGAGGTTCAGACAGGCCCCCCCAAGATGTGCTCCTGGCGTGTAGATGATTTTAAGCTGAAAGCAATTGGGACCCTGAAAGCTCAAGAGAAACTTCTATCCCTCCCTTAAATAATCTAAATTTAGGACCTTGCCCATAATAAGAGTTATCACCAGAAATAACTTTTTATGGCCTATCCACAGGGCAGGGCAAACTTCTATGATTAAAATACCTGCTCTTCTTATCATCCTGTGAATGACCCTCCTCCCTCTTGAAGCCTTGGGGTCAGGGTCTCTGCCTCTCTCATGTATGTCATTAAATGTGGTGATTCTCTCTTGTTAATCTATCTCAGATCAATTTAACTATTAGACCAGCTGGAAGAACCTGGAAGGGTAGAGGAAAATTTCTTCCTCCCTCACAGCTGCATAACTAGAAATGCACTTACATTAAACTTAAGCTTCTGAAAGCCATTCGTTATCTATGAGCCTCTGCACCATCATGTTCAGTGGGAAATTTCTAACTCACGGGCCATTGACTGTAAGAGCTTTGTAGATCCAGGTGCCAACAACAAAGTGAAGTTCATTGAGAAGCTGGCAGCAGTGTTCATGACACAACCCAAAGGGGGAGTGTGATCCCTCAGGCTAATGAGGACAGCAAAGGGTAAGCTGCCATTGGTCTAAAATGGCTCTGCACAGACTGGCTACAAAATTCATTGAAATGGCTATTGGGCCTTTAAATTTAAATATCATACTTACGATTGATTATTAAGCAGGAATTCTTGCTAATTTCTGGTTTTCCTCTGCCTTCATGAGGTTTCTAAGCGCCTTCCTGTTCTGATAGTGGTAGCTGAGTCCAGCTCAGCTGACCTTGCTTATTATCCCCATCACCTTCTCCCTCTGCTGGGAATGCAAGCCCTGCTGGCCACGTGTCCTCCACAGTACCCCAATTTCTTTCTACTCCACATGACACTATTTCCCATCTTCCCTATCCTCTCTTTGGTTCCCTCTGGATTCTTGTCTCCTGGAAACAAATAAAAATTTAAGCTCTTGCTGAAAGTTTTTTCCACTTCTAACATCTAACTCTACCCTGAAGGCCTGGCCACTTTAGCCTCTCCAAATGGTACATGCCCTCTTTCTAAATCTCTCTTTATCCACAGGTGAGTTGGCATTTTCCTATAACTTTTCTACATGTCAATATTCCTCCCCTATGAGGCCTGTGCCATCAGCTCTGCTATACTGCCTCTTAATAGACTCCACCCTCCTATCCTGAGCTCCAGGTCTTCTCCTGGAATGTCCCATAGGTCTCTAGGAACTCTTCCTCTGTGCCTAAACCCGCTGCTCCTCCAGCCTCTCCTTACATAACCTCCATCCTTGAACTCACGCTGGTCCTTCTTCCTGGCTGTTCACTCATCCCTATGACAATCTCCTGGTCAGTCTCTGACCTCAAGTTCTGAGTCACCTCTATAAAAGAACACCAATTGTTTTCCAACTTCCAGGAGGTGTGAAGACCTGACTCCTCCTCTCTTCTAATAAATACTGTGCATTGTCGTAGTACAAAAATTACTAAAACTTTTTGGAATTAGTTAATGTAGTTTCTCCCAATTGACCTAGAACATACTAATGGCATTCTTCTTTTCTTTCTGCTCTCCCCCCTTCTCCACCAGTATCTTCTCCTTTGCCTCTTCCTCCTCCTCCTTCTTCTTCCTTTTCTCTTCTTCTTTTAATATTTTATTTTTGTGTATAGTTTCATCTGGCTATGGATACTTGCTGAATGAAGAAATGAATAATTTTAGTAGGATGCAAGATGCTGAATAGTCTACCTTTATTTGACAGGTGACAAAACGAACTGGGGTCCACAAAGGTGATATGATTCCTGAGTTGCACGGCTTGAGCCAGCACTAGAATCAGATGTTCTGAATCCCTGCTCCAGATTCTTCACTGTGTGCTACACTTCTTGTACTTAGATGCATTTCAGTTTTTAAATTAACAATTCCATTCATTAAAATTATATAAATACTAGTAGCCTGATGCATGAAATTAGTGCACATTAAAAGGGAATTAATTAGCGAAGATATTTTAATATTGCTATATTTGCCCTTTCTCTATAATAGAAGTGTGAGAGATGAAAAGAAATTAGTAAAATGTATATGAAAATAATACATAAATTTATTAATAAATAAACAGTATCAAAAGGATATAACAACAGAGGCATGATATAAAAACGACAAAAACATGATATATAAACAACAGTGATGCAAACAATGACTGATAAAGTGATTAAACTTATTCTTATATCTCCCTGTACACCACATTAAGAGTGAAAACACTTTCAGAGTGCTTGATTAATTTCCCTTGTGATGAAGTATTTAGAACTTTAACTGTAACATCACATGCTCTTCAAACTCGAGAGAAAGCAACATATAACTGACCATGTGCAAAAACGGGTTCAGGTAGGAACATGCCTACTTTGCCTAGAGTTTGTCTTGTGATTTATTAATAGTCATCACAAATGCTGGCATCAGGGGAAACCATTGTCGAATCAATTTAAATGGGAGGCCAGTGTCAGATGGGGACAAATTAATTCTTGGAATCAGAACAACCTCTCCCTCTGCAGATCCTGTGAATACTCCAGCTTTGATAATGTTAGGTTGTAATCTTTTGATAATAAATCTGGTACCATTACAAAGACCCCATTTACTATTGAGATTTCTCAATAGCATGATGATTGCACCCACTTTCAATTTTAATTTATGGCATGGCATTGCTGGAGGGGTAATACTATTAAGAAATTCGATGGGAAAATTTTCCTTTTCAGCATCATCTGTGGAATCAATGGAATCATCACTCAAATATGTGTGAAAATCTCCATCGAGTATATCCAAATTTTCTTCATTTAATTTTTGAACATGCTCATTTTTTGGACAAAGAATTGCACGTTTAGATATATTTTTAATATTATCTATAGCAGTGGTTCTCAACCTTGGCTGCACATTAGAATCACCTGGGAATCTTTTTAAAATCAGAAACAAAGAAACAGAGTTTCTGGAGGATGAGGCCCAGAAATCAGGATTTTAAAAAGATTCCCAGGTGATTCTAATGTTCAGCCAAGGTTGAGAACCACTGATCTATAGATACAGTATTTCCAAAGGTAGCTTCAATAATAGATCCATTGCAAATCATTTCACTTCCATGCTCTGCTCCAAGGGCGGGTTCCTGCCTGAAACCTCGCCCTCCAGGAAACAGCTGGGGGAGGGCGCAGCCATTTCCAAGACAATCCTGCAGGACTGACGTCCTTCCGGTTGGTCGCAGTTCTGGCTGTGATGTTATACCCAGAGTTTTTATATAAGTAGATACAGAAAGATACATTTATTCTGTTAAAATTTTTGGGAAGACTTTTTAAAATGTCAATGATATGTTTATAATTTAAAAAGAAAATTAAAAATCTTTAGACACCTGCTAAAAGGAACATAAGGATTATAACTCCACTAAAACTAAGGAAATCTTCTATGTCATTTTTATCAACTTGAAAGACTATTGGCCAGAGGGAGCATGGTTTGGATTGAATTAAATGACATCTTTATTCCCTGAAACACAACAATGTAAACTGTTGAGTGAATCAGCGATGGGGTAGGTGGGATGGGCCAGGGAACCACTGGGACAGCTCAGAGGCTCCCCAGTAAAGTAGCTGCTTTTCCTCCTTGACTCTGGAACATTCTCCAGTGAGTATCTTCACTGGAGTTGGAGAGGGTTTGTCAATCAGAATGTTCTGAAGAGGAAATTACACATTAGCCTATACTAAATGCTGAGGGAGTCCTACCAGTCTGGATTATCCTATATAATAAAAGGCTAAGTATGTAAATTGTCCCCTTGGGAGTTTGACGGGCTGGGAGTTCAACCGCTCGTTATGACGTGTGCTGACCACCAGGGGGCAGCGTGGAATGAAGGAAGGCCCCAGCAGGCAGCTGGAAGCTGGCAGCCAGGGGAAGGAAGGCCATGATCAGCCCTGATTTCTGGCTAGGCCTAGGGACCCTCCCCGTACACAAATTTCATGCACTGGGCCTCTAGTAATTTATAAATACAATCAAGCAAAGGTAAGTTACATCTGAGGGGAATGAGTAACCAGAAAGAAGGAGGCTAGACTAAGCAACTGGCACAAATGGCTCCCAATTAAAAAGATTTAATGCAGAAAACAGAAGATAACGGTTAGTAAATTCTGATTAGTATTCACAATGACATCTAAGAGGATAAAATAACAAGCAAAGGCTCCTATAAAAAAGAACCCACTAGAGATGTAAAACATTGTTGTAGAGAGAAAACAACAATTAAAGAAATATAACCTTTAAACAAGGAACTGACCAACAGAAGAAGCACTGGTAAAAACATAATTTTGGAATTGGTAAATAAACTCAAGAAAGTCCCCCAAACATGATAAAATGGCGAAGTAAAGTGAAGAGAGAAAATAACTCACAGCATAAGCCTGAATCCATATCAATACCTCTTTAACAGCAGCTACAAAATTAAAAATATATGCAATGAGCAAAGCCTTTATTAAGAAATACTAGATGATTAACAGTAACAACTTTTATTTTCTTCTGAATTGTACCAACCCAACCCAAAGCATTTAAGCCCATTCTCATAGTTAAGTGAAGATCAGCTAAATTACCCACAATACTTTCTCCCACACACTTGGGCATTTCTCCCAAAGAACAGTGTTGGGACAGCTCTGAGTCAAAACAGTCAGCTCTGTGCCAAGCCTTATGATTCCTTCTATATGAGATGGGGAGAGAATCGGCCTTGCATGAAACCCAGGCTGCAGACCAACCCAACTCCTGAACAAGTGACTTGCAAGAGGAAGAGCTCATCGTGTGAGAGCAAACAGTGATCTCTCAGCACAGGCCAGTCTTTATCCATTGTAACCGTGCAGAACAAAACACTTAGCATTCAATTCAAAGCAGCTGCACTTGGGCTAATTCAAGTCCTCTCCTAATGAGTGGATACTTTTCTTACATGATTAAAAGAGCTCATCAAAATGTACTACGAGAACAAAGAGTTGTACATACTCCAACATGATATTCTTCTCCATCCTAAAATATTAAAATGACTTCACCCTCCAATTCTCACCACTACATATAATATTGAAAATTAATTAATTTTTAATTATTTTTAAGGAATGAATGGGAGAGGGAGAAATATGAATAAAAGTTCAGATTACTTACTAGAAAGCAGCTGATAAGAGGAAGAAAAATGAAGAAATTCACAGTTAAAATTCTTGACTGTGGAGGCTGGCTGTTATGAATAATGTTTAATTCTTAACTTTGATAGAAGAATATAGGGTAAAATATGTCTGTAATAATTTAAGGGTAATCACTATTAGAATAATATTTAGATATAATATTTCATATCACTAGAGAAAAAAGAACCAAAAAGATGATCAAACAAGGAAGAGGTAGGAAAGGTGAAAAATAGAATAAAAAATCACAATGAACATAAATCCTATATAATAAAAGCCTAATATGCTAAGTGTCTGAGTGTTCAACCATTTGACCACTCACTATGACACATACTGACCACCAGGGGGCAGACACTCCAACTGGTAGGTTAGCTTGCTGCTGGGGTCCAGTTGACTACACGAGATGGACCAAACATACCCTGGAGCCCTCCTGCGGTCCCTCTAGTTATAAAATAAGATGTCAAGAGAGGTTGAATAAATCATTAATCACAATAGGTAATGTGCATGGATAATATTATTCTACTGGAGGCCCGGTGCATGAACTCATGCACCAGTGGGGTCCCTTGACCTGGCCTACAGGATCAGACCGAAACTGGCTCTCCGACACCCCCCAAGGGGTCCCAGATTGCAAGAGGGCACAGGCCAAGCTGAGGCACCCCACCAGTGCATGATGTGGGAGGTTGGCCAGTGGGGAGGGACAACAGGAAGGCTCCAGGGCATGTCTAACCCATCTTGCTCAATCCCGATAGGCCAGACCCCAGCAGCAAGCTAACCTACCAGTCAAAGTGTCGGCCCCGTGGTGGTCAGTGTACATCATAGCAAGCAGTTGAGCGACCTTAGCATATCATTAACATATTACTCTTTGATTGGTTGAACAGATGGCCAAACACTTAGCATATTAGGCTTTTATTATATAGGATTTGCTATGTCTTATATTCAATAGAAAAAGAATAGATTAAGTGACAGCAAAAATCAGCTAAATGCTATTTTTATGGTATATATATAACAAATAATGAAGGAAAAGATGGAAAATGAAGAAGTGAGCAATATATCAGGAAAAAGCTAACAATGACTAATGGCAGTAACATTAATATTACACAAAGTACACTTTAAAATCAAAACATAAAATAAGGCTAGGAGAAATTTTATTGATAGAAGATACTATCTCTAAAGAAGTTGTAAGAGTCATAAATATTTACACACTGAACTACATTGTATGGAAATAGATGAAGAAAAAAGTTTAAAACTTCAAGATCACAATGTGTTTAAAATTTTTATATCAAAATTTAACAGATCCAGTGGAAAAGGATTGCTATGATTAGAGTATTTGAATTATACAACAAGCTTTATTTAATAGACATACTACTTTTTATAAAACAGAAAAAATTTAAATATTCATGTACTATTTACACAAATTGTTTATAAACTGTGCCATAAAGAAAACCGTAACAAATTCATATTGGCAGTTGATAGTGTCATTGTAAGAAACATCCAAACTTGTAAAAAAAAATTTAAGAGTTTATCTGAGCCAACTGACAATTGCCAAAAAGCAAGATCTCAACTGTCCCAGAGAATGACAGTTTTGCCTTTTCTCTTATGTACTTGGCATTAGGGAGGGGAGATTACATGAAAGTGGGAGAAAGCAACACAGGTTTGGATGACAGGATAGTTAAGATTATGTGCTTTCTTGACAATGGTTATGCTTATTTTAAAGGTGTGTTAACCTAGATGTTCAGAAACAATAGACAAGGCTTGCTTACATCAAAGATAAACCTTTTACTAAAATTGATATATGACTGAGCATGACTCCCCACCATGATCTGTCAAGTCAGGAATTCAAGATCAGACCAGCCTGTGAGATTCCTTTCCATGGAACCCTGTTTTTTTTGGTCCAAAATATATAGATGATAGATCAATAGATAGCTATTGAACATTCCACATTATCTGGCAACAAAATAAAGTAAAATAAACCAACAAAATATAGCCCTCCTAATATATTTAGAAATTTAAAAGTACTCATAAGTAACTCTTAAATTAAAAATGAAAAATTACAGTAACAGGTTAATTAATTAGAAAATGACATATAAAAGAGCTCTACATTTCATAATCTATGGAATGTCGCCAAACTCTTATCAAAACAAGAAGTAGTCTTTTTATTGCTTAAGAGCATGGTTTCCAGAGTCAGGTTACACAAGTTTGAATCCCAGCTCTTCCACTTAATTTGTGTGGCCTTGGAGTCATTACGTAACTACAAAGTGCTCAGTGTCCTCAAATTAAAATGCAAATAATAACAACACCTATATCAGGGTGTTGTGAAAATGAGAGTAGATATATAGAGAGAGAGGTTGAATTAGAGGGAGAAAATGATGAGATTGGGAGAGTGATTGATTGATTAAGAGACTTCAACAACGTTATGGGCTAAAATTTGTCCCCCTCCCAAAATTCCTATGTTGAAGTCCTAACCCCCGAACCTCAAAATGTATATTTGGAGAAGGGCCTTTAAGATGTAATCATAGTAAAGTGAGATCATTAGGGTGGGCCCTAATCCAATCTGACTGGTGTCCTCATGAGAAGAGATTTATTCAAGCACACACATGCACACACAAACCTCCAGAGGCAGGCATCCTACCGACTTGGCCAGAGTGGAGACAGGGAGTTGAGGAGATGAGAAAGGGGCTGGTTCAGTCCAGGCTGCTGCCCACTGAGGCAGGAGGCCCAGGCCAGGCAGTGGGTCTGCCCGGTGGGCTGGTCCCAGCAACAGAATGAAGGAATGACTAAGCATAATGTCGCCCTAGCGGTGTTTCAGGTTTCTGATTCTGTTCAGTCATAAAACACGGTTTTTCCTCTTTGGAGGACCCGGGGGAGTAAGTGGAAATGAAAACTCCATGCACAGCAGTCTCTGGGAACTCAGTGTTGTAGACTTGGCATTTCAACAGGCGAGGGAAGGGTGGTGCCTCATAAGTGGTGTTGGGTGACGGAGAAGGTGGAAGAATCGATAGGTCCCCTCCTATCTCCGAACTTGCTACCATGAGGAAAATAATTCCCAGTCAAATTATTTAAAATACAAGAAGCTCTTTCTCTAACTGGAGGTTAGAAAATTCTAAGCATACCACAAAACCCACAAGTTATTTTTAAAAGATTAAACTGACTAATAAAATTATATAAATACTTAAATATTAAAAACATTATAAATGAAATTAAATATCTGACAAACCATAAAAATATTGACAAAATTTTTTACAAATAAAAGACAAGAATTTATAAAGTAATGAAGGCAAAATAATTGTTTTAATGAACAAGTGATAGGAATAGAAAATCCACAAAGAAAAAATAGAAATGACCAACAAGCCTATGAAAAGTAACTTCACCAACAAGCAGGAAAAGGCAAATTATCACAGAAGTGAAATACCCCTTTCCATTCATCTGATTGGTAGACAACATCAAGGATCTGTGAGAGTGTGGAAAACAGGCCTTTCACTCCTGTAGGAGGTCAGTTGGTACAAAAAGCACCTGTGGGTATGTATTAAAATTTTAAGAAGATTCCCTGAGGGCACAGCTGGCCCAGGCCCCTCCTGCAAGGACCTGTCCTGAGTCCCCTGGACCCTTTCACTCCTGCGCCAGGTGGGGGCAGCAGGGTACCTGTGTGGACCGGGGTAAGCTGAGGTCTGATACTGGAGGGAAAGGAGCCAACCTCCACTCCCCTGACTCCACCCTGGGGCTGCAGGAATGTGGGCAAGCTCAGGGCCTGCACCTCCATTCCCTCCTGCCACCCCAAGCTGGGCCCACCCATCTTCCCCATCAAATGAGAACCAGACAGTTCCTGGGGCCAGGTCTTCAGCTATCATTGTCGCTGCTTGTTGTGAAACCCACTGAGCCAAGCCACCCACGTGGGAAGCCATTTTCATTCCACCAACCCACAGTCTACACCTCTGGGATCCCAACCCATCTGCCTCCTCACCCCACCTTGTGACAGGCCTGGTTTAGTGTCTTTACGGCTCTAGACCTGGACTTATCCGGAGCCTCTGCACCGCAGGGTCCAGCAGCATCAGCCTCGGGGCACAGCCAGCTTCACCCAGCAAATCCCTCTCAGAGGCAGTTGGGGGCTGGCACTATCATCTGTGCCAAATCAAGGCATAAGTGTCTTGCTGGTCTTATTAAAAATGCTATTAGAAGACATAGACATTCGAGCTCGTGGGCCCCCTTAGGGGTACCTACCCCAGAGAAAGCCGACGCATGTGTAAAAGGAAGTGTGTCTGTCCATCAAAGCAGGTTTCTTAATGCTGATCTATTGTGAGCAACCCAGCACATTTACCTGCAAGGAGTGAAATGCTGTGTCTGTATTGTAAAATACTATATTGGGGCCTAAGAGAGTAAGGCAACTGTATATGCATTGATGTGAATGATAATCAAGACATATTTCTGAGTGAATCAACACCCTTCAGAATAATGCAGACCACAGCATTCATTTACATATATGCATACCATGAATGGATATGTGTATTTGTGGTTATGTAGGCCTCTCTGCATATACATTTATAGATATAAAGCCACAAAACTATGTAATTTTATGGGAACATATGTACCAGTATAAGACAGTGCACAGCTTAAAAGTCAGAAAGAACACATACAAAATAAGAACAGTAGTTACTTCTGAGGAAAGGGTAGGTGCAAAAATGTATTCATTTCTCACAAGAAGAAAATAGTCATTAAAATTAATTATGCAGATATGAAATTCACAGAATAAACACAATTGGCCAATAAACTTGTGAAAAGATGCTTAGCCTTGCCACAGTCAAAGGCATGAAGATGTTCTCAGTGGTAAGGGTTATCCTCCCATTATCATTCTGGCAAGAAGTAAACAGTGTGAGATTTCAGCTGTTGGGAAGGTTGGGTAAAAGGAGTGTCAGACACCCTTCATGGCCCCGCACTCCCAGCCACTTTTTCATCCAGCTGTTGCCGCAGCAACCAGCTGTGAGGTGCAGGGATGGGCTCTCTCCTCAGTGCACTCAGTCCCTTGCTTTCTCTGCTGCTCTTCAGTCCTCCACCCCACCCCTTCCCCAGATGCTGGACCATTCTGTGCCTGTGGGATACATGGTAAAGGTTCAGAAGGTAACACATCCAGGGGCAAAGCTTGGCAGGAGCTTGGGACACACTCTCTGCTCCATTTCTCTGAGAACAATTCTGAGCATGGTCTACCCAGCTCCTTGGAGGGTCCCCAGCAAGCCCTGCTCAAGAACTTGCCCCTGCACTGTTGACCCTTCTCTCTCTCCCACTCCCGATCCTTGGAATTGCTTCCCAAAGTCACAACCTGCACAAAAGCCCATCAGGCTTTGCCTTCGGAGACCATCTCAGATGTCCAGGATCTGCCAAAGGACAGAGGAATTCACACGACGGTTTTGAAGCCCAGTCTGGTTATGCTTAAAGAGTAAGTGTGCATAACCCTGGTCTCCACAGTTCCACTTTTGGAAATTTATTCTACAAAAAACTTGCACAAGAGCAAAAAGATACCTTCATCTATCTATGTATGATGAATCCACTTATGATCACGTTTGCTCATCCATTTGTGTTCATCTGTTTGTTCTGTTCCAGGCACAGGGTGATTAAGGCAGATAAACTTGTACTTTCTTCTATTAGAGGAGTTAGAGAGTAAACAACAGGCAAACACAGACACAGAGTGTGCAGGAATCCTCGTCCTTACTGTTCCTGATAGCAAATGCAGGAAAGCTGGAAACTCCCTAAATCAAAGGAAAGGGGTCAAATTGCATTGCACCCATACCCTGGGCTAGCATGAAGCCACTGACAAGAAGCAGTTCCAGAGGTGCCAATATGGGGAGGTGCAGAAGATTTATGTGGTGAATCAAGCTGGCTATAAAGTGACAGTCTGGAGTGATTCTATTTTTCAAAAGGGAGTTATTTATTTCCATACACACCCTCATACACACAGGATTATATCTCAACTATTATTAATGAATTTCCACTTGTTCCTAAGTCCATAATCCATTAGCATCCATCTGCCTGGAGATGACTTGGGTCTGTTACAGAAAAGATAAGAGCGAGGAGACAGCATCTGACATGCAGAGCTTTATCCTGAAAGAGGACCACCAGGTGTCTTGCTTCCCCTTGGGTCCTCCCATTTAGAGAAGAGGTGTCCTTACTCACCCCGCGGCAGGGGTTTGGAGCTGGGGCAGAGGAGGGTTTGGTGCAGGAGACGGGACGGGAGGACAGGAAAGGAGGAGAGGAGGGTCCACCGGTTAGAGCGCAGGTCTAATTGTTACCTTCTCCCACCTTGGCCTTAGGCCAGAGAGGAAGCACAGTGGATAAATGCAGGACATGGAGTAAGGTGGGCTTTTGCTCCCACTGCCTGTCTCAGGCTCTGAAAAGTGCTCACTGACCAGCTGCCCCACTAACCTCAGGTGTGGCTACATCAACCCGGTGGAACAGCTGGGCAGAGGTGGCCCTGTGCTGGCCTCCATGTCAATGGCGCGTGGACACTGGCCAGACATCATGGGCCAGCCACGGCCTGTCATGTTGGTGATGTTGGTGAGCACTGACCTTGCAGCAGAGCAGGTGAGCAGGTGAGGGTCCTGGGTGGGGGATGAGGCAGAGAGAGAGAGAGAGAGAGAGAGAGAGAGAGAGAGAGAGATAGGTTCAGGGGTACACAGGTAGTGGTGGCAGGCAGGGTTCCCTCTGCCAAGGGGGGGCAACAGTGGGGACATGGGACAAGCCAGCCTTGCTGTGTCCTCAGAGCCACCCTTGGTGCTGGAGACCCTCAGTGCGTCTGCAACGTGAGCTTTCCCACTCTTGTTCGGGGCCTCACAGACCTTTCTGGAGGATCATGTCTGCCACCAGCCATTTCAGAAGAGGGTTTGGGATAAGTCTACCTGAGTGCCCCTGATTCATTTATTTACCCTCTCAGCACTTCTGAACACTTTACTAGTATTCATCCAACACAGATTTGTTGAACTCCTGTTACACACCAAGGGACTCCCCTGGATACTGTTCCAAACCCAAGAGTCCACCACTAGGAGACGGTCCACAGAAAAACACGAAGCAACGTATTTCCTCAGAGAGGCTGACAAGGCTTCCCACGCCCTGCAGGAAGAAGGAGCAGTGCTTTCCTGCTGTGTCTTTGAAACAAGGACTGAAAAAGGAGTGAAGACCAGGGCTTGAGGCAAAAGCAAGATTGTCCAGTCCAGTGCCTGGCTGCCCAGGCTGCGTGGGGCCATGCTCACCTGCCACTCTTAATAACTTGGGGGAGCTGCTCCAGGGCCCCGGATTCCCCAGGTGCATTTCAAACGGAAGTCTCCAAAATAGCCTTCTTCTGAAACACCTGCTGATATGACATGACACCTCTCCACAGTGACAGAGCTCAGGAGCTCTCTTTTTTTAAAAAAAAAAAAAAATATATATTTTATTGATTTTTTTACAGAGAGGAAGAGAGAGGGATAGAGTTAGAAACATCAATCAGCTGCCTCCTGCACACTCCCCACTGGGGATGTGCCTGCAACCAAGGTACATGCCCTTGACCTGAATCGAACCTGAGACCCTTTAGTCTTCAGGCTGACGCTCTATTCACTGAGCCAAACCAGTCAGGGCTCAGGAGCTCCCTTTTTTACAATACTTGTAAAAATCTCACATTGTGCCTAGCTGGTTTGGCTCAGTGGATAGAGCATTGGCCTGCGGACTGAAGAGTCCCAGGTTCGATTTCAGTCAAGGGCACATGCCCAGGTTGCTGGCTCAATCCCCAGTGGGGGGGATGTAGGAGGGAACCAATCAATGATTCTCTCTTATCATTGATGTTTCTCTCTCTCTCTCTCTCTCTCTGTCTGTCTGTCTCTCTCTCTCTTTCTCTCTCTCTCCCTCTCCTTTCCTCTCTGAAATCATTAAAAATGTATTTTAAAAAAATATCACATTGAAAAATAAAAAAGGATAATTAACATAACTCACCACCTCAAGGGCATGGTCTTGTTCAACTATTGTCTGGATTCGGTGCTGATATCTTCACCAACTCCCCGATCCTGGGACTGCCCGCCACTCAGATAAGAGGAAATAATAACGGAGGGGAAAATGGCGGAGGTATAAAGGGACGTGTCCTGTGCCTTCTCCTGGAGCAGATAAGGGTGAGCAGCTGAAACGGGTAGCATACAGCCCGAAAAGGCAGAGGATTTTCAGCTGAGAGACTGTCTGCAGCTAGGAAAGACCGAGGACCCCCAGGAAAAAAAGGACGGTTGGAGACTGCAGCTGAAACCTCTCTCGGTGCGCCAGCGCAGCAGCGGAGACCGCGCCATTTTGGGCGAGTGTTGCCGGCATCCAGAGACCAGCTACTAACCTGGAAACAAGGGATCTCAAGCAGCGTGACTGCGTCAACTCAGACAAGCACTGCTTCTTCTCACGGAAAGGTTAGACATTCCCTAAAGGCGCGGTTTGCAATTCGGGTTGGAAAGAGGACCGAGCTCGCGAATGTGCGCGGGGCGAAATCTGCGCCCCACAGAGTCCGCAGCCGTTGAGACCAGCGCGACCCGCC
>NW_006292916.1:657634-659230 GCF_000327345.1 Myotis davidii | reverse complement strand
ACAGCCAAAAAAAAAAAAAGAGGAAATAATAACAGCTAAGCCTGTGGACTCCTTCCTCTATGCCAGTCCCTCAGTGTTCAGCATCCATGAACTCACTGCACCTGGAGACCGCCTTCTGAGCCAAAAGCCAGGGACATAGAGTGGGTTATTAGCTTGCCTAAACTCAGTTGCCAAGCACAGGAATCCATGTGCCTCTTTGAAAGAAAGAACAGCACTCCTTCCCAGCGTTAGGCCCCTGGTAAGGTCCTCATTATGCTCCAATGACCTGTGCTATTAGGTTATTGATAGAGAAAGAGGTTATTTTACAATTCAACCTGTCATTCTCAAAGAGTAGTTACTTTTCCTTAAATTCATTTCCAAACTTAAATAGGGCCAACTTTCTTTTGATACTCCAACTTTGATCATTTATTCTGATTAATAAACTGTAATCTCTCAAGATCGTACAGCTTGAAATAAGGTTTTGTCCTCTGACCCTCGAAGAAATATGATGTGGTTGGTGATGACAGATTTTGCAGGGTGGGTCCTTTCTTGGGTCTCAGGAGGGCTGAGCAGTTTCTGAGGACAGTGATGGTGGGCATACATTTTGGGGTGTCCTACACTAGCGCAAAGAGGAGAAGCTCTTTGGAATGTGTCAATAAGCCCTTCAAGATATTCTCCTTAAATGTTTATATTTCAATTGCTTTTATCTTGAAAGACAAACAATGGTGGAGGTGATAGAGATACAGCCCAACTCCCCCAGGGTGGATGGAGAGCTGGCCCAGCCCCACCAGCGGCTTTGCTTCTACAGAATGCACAGGGGACCTGCTGGGAACCACCAGGAGCGCAGGGGGGCCCGAGTCTGGTCTTCCATTCCCTGGATCTCAGCACAGGCAGCCTCTCAATGCGCTGGGGAATAGTTAACTGGGAGAACTGAACTTCAAAATTTGATTCTTGACACTAGAAATGGCTGTTTGGCTTTTCTTCCAGGATAAGAATAATCATAAAAGAAATTGTTCACCATGAACTCCACGTTCATTCCTGTAAAATGAAAGCTGAAACAATCCCTCTCAGCACTGAGTGGCTGGTCAGAATCGATGTTGCCACCACAATTTCTGGATAACAGATGAGATCCCATAGATAATTGAAGATTAGCTAAGGGAGCTCGCTCCCTGCAGCTCAGTTCTGAGGGACTGAATCATGCTGCCTATATATGTCTCCATAGTCTTTACTAAGATCCACCCTTGAGAAAGGAGAGGCCGAGCAAAGTCATTCACACACCTGCTCACTCTAATCATCGCTGCAAATCCTCGTTGTGATAATCATCGCTGCAAATCCTCGTTGTTATGGGGGAAACTCAGAGCTGATGTGCTGAAGGCCCAGGTATTTTAAATAAAACAAAATGAAGACTGTGAATTTTTAAAATTCCTCATTGTTTGAAGTTATTACAGATATCCCTCCCCCTCTTAACTGCTCCTGTCCCCTCCGCAGGCCTTCAACACCCTGTTATCTGTGTCATTGGTTATCCATTATGCACACAAGTTCTTTGGTTGATCTCTTCCCACCAACCCCTCCCCCTTTCTTCCTCTTCTTCATCTTCACCTCCTTCTCCTCCTCCCC
>NW_006292916.1:646113-657586 GCF_000327345.1 Myotis davidii | reverse complement strand
GGGAACAGACATTGATATTATTGTGCCCATTGTACATAATTAACCCCTTCCCCAGCAGAAACGTGTATACACGTTTTCACAAAATGTTCTTTTTTCAGTCGTCGACGAGTATACTCGTCTAAAAACTTTACCTTCAAAAACCAGCTACATACGTACCATTCTAAATAATTTCATCTAGAAACTTTCTGAGGAAATACTATTCTTAACCACAAAAATGGGAAGAAAAAATAATTACAAACTGTTTTCATAACCAGCATCAAAAATACTATATAGAACCAAAATAAAAAAATTAGTCTGAAAAAGAAACGTTTTTAACAAAAAAATTGTTGGGGAAGGGGTTAAAGAGAGTGGAAGAGTGAGGGAAAGACAGAGAGAAACATCAATGTGAGAGAAACATATCAATTGGTTGCCTCCTGCATGCGCCTTGACCAGGGCCCTGGCTGAGGAGGAGCCTGCAACCAAGGTATGTGCCCCCCAACCCGAATTGAACCCGGGACCCTTTGGTCTGCAGGCAGGCACTCTATTCATTGAGCCAAACTGGCTAGGGCCCCCCCTTCTTCTAAGATTCGTCAGTCTGTCCCATGCTTCTATGTCTCTGCATCTGGTTTGTTATTTTATTTTGTTCATTAGATTCCACCTATGAGTGAGATCATGTGGTACTTACCTTTCTCTGATTGGCTTATTCACTTAACATAATATTCTCCAGGTCCCTCCATGTTGTCTCAAAGGGTAAGAGATCCTTCTTTTTAAATGCTGCATAGTATTCTATTGTGTAAATGCATCACTGTGAATTTTAAGTCAGTAAGTGTGGTGCCCCCTGATAGAACGGGGACTTGACCTGACAGAGAGCGAACCCGCCCAGTTATGGAAGAGTGGTACTGGGTTTGTCATCCATGCTTTGGTCATCCTCCTGATCCTGTAATATTTACAATAATGTGAATTAACTCTGGAAGCCTCTGGAGCTGCAACTACTGCTGTGGTGGCAGGGCTATGTTCAAATCTTGCCATTTGACTGCAAGAACTGATTTCCCATGAGCGTGTCAGAGTCGTAACCTTTCTCAGCCTCATGCCCTCTGAGGCCAGGCACTCATTTTCCTGGTTGTTGGGAGCCTGGCAGCTGATGGCCTTGGCTGAGGTCACACCCCCTCCTGGACAGCACATCCAATGGCTGCTCACAGCAGAGCCAGTGCCCCGCCCTCCCTCCCAGTGCAGTAGGGCCACCCCAGTTCCAAGGTCCCAGTGGGAGCTAGTCATTTTATTGTGACAAAGAATCTCTCCTTGATCAAACTCTAGCCAGGCTTCTCTGCGCCCTCTTCTCAAGTAGGTCTCCACCTTGGCCTATAAAGACTTGAGCAAACACTAAAATAGTTTCGAATACTCCAAGCCATCCCCAGGCTGACCCTAGCCCCCCTCAAAATGCCTGCCTCAAAAACCTCAAGGCTGTCAACAGAATAGACAGTTTGTCCCAGCCAACACCAAGGATAGGACCCCTCGCCCAGTCTCCTAGCTTCTATGGGATGGGAGGAGCCTCACTTCTATAAGTACCAGGGAGCAAACACACACGGGTTTCACCTGGACCAGGCCTCCCTTCCACACACTCTGTAATTTTTCACTTCCCTGACTCTACTCCTCCCTCTGCCCTCAGTCTCCCTTTAAAATGCTCAGTCACCTCTGTACACCTCTGTACAAATCAAAGTTGAGTTCAGGCTGGACTCCCTTCCCTATTGCAATAATATGTTCCTGATCACAATCTGTCCTTACCATATTACCCTGTGTTTGACAGTTGCAATGACACCTCAGTTCAGTTTCTGCCCAGTGAATCTCCAGCCCTAATCGTACTGTTTAACTCCCCCAGGCTGATCCCCAGAGCATGTCCCAATAAACTTCCTGCAAGTTTCCTGCTCAGGGTCTGCTCCTGGGGAATTAGAATTAGAATCTAAAAGACTCACTACCTTTGCCTGTCTAGTCTGTCTCCATCTTAAAGAGCTGGAAAAGGTACAAACCAAACAACACATGCAGTGTCTGAGAAGTGGGAGTCACAGTGGCCCCAGTCACCGTGTGACAGAAGCACAACACAGTGGATGCTGTGGGCTATGTACCCCCAATCTCATATGTTGGAGTCTGAACCCTCAGGACCTCAAAATGTGACTATATTTGGAGACAGAGCCTTTAAAGGGGTGACAACATTAAAATGAAGTCTCAGGGTGGCCCTAATCCAGTAGCACTTGTGTCCTTATAAGGAGAGGCGACCAGGGCACAGAGAGGCACAGAGAAGATATTCATTCACCTACAAGCCAAGGAAAGGGGTCTCAGAAGGAACCAACCTGCTGATACTTTGATCTTGGACTTCTAGCCTCCAGAATTGTGAGAAATGAATTTCTGCTCTTTAAGCTTCCCAGTCTGGGTATTTTGTCATGGCAGCTCTAGCAGACTTATATAGATTTTGGTGCTGGGAAGTAGAGTGCTACTGTAACAAATCCCTAAAAATGTGGAAGTGGCTTCGAAAATGGGTATTGGATGGAGGCTGAAAGAGTTTTGAGGTGCATGCTAGAAAAATATAGATTGCCTGGAAGAAATTGTTGGTAGAAATATAGATTTTTAAAGGCAATTATAGTGAGAGCTTAAAAAGAAAAGAGGAGAATTGGAGAGAAAGCTTGTATCACCTGTAAAGGCAGAAAAAAGGGACTTTCTTTTTCTTTGCTGTGGCCTTCCATAATTTATGAGAAGCATCTGGAAGTTAAACCCCAAGATAGTTAGCTCCTCTGATTCAAACATCTCCTCTGTTTAAACTGCAAGACAAGATAAGCTGCTCTCAAGGCTACATTCTTGCACCCTCCTCCCTGCTGTTTTTACAACTCAGGGATAATCCGCACCAAGGAGTCTCTAGTTAGTAGAAAGTTCCCTTCTCCTCCCCTTCAAACAAACCTCTTTTGAACTCTTCATAATTTTTGCTCTAAGCATGTTTTACAGGCTTGGGAAAAATACTGATAAGATACCTTCCTAGGACATCTGCCTGGACTGTCTCCTAAAAAGCAAACAAACTTTTCAAGACAACGTCCTTAATGTCTGCTCAACTTTAGCCCCAAATACCCATCCTTTTCTTGTCACCAAGCAATAGCATCCATTACCCTTGAAAAGCAGACCACTGTTTATTACCTACCTTATATTGACTAGCAGTACTTGGCCCTTTCCCTTCATGGAAAGTAAAATAAACTTCCTCTCTGTATCTCTTCTTTATGAATTCTTCCACAGCCCGCCTCACTGGCAAAACTCTGAAATCATCTGATGTGAGGAGCAGGTGATCAAACACTGTAGGAAAGGTGATCCTTGTTAGGAAGTGGCAGGGGACTTGGCCAAGTTGTGTCCCACTGTTTTATGGAAAATAGGACTTGAAAGCGATGAACTTGGATGAGGAGATTTCTAAGACAGCATTGAAGGAGCAGCCTGTTTTCTGTCCACGCCAAAAATGCATCTGTGCTTTCCAGGCTCCCTCCTGCAAAATTGCAGTAAGCAATCTACGTGAACTTGCTGAGGGGGAATAAATGTGCAAGTAATGAAAGCCTAGAAGTGGTGGGACCCAACTCTGCAATTCATCCAAATCTTTGCTGGATACCTCAGATTATCTGATCATCCTAAAAATATTCAGAGGATGTTTTTCATGTAAAAGGATATCCATTCATGTACTCCTCAAAGGCCAGGCACTATCAGGATGCAAAGTTGAAGACATACAGTTCCCACCCTTACTGGCTCACACTTGAGGGTCAGAAAACAATCAACAACCAATGTATAACATTTACAACACATGGGGCAAGCACTGTAATAGAAAATAGTTTTCTTTTGTTGTAAGAGCTATAGAAACACAGAGGGGCCATGCTAATGCTGCCTTGGTAAATCAGGAAGAGAATGAGCCACAGAAGGAACAGTTCAGTTGGGTCTTAAAGGATGAGTAGGAGTTTTCCAGTGGGATGGGTGAAAGGGGGTACTCCAAGTAGAGCAGGATATATATGCCAAGCTTTAGAGGTTTAAAGTATTGTGGCATATTCAGAGGACTTAAATAGTTTCCTGCATCTGGAATATGGGCTACAAGAGACAAGGGTCAGGAAATCGAAAGATGCTGCATGAGCTGAGGCTGGAAAACTATTGAGACCCTACTCAACAATAGCTTCAGGATGCTGCTGCCAGAGACGCTGCTGACTGCATTAATTATTTCATGGAGACCAGGATTAAACTAAATAAAGTGCTTAGATTAGCCAAAAATGCAGCCTCTGACCCTAGCTGGTTTGGCTCAGTGGATAGAGCGTTGGCCTGTGGACTGAAGGGTCCCAGGTTTGATTGCGGTCAAGGGCACGTACCCGGGTTGCGGGCTTGATTCCCAATAGGGGGCATGCAGGAGGCAGCTGATCAACGATTCGTTCTCATCATTGATGTTTCTGGCTCTCTCTCCCTCTGCCTTCCTCTCTGAAATCATAAAAAATAGTTTTTTTAAAAAATGCAGCCTCTGCCCCCTTAACAATAAAAGGAGGCAGCAGTCTCTCAATGATGAGATTTGAAAAGCAAGGGTTGCTGTCCCAAATATGTTCTCTACCATCCTGACCCAAGACTGGAAATGTCACCATCTGCATGCCACCCCCTTGGATCAGAAGGGCTTTCTGGTCTTCAAGTCCCTGCATAGAAATGCAGACAGTGTGGGAGGAGCGAAAACCGTGAGTCCTGCACTTGTGCATTTTCCTGACTCCTGTCCTGTCCGGTGGTACCCTGTCCTTCTGTTACTGTCCATCATGTCCCACATCTGCGAAATGCCCAGTCAGTGCTTTCCCTAGTTTTCCTATTGAGTTACTTCTTACTGATTTGTAGCAATTCTTTATCTCCTATGGTTGTCAATCCTTTAACAGTTACCTGTGTGGCAATATCTTTTCCTAGTTCGGTGGCTTGTCTTTAAGGAACACCTGCCTATCTCTCTGCTATCACCTCCTCTGGGATTGCTGACTTTTGTGCCTGACAGGTAGAGGCCACGAGCTAAGTTAGGACCCAAGACAGAGACTCTGGCCTGGAAGGAGTTTAGGCATGGCTTAGAGAGAATCAAGTCCAAGAGCTTGCCTCAGCTCAGGTTGCAAGGCCTTTGGGGCTTGTCACCTGCTCACCTCTCTTGCCAGGCTCACCTCCTGCACCCAAATGTTCAAGCCACAGTAAACTCTTCAGACCTCTAAATGTGCCCTACTCTCTCTGCCTTGGGCCTTTTCCCATGCTATTTCCTCTATCAGAGCCTTGTTCTAGCTCCTCCTCAACCCGCTCTACTTGGGAGATTCTACTGGCCCGTCAGTTCTCCCCTGCTTGTCCTCTCCCAGTCATACCAGGACCTAGTGAGAATCCCTACCCCAGGCTCCTAGGGGAGCTGAGACACTCCCTTTTTACTCCCTCCCAAACTGTACATTTATCTCCCAGGTATATTCTTGACTTCTGTGGGCAATGCCTTCTACTTCTTTTGCAAAGTGCTTGGAGCATGATGACTATTTAATACATTTTTAAGAAGAATGAAATGACTCAATAAAGGTAGTTTGGAATGTAATGATACTTTTAAATTAGGGTTCCCTGATCACTAGTATAAATATAGTCATTTAAAAAATCGACATCAAGTACTTTCATAATCTATATTTGACTCAGATGACGACCTGCTGCCAGGGTTACCTGTGGGAGGTGCAGTGACAGAGGCAGCCCAGGCCCACGTCGCTGTTGGTGGAGAGCCCTGAGACTGACACTGGACTACGCTAGAATTGCACGATGCTCATTGTGTGTGAAGCCTTTACAGCAGCCGAGCTTCCTTTATTCAATTTTCCTCACTAATACAGTTTCTTTTGGAATTGTTTTTGAAATCTATTTGGAATATTCTCAGTGCTATCAACCCATTAGCCTTTGAATAGGAATGAATTCATTGATTCCAGTCAGTTCAACAAATGAGTATTGAGCCTGTAGTGTGTTCAGATAGAATGGCAGGACCAAAACATCAGCAGGCTCCGCTGGTGGCTTCTGCTCTCCTGAGCTCACTGCATGGCCCAAAGGAACACCTTTGCAGCCAGCCGTACCTCTAGGTCTGGATGGAATATGTGGCCAGGAAGATGTTGAGGGGATAATCTGAGTTTTCAGTCTTAAGGCTGCTTTCTTGGAAAACACTGTATTGAGAGAGTACCTGCTATCCTGGTGACTGGGAGCACATGTAAAATCCACACCAGGCCAACAGCAATGTTGAATAGCCTTATTCTCTGCCTGGGGAGTCCTGCTCCCTAACTTTGGGTGTGTGGTGATGGGCATCCACTCGAGAAGGGTACAGCCTGCAAGGGAAGGTGATGGGCTGGAGACTCTCCCTGTCTCAGGGGTGATCCAGGCTGAGATGCTCAGTTATCCAGTGTATGTAGGTAAGAGACTGACCCCTTTGGCGGCTCTGCTTCCCCACAGGTGACCCAAAGCAGAGAATAAACCCGTTTGTGCTGTATCACCAGGCTGTGTAAATAATGAGGGAATGCCTAGTAAGGGCTTTGAGCTCGGAAGGTTTATTGTGATGAATAAATTATGACGAGTATTGATACCATTATCGATGATGGCTGGGCTCCCACAGCACTCACCTGACTGCTTTTTAAAAAATTTCTTGCCGAAGGGACATATTTGGCAAGAGTGAAAAGATAAAACTGATGGAGAAATGGGGAATATTAAGACTGCCCCTTTGGGACAAATAAAACAGTTTACACAAATAGAATAACCTGATGATGAGGGCCCAAGCACCTGTTAGGCTTTAGCTCCAGCTTCAGACCATGCCCCTGGCAGCACTGGCAGCCCTAACAGCTAGACTGAGGCTAGGGCGAGGCTGAATGGCAAGGCTGAAGGGACTTGCCTGGCTGCTCATCTCACATGGTAAAGTGAGATTCCAGTGCCTTACCATCTCCTTGGAGGTAGGCCAAGCTTTTCTGGGCTCATCCAATCTCGGAGGGATCCAATAGAACAAAAGAAATAAGGAAATGGGGAATTCTCTTTCTTCACCTGATTGCATGAGCTGGGACATTGATTGCCTCTCCTGGGACTCAAGGACCAAAACTATTGGCTTCTCTGGTTCTCAGGCCTTCAGACTCAGACTGAACTATACCCTTGACTATCTTGGGCCTCTGCTCTTGCACACAATAGAGTAATCACATGATACAGGTCTTCATAATAAGTCTCTCATTAGATAGATAAGTGATACATCCTATATAATGAAAGGGTAATATGCAAATCAACTGAATGGCAGAATGACCAGTTGCTATGACATGCACTGACCACCAGGGGGTAGATACTCAATGCAGGAACTGCACCCTGGTGGTCAGTGCGCTCCCACGGGGGCAGTGCTGCTCAGCCAGAAGCAGCTGGCAAGTGCAGCAGCAGTGGCGGGAGCCTCTCCCACCTCTGCAGAAGTGCTAAGAATGTCAGCATGGGGAGTGGACCTAAGCCATCAGTCGGACATCCCCCGAGGGCTCCCGGACTGCAAAAGGGCACAGGCTGGGCTGAGGGACCCCACCCCCACACCCTGAGTGCATGAATGTCATGCCCCAGGCCTCTAGTATAGATATAGATGTAGATAGATAGATATCTCCTATTGGTTCTGTTTCTCTGGAGACCCCTGATGAATATGCTGCCTCTCAAGCCAAAACCATCTTTTGTGGTCCTTTGTGATCTTTTCCTCTATGCCAATTCCCTAGGATAAGGATGACGGAATGGGAAGTCTGAGTAACAACATATTCATCCATCTACTGATTAACATTAGTTGCTATTATGTTAAATGTAAGTTCAATCTAAGTTCACTATTTTTAATAGTGAATTCTAAGTTAAGATCACTTTACAGAATTTCTCTTCCCAATTTTCAATAAAAATAAGAAAAAAATTAAACGGGCAAAAATAATAATTTTTTCAATAGCAACAAAGAAGGAAAAGGGTATAATAATTTTTTAAAAGTACATTTCAAAACCTGGAAGCCAAAGAAAGAAAGATTCTGGAGTGGAGCACAGAGCACAAACCCAGCATAGCAATGTCTGTGGGCAGCCCCCACACCACTCCCAGAAGCCATAGTGGGACTATTGATAGCTGAGCAGAAGGGAGAGCTGGCTCTCCTCTTCTGTCCAAGGAGTACTAGAATCAGCTATGAGAGAAATGGATACAATAGGGAAGTGGGTAAACTCAGCCTGAAGTAAGGTCACTTGGTTTGCACATTTCATTAGGCATGTGGTCTGAAAGCCTAGAGTGTTTCCCATGGGAATGGGGTATATCTGCAACTGGATGGAGTAGATACTGGTGCAAGATACTTAACAATATTCCCTTTCTTTAAATAAAATCCAGATAGTACAACAAATATACCAGATCATTCCAACTGAATTCCTTCCCTCTATCCCTGCAATTCTCTATGACATAAAGAGAAATAGTCTTCAAATGGTTTGTAGAGAAAAACTATTCCATCTCAGAGAAGGAAGGAGGAATGTCAAGTTGTAACTGAAACCAAGGTTCAGCTGCTTGCTGCCACTAAAGCCAAACTTGTGAGACAGGTGCTGATCAAAAAATAAAAATAAAAATAAATAAAAAAGAAATTAAAAAAAAGAAAAGAAAAAAGAAAGAAAAGGGGTTTATTCAAGTACTGGTCACCTGAGAAGATGGGGGACTTTTCACAAAGGCCATCTCAACATCTCAGTGCAGGCAGAGGTTTTTATAAGGAGGAAGAGGGAAAGCAGAACAAAGAGGTCAAGGTGAGAGGGTTAACTTGAAATGCAGGCAGATAGGGCAGGGGTCCAGTGGAAAACAAAGACAGGTGAAATATAGGTGGGGGCAGACATGGGAGTTTGAGGAACCAACCAAGCAGAAATAGTAAAATGTTTCTGGACTCAAAGTGGGAGGCATGGGAAAACAAGGGAGGGTCTGTAGCAACAAGATGTATGAACCCATAGAAACAGAAAAGGTTCAGCATAGGAACAGAGAAACAACACAAAAACAGGGAAAGTTCAGGTCCATTGCTGGGCAGAAACAACTAAGGGAATCAATCAGGTGACAATACAGGTAGACATAGAGCAGGCTTGTAGCAAATATATACAGAATAACAACGCATAGAAACAGAGAAAGTTCAGGTCCATTGCTAGGCAAAAACAACTAAGGGAATCAATCAGGTGACAACACAGGTAGACATAGAGCAGGCTTGTAGCAAATATATACCCCTGGACTACAAGGCTTTAAGGTGAAGCCCATTATTGGGTCTCCCTCCCCTTGCAGGGAATCTGAATCTGCTTGTAATAAACCAGAGGCCCAGTGCACGAATGCATGCAACAGTGAGGTCCCTCGACCTGGCCTGTGGGGTTGGGCTCTCCGACATCCCCCAAGGAGTCCTGGATTTCGAGAGGGCACAGGCCAGGCCAAAGGACCACACTGATGCACGATCAGGGCCGGGGAGGGACGCAGGATGTTGGCCAGCTGGGGAGGGGCCACGGGAGGGCTCTAGAAATTGTCCAACTCAACTCACTCAATCCCGATTGGCTGGACCCCAGCATCAAGCTAACCTACCAGTTGGAGCATTCACCCCCTGGTGACCAGTGTATGTCATAGTGAGTGGTTGAGTGGCCTTAGCATATCATTAGCATATTATGCTTTGAGTGGTTGAACGGTCGACGGAACAACCAGACACTTAGCATATTAGGATTTTATTATAAAGGATTTTCCACACTTTTACTTAAATCTTCTGGTCCGCGTAGCTCATTCTTCGGCATGGCGAGACATGACCCTGGGAATACACCTCGGCTCACTGTTCTGGTTCTCAAAGGGAGGGGGTTGAAAGTTTTCTACATGCACTCCAGCACAGTCCATTACAATAAGGATCTTTTTTGTTGCTAATCCTCACCTGAAGATATTTTTTCCATTGATTTTAAAGAGAGTAGAAGAGAGGCAGCAAGAAAGGGAGGGAGGGAGAGAGAGAGGCACAGTGATTGGTTGCCTCCCACACACAACCAGAGCTGGGGATCAAACCTACAACCCAGGTATGGTCCCATTACTGGGAATTGATCCCATGAACCTTTGATACACAGGCCAATGCTCTAACCATTGGGACACCAGCCAGGATCTTGAAACTTGTCGAGTAATGGTCTGGTATGCATCATCCTGGTCTTTGTCATTCTGGTTCTCAATCATCCTTGGTTCTACAGTTGAAGGTCAGCAAATCTCTCAGAACTGGGATGACTGAAGGTCGGAGCCTGCATCTTCTGAAGTTACCGTATTTTTCCATGTATAAGACGCCCCCATTTTCCAACCCAAAATTAAGAAATGAATATTTTAAACATAAAACGGAACACATTTTTATTTAGTAATTACTGCAAGGTAATGTTTACATACCAGTACTATGATATTAGGCAGCATATCACTTTATTCAGCCTCTGTTGCATCACTGTTCTCTTCTTCACTGTTAGTTCCAGACATATCAAGTTCTTCATCTTCTATCTCTGCTCCAAGTTTTCCCATTTTGCTGGTTTTCCTCTTAAGGCCTTCTTCTTTTTTGGCATCTTAAGGAGTTGTTCTTCCTGTTTACTCCACTGTCTGATCATACACTCAGTGGGAGGAGGTTCAAATTGTCTTTCTGCAGCTCTATTCCCATGCTCTCTTGCATACCTGATTACATTAAGTTTGAATTTTGCAGAGTAAGACAGTCGCTTAGTGGTATTTATCTTTTTATTTTTTGACATCTTTATGGGCTCAGAACACTCTGGTCCCTGTTGTATCTGCACACTCTCTACCTCCACCTCCAATTAGGGCATCAGCTGACATCACCCTATCTAATAATTAACAAACATGGTAATTAACCGTACTTCTGACACGCTTCCGATTGACTAATCAGGGCGATATGCAAATTAACTGCCAACCAAGATGGTGGCCGGCAGCCAGGCAGCTGAAGCGAACAGGAGGCTTGCTTGCCCCAGTGATGGAGGAAGCCAAGGTTCCCCGCCTGCCGCTGCTGGGCTCTGAGTTTGCACTCTAAGAAACAATGTTGCAATTATAGAAGCTAAACAAACCCCCAAAACCTGCTTTCAGCCATCAGAGCTAGAGCTGCAACAGCGTTTCAATTATAGAAGCCAAACAAACCCAAATACCTGCTTTCAGCAGCAGTGGTCTCAGCTGGAGTTGAGCCTCAGAGCTAAAGCTGGCTCTCAGTTCCAGTGACAGCCATAGAAGGTAATTAAATCGTAGAAGAAAAAGAAGAAAAAAAAAGGAGAGGTTGGGAGCTTCAGTCACCCACCAGCCTGAAAATGGCCCTCAGCCCCTCACCCAGACTGGCCAAGCACCCCAGTGGGGACCCCCACCCTGAAGGGGGTGTGACCAGCTGAAAACAGCCATCAGCCCCTCACCCAGGCTGGCCAGGCACCCCAGTGGGGACCCCCACCCTGAAGGGGGTGTGATCAGCCTAAAAACACCCACTAGCCCCTCACCC
>NW_006292916.1:645203-645790 GCF_000327345.1 Myotis davidii | reverse complement strand
CCTGATCGGCACTGCTCTGTGCCTGATAGGGGGGAGCTCCCCAACCACCTGATCGGCCCTGCTCTGTGTATGACAGGGTGTGGCACTCCAACCCCTCCATGGGCCCTGCTCTGTGTGTGATGGGGGTGGAGCTGCAACCTCCCCATCGGCCCTCCTCTGAGTGTGCCAGGGGGGAGTGCCCCAACCCCCTGATCGGCCCTGCTCTGTGGGTGACAGGGGGCGGCACCCCAACCCCCTGATTGGCCCTGCTCTGTGTGTGACAGGGGTCAATGCCCCAACCGGATCGGCCCTGCTCTGTGGGTGACAGGGGGCGGCACCCCAACCCCCCCCTGATTAGCCCTGCTCTGTGCATGACGGGGTGGAGCTCCCCATCCCCATGATTGGCCCTGCTCTGTGCGTGACAAGGTCTGCAGCCCCAACCCCCTGATTGGCCCTGCTCTGTGCGTGACAAGGTATGCGGCCCCACCCCCCTGATTGGCCCTGCTCTGTGCGTGACGGGGGGAGCTCCCCAACCTCCTGATCGGCCCTGCTCTGTGTGTGACAGGGGGTAGTGCCACAACCTCCCCATCGATCCTGTCTTTAGTGTA
>NW_006292916.1:632251-645185 GCF_000327345.1 Myotis davidii | reverse complement strand
GGGGGCAGTGCCCCAACCCCCCAATTGGCCCTACCCTGAGCATGACTGAGGGTGGCATCACAACCTCCCAATCCACCCTGCTCTGTGCATGACAGGGGCGGTGCCCCAACTCCCCAATCGGCCCTGCTCTGAGCCCAACCAGGGGCTGCACCTAGGGGGTCCCAGACTGTGAGAGGGCACAAGTGGCGCTGAGGGATACACCCCACCCCCCACCCCCCGCCAGTGCACAAATTTTTGTGCACTGGGCCTCTAGTTAACAATAAGGCTCGTGATTGGAGGAAGCCTGTTTGACAAGGTATGGGCAGCTATGCACCTGCTCAGCTCCCTCCTCAGCTGACTTCCACATATAAGGTGGCCCTCGATTTTCAGTCTAACAATTTTAGAAAAAAATAGCATCTTATATAGGAAAAAATATGGTAATTCCTAGGATTCTTTTTTATTTATTTTATTAATTAATTTGAGGGAGAGAGAGAGTTGTTGTTCCACTTATTTATGTATTCTATGGTTGATTCTTGTATGTTCCCTGGCTGACTAGGGGCATCAAAACCCCCTGACAACCATTGAAACTGTAAAAAGTATGTGAGAAGGGAACCAAGATGGCAGTGTAGGTAAATGCCTATACTATCTGCCTCCCACAACCACATCAAAATTACAACTAAAATACAGAGCATCCATCATTCAGAACCTCTGGAAAGCTGGATGAATGGAAGTCCTACAAGTAGAGAAGTAAAGAAGAAAGCACACTGAGACTGTAGGAGATGCAGAGGCACAGAACAAGCTGGCCCAGCACCCGCGTGGGTCGCTTTTTTAATCAGAAGGGATATTGTCTCTGCAGAGGCCACCCAGAGTAGCAAGGGGTCCTGGTCCCACACCAGACCCCCAGCCCAGAATCGCAGACCTGGGAAAATTGTCCCTATGGGCAGTACAAATTACAGGCTTTAAAAACCATTGCAGATTAGAGCTCAGTGACACAGAGGCTGCTAGAGACCCAGCTGTTCCTCTTATAAGGCACAAACTGGACTTACAAGGTTCTGCTTCCTCTGAGCTCCAAAACCAGGGGGAGGCTCTGGGGGATACATTTGTCTGGCATTGGGGCAGAAAACTGGGGGCAGCTTTCTCCCATATGGAGGTACTCGCAGGGATCATTGTTCCTATGCAGGGCTGAATGGCAGCCATTTCTGTTTGCTCTGCCCTGGTGATTCCCTTAGACCAGTGGTTCTCAACCTTCCCAATGCCGTGACCCTTTAATACAGTTCCTCATGTTGTGGTGACCCCCAACCATAAAATTATTTTCATTGCTACTTAATAACTGTAATTTTGCTACTGTTATGAATCATAATGTAAATATCTGATATGCAAGATGTATTTTCATTGTTACAAATTGAACATAATTAAAGCACAGTGATTAATCACAAAAACAATATGTAATTATATATGTTTTCCAATGGTCTTAGGCGACCCCTGTGAAAGGGTTGTTCGACCCCCAAAGGGGTCGTGATTCACAGGTTGAGAACTGCTACCTTAGACCCTGCCTCATCCAATTTACAACCAGATCCAAGCTGCCTGCAGTAGCTTTTGCATTTGAATGACCTGTCTTTGAAAATCCCCAACAAGCTACAGCTGGGTCAGGGAGCCCTAAACTTATCAATAAAAGGCCCAAGACCCAGCACCAGGATGAGCCTGCCTTGTTTCATAGCTGGACTTCATCTGGGCACTTCCAAACCTGATACAAAGAGGAAGTATCTGCAGATCTCTCTGTAGCTCCTGCTGGGTGGCCCCAGGCAGTGGCTGACTTTGCATCTTCCCAGAGACCCAAGAGCCAGTGTACCCAGTGGTCAGTGTCAGACCATTCAAGATTACAACTCTACATATCCATAAGCAACACACTCAAGGGGCAGACTCAGTGAGCACCAAAGTCCCACTGAAGCAAGTCCTGCTTCATAGGGGTGTTTCCTGCATAGCAGCTCTCCCACCATAATCACAGCTAGTCCTCAGAGCAAATTGGCCTGGAGGTCAATTCCTTCCAGTGATACCAACAGCAGTCAAGTCTCAACTACAACAAGACTGTACACACAGCCCACAAAAGGTGCACCTAGAGCTCCCAGCTCAGGTGACTGGAGAGGCCGAGCCACTGGGCCCTATAGGACACCTACTACACAAGGCCACTCTACCAACTCAAAGAGACACAGCAGCTCTTACCCAATACATAGAAACAAACTCAGGGAAGCAGCCAAAATGCAGAGACAAAGAAACATGTCACAAATGAAAGAAATGGAAGAAAGCAAAATACTGGATATAGAGTTCAAAACCACAGTTATAAGGTTTCTCAGGAATCTTCTAGAACAGTGGTTCTAGCCCTTCTGACCCTTTAAATACAGTTCCTCATGTTGTGACCCAACCATAAAATTATTTTCATTGCTACTTCATAACTGTAATGTTGCAACTGTTATGAATAGTAATGTAAATATCTGATATGCAGGGTGGTCTTAGGGACCCCTGTGAAAGGGTCGTTTGACTGCCAAAAGGGTTGAGACCCACAGGTTGAGAACCACTGTTCTAGAAGAGGGGACTTAGTGAGACTGTCAAGAATCTTAGTGAGAATGTCAAAGGACCAGTCAGAAATTAAACATACACTGACTGAAATAAAGAATAACTTACAGGGACTCAACAGTAGAGTAGAGGATTCTAAGAATCAAATCAATAATTTGAAATATGAGGAAGCAAGCAAAAAACACCCAACCAGAAGAGCAAAAAGAAGTAAGAGTCCAAAAATATGAAGATAGTGTAGGGAGCCTCTGGAACAACTTCAAATGTACCTGGGGGTGCCAGAAGAAGGAAGAGAGCAAGATATTGAAAACCTATTTGAAGAATAATGACAGAAAACTTCCCCTACTGGTGAAAGAAATAGACTTACAAGTCCTACAAGCACAGAGAGTCCCAAACAAGAGGAACCCAAAGAGGACCATACCAAGACACATCATAACGAAATTGCCAAGGGCAAAAGACAAAGAGAGAATCATAAAAGAGCAAGTAAAAAAGCAGTTATCTACAAGGAAATGCCCATTCAAATGTCAGCTGATTTCTCAACAGAAACTATGCCGGCCAGAAAGGAGTGGCAAGAAATATTCATAGTGATGAACAGCCAGGACTAACAACAAGGACCAACTCTACCCAGCAAAGCTGTCATTTAGAATTGGGCAGGTAAAGAGCTTCACAGACAAGAAAAAGCTAAAGGAGTTCATCACCACCAAACCAGTATTATACGGAATGTTGAAGGGTATTCTTTAAGAAGAGGAAGAAGAAGAAAAAGATAAAAAATATGTAAAACAAAATGGCAACAAATACATACCTATCAACA
This sequence comes from Myotis davidii, assembly GCF_000327345.1. Lineage (NCBI taxonomy): Eukaryota > Metazoa > Chordata > Mammalia > Chiroptera > Vespertilionidae > Myotis > Myotis davidii. Next base: position 641,827 of record NW_006292916.1, on the reverse strand, counting down.
ATTGAATCTAAAAGTAAAAATAAACGAATAAGAAATCTAATGAACAGAATAAACTGGTGAATAAAATAGAATCAGAGACATGGAAATGGAACAGACTGATGATTCTCAGAGAGAAAGGGGGTGGGGAGGCGGGAAGAGATTAAACACAGACTATATGGTGGCAAAGGTCTGGGACAGGGCGGGAACAAGGTGGAGGGAGGCAATGGGGGAGGGAGATAAGAGGGACATTTGTAATAATCTCAACAATAAAGATTTGAAAAAAAAGAGAAAACATGTGAATAACCCTGATTCTTAATCATCCAAAGCTCCAGAAGCTAGAACATGCGTGCCTGCTTAATACATGTTTGTTAAATTGCATTAGTTTGTTGCTAATTGTGCAGAGTGTTGAGCCAGATAACACACAACAAAACTGAGGCCACCATGTCCTGTGGAATGTGGCATCCACAGAGGTACAAGGTGTCCAGCCTTGAAAGACTGCATTTTTCATTTCTCTTTTGCACCTAACAGTCTAACTCTGGGGGATTGATCACAGCCATAGTTGAGAGGAAAAGGGCAAAGCTGTCCTCTGATGGACTGACCCTCTCTTGAAAGAGAAAACCAATCCCTTCCTTTTGTCTGTATTCAGGACCCCCTGCTCTAAAGTCATATTCTCTGGCAACAGTAATTTCATTCCTAGCCAACAGAATCTGCTGGTATAAGGCCAAGGGTGAGATCTGTCAGCCCCTCCTGCTGGATTTCTGCCCCTCGGAGGGCATTATTGTTGCTGATGAATGTAGCCTGTTCAGGAATGAACTGATGCTACTGCTGACAGGTGCTGCAAGGCATGCTGGGACACCTCTACTGTCCTCCCCTCCCTTCTCATACCAGCTCACCTCCAGTCTCTTTGGGAGGCAACAGAGTGACTCAGGTTCAGTAAAAATCAACTTGCAAGTATGGCACTAGCCTTAGTTCTTATTAACAGGCTCTTGAGAAGGAAAACCAGAGCCAAGTGCCTACCTTTTATCTGCATCTATTTGATGTGAATGTCTCTCTCTTCCTCCCCATTCCTCTGTCTCTCATTTGCACCCCAGTGCAATCAATTTTCTGCTCAGTCACAGACTCACAGCTGCCAGGCTGTGTCTGATCTTCCAATGCTGACTCGTCCATGGAGCCCATCCTGGGCCAAGCGCTCCCTCTGATCAGAACTGCCACTTGGTGGAACCTCCAGCTCCAATCAGCTTCCTTTTTCCTTTCCCCAGAGTGTCACTGGGTCTTCTCCTGCACCTACTCCTCCAGGAGTCCCCAAGTGGCATGAACACGGGCTCAGGACTTGCAGGACTCAGCCAGAGATGGGCACAGGAGATCATTGTCCCTTGGAAGTATCAGGAAGCAGCTGCTAGACAGGAAAGCACAAACACTGGGACCGAGGGCGAGATCACAGCTGGTAAACACATGGTGTGGCCCCAGCCCCAGCACAGGATTTTGTGTCTCCAGGTCTGGTTTGATTTTCTAGTTCTGTGTCCTCACTAAGAAGAATGAGGGGGCAGAGAAAAATAAATGCTCATTTGAATTCTTTCCTAGCTGTCAAGTGATAGAGGTCTTATAGAGAGGAGACGAAGAACGCTGAGGTGGCTTCCCCAAGGTCACAGGGGTGGATGGGGTCTCTGTCCAGGGTATTCTCCTGCTTCTCTGAAGTGTGATCGCTCTGAGTGCAACCATCCAAAATGTTGATTCTGTCCAACTCTGCAAGGTCAGAGGTGGCACGTGAACTCATTTTTTTGGTTGATTTTTCTTTGTTAAATGGCATTTAAATGTATAAAATAATATCAAAAATATAAGTCTTTGTTTTACTATGGTTGCAAATATCAAAAAATTTCTATATGTGACACGGCACCAGAGTTAAGTTAGGGTTTTTCAAAATGCTGACATGCCAAGTTCAAAAGGTTCGCCATCACTGGTCTAAGGTTTGGACCACACAAATGAGGGCAGCAACAGCAGAGTGGCCTGCTGGGAACCGGCAGGTGCTTCCTCAGCGGGGATGGAAGGTCACAGTGAAGTGGGGCTCTGGGCAGGGGCAGGGACAGCTGGCAGCACAGACTGGGGGAGCTTCATCCTAGAGGGGTCCTGGGAGTCACAGGGAATGAGGCTCATCCCGGCTCAGTGGCAGAGGATCTGAAGAAGCTAATGAACAATTTGGGGTTCGGAGTCTTTGGGTCACGAAGCAACCTGATCTCTTCTGAAAAGTTTTCTTTGGCCTGTGAAAATGTTTGCAGAAGAACAGTGTTTGGCTCCTATTCATTCTGCTTCCTTGGTTTGCAGTGAAGTTGGTGGGGATGGGGTGGTGATAGGGAGCAAGGGGAGGCAAAGGGAGGGAGCAGGATGGAGAGTTATTGGGAGGGAGGGAGGGAATGAGTGAGGGAAGAAAGGAGGGAGGGACAATGAAGACAGGGGGACAGGTGATGGGGAGCAGGGAGGTTCCCTTGGGAGGTCTGGCTGTCACACTGTGACCCTTCAGAAACATCAGGGTTAATTGAGCTGAAGCTTGGGGTTCAGAGGACACTGGCCCAGCAGAGGAAGCGGGGACTATAGGAACTTACCATGCCAAAGTGCAACTCCATGGTCAGTCAGCCCAGGGCTCTCTTAAAGGAGAATTTGGAAAGAATGTTCGATAGAAAAGTGGGTGGGAAATAAGCATTTGAGGGAGAAAAGAGAAGACCCCTTTACGGCTGTGAAATCAGTCTGAGAGTCACCTTGGAGGCCAGCTGCTCATACGTGCCTCCTGTGTAACACGGTGCTCAGCCAGCCTTTGCACAGTTACGGAGCGAGCTTCCCTTTGGGTGAGCTCTAATTGTTTGAACATTTGTCCTTACATGGAGTGGGCTGTCCTACATCTCTTAGCCTTTCTTCCAATGCTTCGGGTGATTCTCAGAAGTCAGAGGATTACGCTTTTGTAACACATCTGAGAGGCTGAGGATGGGGTGGGGGTGGGGGGTGAAGGGGACTTTCACTTTGTTTAGCTGTATAATCTCAGCAATTCCAGACAATTAGCAAGCAAGCCAGTTATTCATTCAGTTCAGTTGTCAATGACTAATTCTAAAACTTGTATTTTCATTGAATGTCTATTTGAATTTATAAAGTTTGAACTTCACATTCAGTCAACTTTCAAATGCTAATGTTGGAAATCCTATATAATAAAAGCCACAGTGGCAGGGGCCAAGGCAGACACAGTTAGGGGTGACCAGGTTGGCAGGGGAGGGCAGTTAGGGGAATCAGGTCAGGGCAGGCAGAGAAATCAGGAGTGATCAGGCAGGTAGGCAGGCAGAGAAATCAGGAGTGATCAGGCAGGTAGGCAGGCAGAGACCAAAACGGTGGAACGACTAGGGACCACAGCCCCTCGCCTCTGCCGGCCCCGCTCCCCACTGGGGACTCCCACCCTGATCAGGGGTCATGGCCGGCCTGCAAACCACCCCTGCCCATTGCTCTGGCCAACCCCACCCCCCAGCAGGGGCCTCCACTGTGATTGGGGCCGTGGCCAGCCTGCAAACCACCTGAGGCCCCTCATCCTAGTCAGCCCCACACCCAAGCAGGGACCCCCAACCCTGATCCTGAGCCCCCATCAGGGCAGGCTGGCCAGCCCCCACCCATGCACCAGGCCTCTATCTATACTAATAAAAGGGTAACATGCTAATTAGACTGGATATCTTGCAGACATCCATCTGGATGTCCTTTTGGAAAAAGCCACAGTGGCAGGGGCCAAGGCAGACACAGTTAGGGGTGACCAGGCTGGCAGGGGAGGGCAGTTAGGAGCCAGTGGTCCTGAATTGCAAGAGGGATGTCCAACTTTCAGGGGGTCTTGGATTGGAGAGGGTGCAGGCCAGGCTAAGGGACCACTCCCCCCCACATGCACAAATTTTGTGCACTGGGCCTCTAGTCCTATATAAAAGGGTAATATGGAAATTGACTCTAAGGGTGGAATGACCAGAACGACTGCTCGACCTGTCACTATGATGTGCACTGACCACCTTTCAGTCCCTTTCCCTAGTCGGCAGGCCCTGATCATCCCATGGTGAATAGGGAATTGAGAGTGGGTGGCAGGGGATGAAGGCGGTGCCAGGCCAAGGCCCCCACCCCACCAGTTGCCCCATACACAGAGGGCAACCTGTGGTGGGGGCGGGGCCAGTGAGTGGGCCGGAAAGGCCAACCTCTTGGTTCTGCCCCCCCAGCCAGCAGGCTCTGATCACCCGATGGCGAACAGGGAACCAGGGGTGGGTGGTGGCAGGGGGCAGGGCTGGCTGCAGGCAGCTGGGGAAGATGGCCCTGATCTCAGGCCAGGCCTAGGGACGTACCTGCACACGAATTTCATGCACTAGGCCTCTAGTATTAAAATAAACCTCAGCCTTTTCGTAGATGTATCCCTATCTTCAACAATGACTCCTCTCGGTCAGTAAGCCCAGAACCTCAGAGGCTTCCCTGATGCTGTCCTTCTTCTCCCTGAGCATTGTCTTGGCCTCCAGCCTCTCTCCTGTTCTGGGCTCTGGCCCCTTGGCTGCCTGTTTCCCACAGCACAGAGTTATAACTTCCCATCTGCCAGGTTGGCATCATCATCTGAGGACCCCTCAGCACCTCACCCCCACCCTGGCAGCACCAGCACCCAGCCATGATCTCTCCTCTCAGTGCACTTGAACTTGGCCCTGGACTCCCAGACACACCTGGCCTGCTCCTCCTGCTCTATGCTCTAGAGGAGCCCTCCCTTTCACCTTCAGCACAGCACGTGAGCTGGCTTTGGTCTGAAACTCTGTTTCTTGTGCACCAGCCTGACTCTTTTCCCTTACCACTCACCTACCAAACTCCAGCTTTTCTGAGACCCCGCACAGGGCAGTGAGGCTGTAGCCCCTCCTTGCTCTGCACTGGGTCCCCTGCACTTCTCTTTCTCAGAGGGCCCTTCCAGGTCTGACTCCCACAGGAGCTGCTGACATCCACCAGGAGGCCCTGCCTGTTCCCAGCACAGCACCTGGATTGTAGGAAGTGCTCAGCACATACTCTGAGTGAAGAAGTGTCCACTGAACAGCTCAGATCCCCAGAAGGCCCTATAAAAGTAATCCTGACACTCCTTTCCATCCTTCTCTCCCACTATCCGTTCTTGCACAGGCTACACAGAGCAGACTGGCTGCTCTACTTACCTCAACAGACCACAGCACTCCCACCATGAGATTCCTGCTCATCATAACATATACTATATATTAGGTGTAGAATATAATGTGCTAATACATGATAATATTCAACTTTATATATTAACTTAATATGTAATATGAAATTAAATTTTAATAATATTTAATATACATTTAATATTAAATTACTAAACAATATGTTATTATATATAAGTGATATCTATATATATAAAACCCTATTATGCAAATAGACTGAATGGTGGAACAACTGAACAACTGGTCACTATGACATGTGCTGACCACCAGGGGGCATGCAGAACATGGCGGGCATCAGCCACCGCGGGATGGTGGAGCAGGTGAGTGGGGGCACCAGACCAAGGTGGGGGGTCAGTCCCTGTCATTGGGGCGAGCCTCTGGTGATTACTGAAAATTCTTTTCTCCCGTGTGCTGCAGTCCTGCCCAGCATTTGCACCTGCTGCCGGCACTGGCCCTGCTCGCACCTGCTGCTGGTGCTGGAGCTGCTGCTTGCACCCGTTGCCAGCGCCTGGGGCTGGTTCTGATTGCTCAGCTCCATCAGCGGGTGCAAGCAGCAGCTGCCAGCCCCAATCGCCCCTGAGGACTTCTCCACCTACTCCTGCTTCTGAGGGGTGATCGGGGCAGCAGTCGCCGCTTACACACACTGACGGCACCAGCCCCACTTGCACCTGCTGATGGTGTGAAGTGATTGGGGCCGGAGTTGGCACTGGCAGTGGGTGCAAGCAGGGCTGGCATCATCAGTGATTGGGAATAGCGGCGGGAGCGGGGCTGCCAGCAGACAGGGGACCAGGGGCCAGGCATAGGTGTGGAGGATGGGCCAAGATCTGCCCCTGTGCCCACCGCAGCCTCGCAGCCCACAGTTTCTTCAAGGTGCATGAATTCGTGTACTGGGCCCCTAGTGTCAATATAACAACATAGCAATATATTACATATAATATAGTAACAAAATAATGTCATATGTATATTAATATATAATAATATATTATTCATACGGTATTATCTAATGATGTGTTCTAGACTAATGGTTTATTGTTATTCAGTACTGAGTATTCATATATAATATTTAGGTAGTGAAAGTGTATGTGAAATTCCACTTATGCACAGGCAGATATAATAACAATATACGTATGTTCCTTCGGGCCAGCTGCTCTTTCAGGTGCTTTACACACATTCTCCCACTTATTTCTCACAGCAGCTGTGACCTGAGGTGTTTTGCACCTAATCCCCTTCACAACCAGGTACTTTATACCTTATCGAGACTGAGCCAGCCTCTGAGTCTGCCCTCTAGCATGACTATTCAGGCACAATTCATAACCCCTGATATGTGAGGAGCCTGGCCACAGCCAGAGGCAGGCCCGTTCCCTCTACCTTCAGCCAGAGTCAGGCCTGCTCAGTTGGTTGAGTATCATCCCATGCACTGAGGGGTCATAGATTCGATTTCCCTTGAATTAGGGCATATACCCAGGTTGCAGGTTTGATCCCCATTTGGGGCACATATAAGAGGCAACCAATCAATGTTTCTCACATCTATGTTTCTCTCTCTCTCCCTCTCCTTTCCTCTCTCTCTAAAATCAATAAAAATATACCTTTGGGTGAAGGTTAAAATAATAATAATTATTATTATGAATAAATAAATAAAATAAAAAAGCAAGCATAGCCCAGAAAAACTCTAAAGTAGAAGAAAAATGAGGCAGGATTGGTCTCCCAGTTCTTTTTTTTTTAAAATATATTTTATTGATTTTTTACAGAGAGGAAGAGAGAGAGATAGAGAGTTAGAAACATCGGTGAGAGAGAAACATCGACCAGCTGCCTCCTGCACATCTCCTATTGGGGATGTGCCCGCAACCCAGGTACATGCCCTTGACCGGAATCGAACCCGGGACCTTTCAGTCCGCAGGCTGACACTCTATCCACTAAGCCAAACCGGTTTTGGCTGGTCTCCCAGTTCTTAAAACACATCATAAGGCTTTAGAAATTAATACAGAATGGCCCATGAGTATACCCACACAGCCCAATGAAACAGAAGAGAAAATCCAGATATATGCTTAAATGTACATGGGATATTATAGTGACAAATATGGACATTCTAATCAGTGGGTAAAGGTAGATTTTGCAATAAATAGCATGGGACAAATGAACAGCCGTTAAGGAAAAGATAAAGTTGGAACCAGACTGCACTTTGTACATCAAGATAAACGCCAATGGATCAAAGTTTTAAATGTAAAAAATAAAACCATGTGAATACTGCCAGGAGGCATTCTACAATGGGCTGGATCTCTCCCTCCACCCACCCAGCCCCAGGCACTCTCCCTCATGCTCCGCACCCCTTGGCTAACAGGGCGCATGACAGGACACAGGAGGGATGAGGGAAAAGGGCAGGGAATTCACCTCTTGGTTTCCTCCTGCAAGGGCCCATTCCTGACAGACAAGGGGCTCTTCTCTAGGCAGCCTGGTCTACACAGCTTTCTCCTTCCAGGCTGCCATCACTGCTCTCTCCCCTCATCCTGGGGCCCCAGGGGTGATGCCGTCTCTGCTGCTGCTGGTCCTGACTCTTATGCCACCCTTTAGAAGTACACAACTCCCCCCGCCCCCCGAATGACCCTAATGTGAGTGTGCCATTTGCTTCCTGTTAGGACTCAGATTGAGATGATAACCTTTTGCCAGCATAGCTAACTGTGTCTCCAACACAAGAGCCAAAAGGAAAGATTAATAATTGTAAATAAATAACAACTTAGACATAGAAAACAAAACTGAACACAACACAGAGAAAAAGAAAGACAAAAGCCGGGGGAAATATGTGTATCTCATGAAACAGCAATGTGTTTTTCTCCAATGTAAGAAGAGCTCTCAGAAGTGAAAAAGAGAGACCACAAGACCAATAGAAAAGCAGGTAATGTCATGGAAGTTCACAGAATGGAAATACAAATGGTCCTGAATACCTACTAGAACTCAAAATCAGAGGCATGAAAATTAAAACCATACCAGGATGCAATGTTTCCTGGATCGGATTGGAAAAACTCCACAAGGCTGACCAAACACTGTTTACTGGGTGCTGGGGAAGCAGACGCTGCTGCTCTTTCTCAGGGGACCGCCACTGGTGCAGCCCCTGTGAGGGAGGGAGACATCAACGTTTCTTGTGCTTTCCTCAGACTCAGTGACCCCACTCCTGGGGTTACATCTGAGGAATGGGAACTGACTGTGATGAAATCATCCCTGCAGCATTGTCTGTGATACTTAAAAAACAAGCAAATGGGGAAACTGCCCAAGTGTCCATGGCTAGGGACTGGCTAATAAACCTATGCTTTCCTCAGTGGCTGGACCAGCCTGGAACTGTAAAAAGAATGAAGAAACTCCCTGCAAGCTGAAATCAAAGTATCTAGCAAACACATCATTAAGTACAATCAGAAAAGTACCAACTGTGCTATCATGTGGGATGCCAACCTCAGGGAAAGAAAGTAGGAAATAAGAACAGGCATTTCCATTTTATTGTGTTTGCATGAAGAATCACTGAAGCGTTTATCAAAGAAACAAATGACAGCCAGTAGCCCAAGAGGCAGGAGTAGGAGTAGGGTTTCCCCATAGGACACTTACTTATCAGTGCAATTAAAAAATATGTGTGTGGAGAAACCAAGATGGCGGCATAGGTAAACACCTGAAATTGCTGCCTCGCACAACCACTTCAAAAATACAACTAAAAGACAAAACGGACATCATCCAGAACCACAAGAAGGCTGACTGAGTGGAAATTCTACAATTAGAAGGAAAAAGAAAAGCACAGTGAGACTCAGAGGAGGTGTGGAAGTAAAGTGCAGAGGTACGGAGGTGCACATGGAAAGGGCTGGCAACTGAGGATGCGATTGTCTTTTTCAATTGGGAGGGAGACACAAGCTCCTGACTGCTCTGAACTCCACTTACGGGTGAGTCTCTGGGGACCCAGACTCAGATGGGGAGAAACTGGACTGTCTGGCAGCAGGCAGAACTCGAGGGCGGTTTTCTCTCAGAGGTGCTTGCAGTGATTAGCACAGGACACTGAGAAGTGGGGCCTCTTAGGGCAGGGCTGAGGATCAGCCATAGCTGTTTGCCCTGCCCTGTTGATTCCCTGAGACCCTTCCCCACCCAAGCTGTGTGCAGAGGCTTTTGCATATGAATGAACTGGTCCTTTGCAATCTAAAATTACCTAACAAACTTCAGGTGGGCCAAAGAGACCCAGAACATCCAAAAAAAGGCCCAAAGCCCCACAGCAGCTTGAATTGCTTCACAGCTGGGCCTCATCTGGGCACCTCCAAATCCCAAACAAAGAATAGGAATCTGCAGATCTCTCCATAGCTCCTGCTGAGTATCCTCAGGCAGAGGCTAAATTAGCACCTCCTTAGAGATCCAAGTGCCAGTGTAC
>NW_006292916.1:593261-631411 GCF_000327345.1 Myotis davidii | reverse complement strand
GAAAACTTTTGCATTATTCCAGAGACTTCATTTTCAAACTGAGACCAGTTCTCTGCCCAGGAAGTTAAGCATTTGCTTTAATAATACCTTCAATATCTATCAAAAATTCTCCTTCTGAGGCTTCAAAGATGAACCACAACAGCACAATGGTTTGCCTCAAATATCTCTAACATCTCTGGATAACAGAGAAGATTGCAACAGAGTTCCAGCTTGCTCTGGGTCCTACACAAAGTGTTTAAATTTATGGCAAGACTGATCCAGTTTTTAAAATAGTAACATTAATATAAAAGAAATATTATGAGAACTAATACCTTGCATTGTTTCCGTCTTTAATGTTGTTGCTCATCATTGCAATACTGTCTTGGGTGCCATACTGTTTCTGATGTGCTATATTACCTAGGGAGTGAAAAGTTTCCACTTAGAAGCTCATTTTAATATATGTGTGTTTATTGATTTTAGAGAAAGGAAGGGAGAGGGAGAGAGAGAAACACAGATCAGCTGCCTCCTACATGCCCCCTACTGGGAATCGAGCCCTGCCCAGGAATCCTACCAGCGGCCTCACAGTGCACGGGGTGATGCTTAACTGAGCCACACCATCCATGGTCAGTTTCATTTTTGAATGAAATGAATGTAGTGCCTATTTTAAAAGATGGTGATGATAAAAGAGGTGGAGGAGATGACAGACATAGAGAGGATGAAAAATAAGACAGGAAGAAGACAAAGACAGAAAAAGGAGAAGGAGGTGAAGAAATCGAACGTGTTGCTTGCGTCTGAGGCTTAGTGAGCTCTCTGTAACTGTCTTTCCTGTTATCATGTGGCCCTCCTCATGAACTGGGAGTCCAGAGGTAAAAAGCACAGGCTTCGGGATAAAACAGGTCTCAGTTTGAATCTTGGTGTTTCTGCCATCTTGCTGGACAAATGACTTTTCTGAGCCACATGTGCATAATCAGTAGAAGGGTACTTTAGTAGTACTCACTGCCCGTGTTGTTGTCAGGACTGAATTAGGTAATCTGTGTCCTTAGAAAGTGCTGGCTCATAGGAAATATAAAACCTTATTTCTATAGCTTTTAAGCAGATACGTTGAAAGATAAGAATTTAATTGCCCATATAAATTCTTTTTACCGAAAATTCTGCCTGGAAAATGAAATTACGGTTTTGCACATAAATACCGAGACTTCTATTTTGAGATGCACTGCTGAGGGCTCTTTACTCAGCTGCAGTTCCATCACTTAATCAGCCTCCATTAAGGATACAGAATGTCAAGGCACGTACTTTATTCTCAACAAAGGCAATGTGGGTTCTCCTCTCTCTCCCCATTCTTCCTCCCCTCACACTTCTCTTTTCTTATCATCCTCTTCTTCCACTTCTGCCTGCTTTCCTCTTCACCTCTATAGTCACAAATGACCTGAATGTTAAAAGCAGAAGCAGCCTCAGGAGACCATCAGTTCAATCCATTCATGTTGCAGATGAGCAACCAAGGCCCAGAGAATAAAAAGGGTTCACCCATGGCCACCACTGCCACCGAGACCGGAGCTAGTCTTCCCATAAAGTTTCCTTTCTACTCACTCTGGAAGCCATCTTATACCAGAGTGTCCCAAAGCCTATGTTAAAGGGAAGGATTCTCTCTCTCTCTCTCTCTCTCTCTCTCTCTCTCTCTCTCTCTTCCTTTCTTTCCTCCTTTCTTTGTTTTTTATCTTCACCCAAGGATAGGCTTATTGTTTGAGAGAGAGAGAGAGAGAGAGAGAGAGAGAGAGAGAGAGAAAGAGAGCAAAGCAGAGAAAGAGAAGGGGGGACAAAAATGATAGGCTGCCTCCCGCATACACCCCACCAGGGATAGGCTGTCTCCCCCATATGCCCCACCAGGGATCAAACCCGAAACCTGGGTGTGTGCCCTGACTAGGAATGGAACCTACCACCACCTTTTGATGTGCTGGATGACACTCCAACCAACTGAGCGACGCTGGCCGCGCTATAGATAGATTTTCAATTGATCTAGAGCAGTGGTTCTCAACCTTCCTAATGCCTTGACCCTTTTATACAGTTCCTTATGTTGTGGTGACCCCCAACCATAAAATTATTTTTGTTGCTACTTCATAACTGTAATTTTACTACTGTTATGAATTGTAATGTAAATATCTGATATGCAGGATGTATTTTTATTGTTACAAATTGAGCATAATTAAAGCATAGTGATTAATCACAAAAATAATATGTAATTATATATGTGTTTTCCAATGGCCTTAGGCGACCCCTGTGAAAGGGTTGTTCGATCTTCAAAGGGGTCTTGACCCAGAGGTTGAGAACCGCTGATCTAGAGGGATCTGATCCTCCAGCCCAGGGTGGTTCTAAGGTCATATTGTTTGGGCACAGACCACATCTCCAGCATTTCAGAGGCAGACAGAGAATGTCCTGTTGGATCCCTTTCCTTTTTAAACACAGATTTATTCTGTGGGTGACCTGAGACTCCTTCATATAAACATGACATGCAAAAAACAGCCAATTGGGTCTCTGTGGGTTTTCCCCATTTTGAGGAGTTGTAATCCTTCTTGCAGATTCCCAGTTAATCTGCCTATTTCTTTTCCAATTCATGATGCAAAAGTAAACTAAGTCTTTTGGTTTCTCTGGTGACACAAAAGTAGGACTTTCTCATTGCTGTAATAGAAACCTGGTGAAAACCCAAGTCAATATTTCCCTGATAAATGAAACCTTCAATTGGATTCTCTTTCCACAATTAAATTGGCTAGGTTGGTGTCCTGGTTTTGCAATGTAGTGATTAGAACATTAACCCAATTAAACTCTCAGTAACTCTTCACATGCGTTTGCATGTGTTTTTAGAAGCGCACACACAGAATCAGTCTGAACAAAAGGTGTGATTTATTTGTCTGCTGTCTGAGTCATTGAGTTCCTTCAGGGTATCTTTCAACTTGTTGTCCAAGTCTTGATGGGCTATTTTTTTCAAAACATGCTACTTAGTTTAAAAAAGGGGGGGGGGGCACCTAGCACAGAGCCCAACCTGTTCCATGTTTTCTATTTCAGTGTTGGCTCACATGACTTTAGAAATGTTACAACTGTGTACTCTGGGTTTTTTCAGCTCTGAATTGGTATATAGTGTTGGATATTGTTACTGTGGCTGCTTTATCACATAAATCAGAAAAGGCACCCTCCCTAGATGTGCCTGTCCATGTTGGAAAGGTGGAGCAACAAGGCAGGAGCGACAGCCTTCACACACCCTTTCAAATCCACTAAACTCCATGGTGGTACAGTATTAGACAGTGCTTGACCTAAAGCTCTTCCTAAATATTCACTTAGGTTTTGGCCTTGGGTTGAACTAAAAGAAAATCAAAGGTACACTCAATGCTTCAAACCCAGATACAAGACCACAGTCTTTTTCCAGAGCAGCAACTCCTCTAGAATATTTATGAACTCTATGGTTTGTGGCTAAGAAGACACCAGAACTCAAGATGCAGGACTGCTGCCACTTCCCATGTGACAGTGGGTGAGTTACCGACCCTCTCTGGGAATAACAGCTGGTAGGCCCACCTCAGGAAGTTGTGCTTGGTTTCAAATGATTTAGTGCCTGTTGGAAGCCTTATGTAACATATGAGTTTGTCCAAACATAGAGCATTATTATGTGGCTTTTTGTTACTCTTTGTAAATAGAAAGGTCTACAGCAGGACCCATTTGGGGGCAGGAAGAAAAATCAGGATGCCCGAATGTTTACTCTCTTTCTGTGTGCATTTGTGGAGTGTGTGACTCGTGTTGGATGGTAGATTGGTCCTTCTGCTTGGACTTCCTAGACAGCAAGAAGCTAGAAAACTGAAAATCCACACTTCCCAGACCCCTGTGGCTAAGGTATAAGGTGATTTAGCTCTGCATATTCACCATGTTTCTAGCTCCTGTAAACTTGATGCTTACACATCTGTCCTACAGGCATATTCCAGACCGGTCTTTCCTGGACAACCCAGTGACATGCCCAGTGAGTCACCTTGCTTTGGCCTCCTGCCTTTATTATCATCCCCAGGAGTCCTTCTCCTGCAATGCGTGTGCTTTTCAAATACAAGCCATCTATTCAGAGCTCACAAGCCCACCACCTCACCCCAGGGCCAGGTACTAACAACTGGGGATAGCCACATGTCCCAGAGCCAGTCCTAAACTTGCTCACCCTGCCTCACCTGTGCCTTCCTCCAGGAAACCACAATAAAGGCTCTTCTCACATTTCCCCTCCCCCTCTGCCTCTTCACTGACCCTGGTTCTTCCCTCATGATGCTGAATGGCCAGGTGTGGCCCTCCTCTTGGGATGTGTGAGAAATAAGCTCTTTCCAATGAAACTGTTTCCAGCTCTGTTGGCCTAGCTATACCTCAGATTTTCTATCAATACACTCTATTTTAAACATGTTGCCAATTGCTGCACTCACAGGTTGACTTGCATTTGGACGATTAAGAGGGGAGCAGGTTCAACATCCATTTCACTGGGTCCCCAGGTGCAGAGATCTCTGAAGCCGAGGGCTTGGTAATGACCCCCTGACCTCTGCTTGCAGCTGAGGCACCGTGTTCCTGAGTCCAGAGGCTTCCCATGTACTTCCATGTGTGCTGACTGGTGGAGGCAGCAGTTTCCTGACCAGGCCCCATCCACGGAGTGCAGGGCCGTTCTTAGGTTCCCGTAGGCACCAGATTCTCCGCATTAAATCCCTGCTTAAACTCTCTGTGATCTGCCACCACCCCCGCCTGATAGAAAGTTTCATAACGAATGTATCACTCAGGGTCCTAGGAGACAGAAACCACACCAGAAATTTGAACAGAGAAAGTTTAATATGCAGCATTCTTAAGTAGGAATGAGAGATCCGCTCCTGGGAGAAGTGGCCGCAGGGGAGTGGCTGCTACCTACAGGCAGCCCCAGAACAAGCCCCAGGCAAGGGCTCCTTGGCGTCCACCCCACTGGGAGGAGCTGCAGGCCGGGCTGCTGTATGGAAACTGCTAGCTCTGGTGCCAGCCAAACTGGCTGCCAAGACTCCTGTGGGGTGTCAGAGACTCACTGGGGAGCCCCCTTGGAGTGTCAGCAAGAGTTGCTGGCTGGGCTGCTGGGAAAGCCACTGGAGGGAGTGTCCCAATGCCCCCCACACCACGGGCAGCTGGGCGGGGGTTCCAGGGTGGAAGGATGCTGGACTCAGTCAGAGAAGCCTCTTCTCTTGCTGTGTGTATCACTCAGACAGAAACCACTGCAAATTTGAAACAGGCAAACTTGAGTGAAAAGAATTATTAACTGCCCTAGTTGGTTTGGCTCAGTGGATAGAGTGTCCACCTGTGGACAGGAGGATCCCGGGTTCGATTCCGGTCAAAGGCATGTACCTCAGTTGCAGGCTGATCCCCGGCCTTGGTTTTGTGTGTGAGGAAAGCAACAAATAAGCAAACAATTCATGTGTCTCTCTCACATTGATGTAACTCTGTCTCTACCCCTCCCTTCTACTGTCTCTAAAAATCAATGGAAAAATATCCTCAGGTGAGGATTAACAACAGCAACAACAAAATCCTATATAAGAGGTAATATGCAAACTGACTGTCACACCCTCACACAAGATGGCTGCCCCCTTGTGGTCACAAGATGGCCGGCAGGGCAGGACAGTTGGGGGCAACCAGGCTGGCAGGGGAGGGCACTTGGGGGTGATCAGGCTGGCAGGCAGGCGAACAGTTGGGAGCCAGCAGTCCCGGATTGTGAGAGGGATCCCAGATTAGACAGGGTGCAGGCTGGGCTGAGGGACACCACCACCCCCAGTGCACGAATTTTGTTCACCAGGCCTCTAGTTATCTATATAAAAGCCTAAGTGACTATTGTGACCAAATGACCGGATTACCAGCCAGTAGTTATGATACACACTGACTACCAGGGGGGCAGACACTCAATGCAGGAGCTGCCCCCTGGTGTTCAGTGCACTACTACAGCCAACCTCCTGCAGTCAGCCAAACTTTCCAGGTCCCCTTCCCACCCCCACCTCACCCCTCCACCAGCCGGCCCCAATATAGCCCAGCCCAATCACTGGCCAGGCTGAGGGGCCCCACCCATGCATGAATTCGTGCACCAGGCCTCTAGTTAACTATAATAGGGGGTGTGGATGATGAGAGATTGACTAGAACAAAGTAAAGAGAACTCTAAAATGATAGAAAATGCAGATTTAAGAAGCATCGATAATCCGAGAGCTGAAATTAGAGTCCCCATGGAAGCAGCATACACCCGCCACTACAGGCTGAAATGCAGGCCCTTCTAGTGAGGTCACTGAGGGCTAGGTCAATGGAAAATAAGTGGCTGTGGTGCCTCATCAGGGGAACTTGCTGCAAGTCTGTGCCCTGAGGTACCCCGAACAGCTGTTCATGGAGCTGTGACTAAAAGCAGTGCTGTGCAGAACACCGCGCCAGTGAGAGGCACCCAGGGCCAACACTGGCAGCCTGGTGAAGGAATTGCAGACAGGAAGGCTTATCCACGTCCAGAATATGTGTCCATGTCAGAGAAGCAATCATTGCCCTCTGCGATGGGAGAGTTCAGTGCAATCACTCTGCCCCAGGTGGCAGGCCGGTCACGTGGTTATCCGGGAATGGGGCATGTTGGGACTCAGTGTTGCTCCCCCCTCTAAGCCTGCAAATTGGTTTCTTGAGTTAGGTGTCAGTTTTCACAACAGACACCAGAGTTCACTAATATGCAGCGCCAATTTGCTTTCCTGCGTGACCCTCTTTCCTTATCAAAAAACAGAAAAAAAAAGTGAAATCCTTGATAAACCAACTAGTACACTGTCCCTTCTTTTCTGTATTCCTATTTTCTATTTCTTTTCTGACTCAAGTTTTCATCTGTGCTCTTAAGGATAACCCCCCAAATTAATGCAAAGTTATCCTACTTAAGTCATTTTTCAAAATACTGATAATGAAATTGGAATGTTGCCAAGAAAGGTATTTCACCACCTCACCATCACAGAGTCCCTTTCTCTCCCACAAGCACAGTTTCCATCCAGGGAGCCTTTCCCCACCAGGGATCTATTACTTTCAGCCTAGTTTGTGTGTAAAACAAGTACTTTAGGGGCACCATAAGAGCTTATTGATTATCAATGGTCCATTCTGTGGTAGGTACTTAGGCAAGGGAACAAGAGGAAAAATATAAATAGGCCCCAAGTTGACTTCTGCAGGAAGAAATGGACCCAATGCCACGCTGGCACTTTCCCAGCCTGGACCATCTCTTGCACTCATTAAAATTCAGAGGCGGTGTTCCAAACGTGTCCTGGAGGAAGCTTCCCAGAGTCTGGCTAATGGATCTCTCTAGCTTCCTTCTCCACCTCCGTGAAGGTGCTCTGAGGGAAGAAGGGGCGAAGGGCCGCGCTTCTCCGAGTAGAGCATGCATCAGAGTCACCTGGAGGGCTTCTTAAAGCACAGCTTGCTGGGTCCCACCCGCAGGAAGCCGGGGCCAGCCCAACAACTCACATTTCTAACAAGTTCCCAGACGATGCTGTTGCTACTGGGCCAGAAAACATTCAGAGAACCACTGGTTATGAGGCAGAAAACTGTATTGGTTAAGAACACAGACTCTCCCTGACCGGTTTGGCTCAGTGGGTAGAGCATCAGTCTGTGGACTGAAGGGACCCACATTAGATTCCAGTCAAGGGCATGTACCTTGGTTGCGGGCACATCCCCAGTAGGGGGTGTGCAGAAGGCAGCTGATTGATGTTTCTCTCTCATCGATGTTTCTAACTCTCTATCCCTCTCCCTTCCTCTCTGTAAAAAAAAAAAAAAATCAATAAAATATATTTTTAAAAAAAGAAAAAAGAATACAGACTCTAAAAGTCAGACCATTTTGGTCCAAATCCTTGCTCCACCCCTGACGACTGTGTGGCCCTGGGCAACTACTTATTGTGCTTCAGTTTCCTCATTTTTAAAATGGGGATTGTGGTGGTCAGGTACTTACTTCACAGTGTTGTCAAGAGAATTGAGTTAATATGGACAAAGCACCTAGAACAACACCTGACCTGTAGTAAAGACCACGTGCAATTACTAACTAATACAAACGTTTTAGTTTAGATGACCACTGTTTGTTCTGTGACCCCAATCTGGCCCGCAACCAGCAACCCTGCTCTGGAGGATGTCTGGTGTGTGAGCCGCATTCTCCTCTCAGTTCTCCCAAGTTTTTGCTGTGAGACTGAGGCTGGCGAACTCATAATTGGTTTCCTTATCCATAAAATGGGAGGACTGGCTAGTTGACTTTTCATATAAATGCAAAGTGGTCTCTATAGCTCACTGGAAGTCCTTTGTATATTCCTGGACTATAAGGACACCCAGTCGTGGCTTCTTTTTTAATGTTCAGATGTAACAGTATCTGAGTCCTGCACAACTCAGACTGTAGCAGAGCTGACTATGTAAACTGGCTCTTTGATTCCCTGTTCTTTGTTCTTGGTGTATCTCCTGCCTCCCAATGTGGTGATGGTGGAAAAGGAGAAAGGAGCCGAGCTGGGTGCTATATAAGTACCTCACATATTCCGTAGGACAGCCCCATGGGACAGGTGACATTGTCCCATTTTCCAGATGGGAAAACTGAGTTAAGTAACCTGCCCAAGTTACCCGGCTCCAGGTGGTGAAGCTGAGATCTGAGCCCTGTTTGGAGGCCTGTGCTTGGTGCTGAGGGGCACAGGTATGGGTTACATAGACACAAACAAACAATCAAACAGTAATACCCCTAAAGGTCCAATGAAACAGAGAGGCACACTTTTAGTGTGGCTACCAAGCCACCTCCCAGGGTCTATTTCACACAATCCTCCCAGAATCAATGATTTAATGAGGGGTAATTGTACCCCCCATCTCTGTCCCAAAGACTTTACAGGAGAATAAGAGGCGACCAGCTGCCCTTCCTTGAACTTCCCTTCACACAGTTATTTCCTTCTGGTGGTTAGAAAACTCTACCTCGTCCTCCACCTGGCCCCATTCCCTCAGGAGTCAGTACTCATCTGTGAGGCTCAGCCCATCATCACTCCTCTAACCTCTGTCACTGCTGGTTTCTGAGACCTGCTCCTTCACCCGGCAATGACCGTTTTTCCCTCCCTGAACCAGAACCCACATGTCCCTACCTTGGCTTCAGGGACACTTTAAAACACTCGTTCTTTCCCCTCTCTGACCTCCTATTATGGGCTGGGTTGTGTCCCCCAGATTCACATGTTGAAGCCCTAACCCCAAGAGATAATTAAGATTAAATGAGGTCATTAGGGTGGGCCCTAATCTAACATGACAGGTGTTCTTATAAAAAAAAAAAAAAGAAATCAGGACACACACACACACACACAGAAGGAAGACCATATAAAGACATAGGGAGAAGGTGGCCGCCTGCAAGCCAAGGAGAGAGGCCTCGCAGGAGCCAACCCTTGATATTGGACTTCCAGCCTCCAGAACTGTGATGAAATAAGTTTCTATTGTTTAAGCCCCCTCCCCCCAAGTCTGAGGTATTAGTTATGGCATCCCTAGCAAATAAATATTCCTGTCCCAACAAATGCCAACACCTGGGCATTTTGGAGGGTTGGAAATTGTTTATCCTGAACTCCTCATGCCTAGGAAGTCCCTTTGATAAATGGATGTTGACTGAATCAATGGGTTAGTATGCAAATATATACTATCCCAGTATTTCATTATGCAGTCCCTATTGTATGCCCCTCCCCTGACACATGAGATATGTGATAAGAACTGAGGCCCCTCAGTCCTACCAGAACTATGCTTGAGAAACAATAAGCAAAAGGGATTAGGTGGAAACCTACAGGTATTTCTTTTGCTGCGTGCTGAAAAAAATTTAAAAGAGCTGTCTCTGACATCACAGACTGGCCTAGCTCTGCTGTTCTCTTATTGGACACTGGCCATAGCACAGGACACCAACCCCTGATGTCATTCTGAAACCACAACAAAATGAAACAAAGAAAGGCCATTTCATAATTTCGTCTAAGCACAGACAAAAACAAGGTCACCTTACTGCCCAAAAAATACTCCCCTAAAATGCCTCTTTGGGCCAAAATAAGTGACTTCTACTTTGCCAATTACAGCTTTATCTTCTTTGAGTCTCCTTTCCTTATAAAAAGATCTATTAAGATACACAGTCAAATAGTTGTCCCCACTGTCTGACAGCATCCAATCTAGAGCCAATCCAAGCTTCCTTAGATCCTCCTTAGATCCTCCCCCAAATCCTCCAACAAAATCCCAAATCCCACAGTAGGTCTTTTCTAACACCCTCTTACTGAGCTCCCCCGTCCTTCTTCATGGTGAGCCTCTCACCCATTGCAACTGGTAATAAACCCACCTTGTCTGAGCACAGGTGTGCTCCATGGCCCCAGGCTCCCGGCAGTGCGGTTTACTGGCTTTTGTTTGATGGAGTGGGATAGGCTAACTGCCAACATTTTAAGAAGGGATATTGAAAGGAAGATAAAGTGCAGGTATTGAAGATTAAGGAGGGATTTGGCAATGTCCAAAGGGAGAGAGAAGCTGAGAAGGCATATCAAAGTAGGCTGCCTCTGGGGGAGGGGGGCAATGCAAGCCTCTCCCTCACGTCCCCCAAAATAACCTTCAGTAAAGTTTGTATTATTCATGAAGCTCTTAAAGTTGGGTCTGAGTTTGGTGCAGAGAGGGGCTGGTTCTTACCATAATTGCCTGAAGAAAGTGGACTATAAGCAGATATCTTAGAGGCGAGTGGCCTGAAGGCTCTATGGGGCTACTGTGATTTCCTCTCCACCAGTCTGCTAATGTCTACAGGGTGGTTTAATAATGGTAAGAATAAGTTAGTTCCCACAGTGTCCTATACCATGTGCTGGCCATGGTGGGTGCTCAAGACTGACGGAGGGACTGCATGAGAGTGAGACCCCTCTATGACAAGTTCAGGAAACCCTTCAGCCTTCCAAAGGAAGTTGGCCAGGGGATCTACCCCTACCTGCCCACAGCTGATGGAATTAGCACTGTGATCTTGATCCCAGAGCAGCCAATCTGCAAAAGGTCCAGCCTGTGGGCTTTCCTGATCAGGGATGACAGTGGCTGATGGATTTATGTTGGTCACTGGAGGTTTGGATGTAAAGTAAATAGACAGAATAAGTGGATTACTTTCCAATGGTTGCTATAATAAAGTACCACAGTGTAAGTGGCTGAAAGAGACATTTATTGTCTCAGACAGGGAGGCAATATGGCAGCAGAGTAGCTGGAGGCTGCGTGTCCTTGCTCCCAGGCAGGGATTGGATTTACAGCTAAAATACTGCACAATCAACTTGAAAAACCAAGAGCAGTGTAGCTGATTGGACATATTGCATCTAAGGAGCACTGAAGAACAACGGAGAGTCTGGGAAGAGTTGAGGAAAGGGGAGACCCCAGAGGCAGGTGCATGGCTGAGAGGCTGAGTGGTATCAGCTGCAAAGCCCTCCCCCTGGGAGTGTGGGGTCAACCCCATGCAAGGATCCTGGACCCAGAGCAGCAGAGACTAAAAGGAGAGGCCATGTAGCATTGGGCAGAGGGAAGGAAGGGGATTCTATCTGCCTGGGAGACTGGGACCACACCTTCTTAGTGAAGGAGCACTCCTGTTGTTAGCAGCCCCAGCCTGAGAAGTTTGTTCAGGCTCTGACTGATGAAAAGGCGGTGCTGTGGTGTTTGGGTCCAGCAGAGGGGCCTGTGGGCTGAACCCAGCAGTGAATTTCAGGGACCCTCTATTTTCTTTCTTTTTTTAAAAAAATATTTTTTTATTGATTTTAAAGAGGAAGGGAGAGGGAGAGAGGGCTAGAAACATCAACGATGAGAGAGAATCATTGATCAACTGCCTCTTGCATACCCCACACTGGGGATCAAGCCCCCAACCTGGGCATATGCCCTGACTGGGAATAGAACTGTAACCTCCTGGTTCATAGGTAGACGCTCAACCACAGGGCCACACCAGGCGGGCAGACCCTCTACTTTCTTGAAAGTCATTGTGCATAGACCCAGTTAGTGACTAAACTGTTTTGTTGGGGATAAGGGAAAGGATTCAACCTCTCCCCGCACCTGTGGAGCCTCAGGAGATTTTTGGCCCACACTGCAGAGAGTTGGGAGCATGCGTGGAGCTGGGAATTTCGACCTCCGCTTTGCTGAGATCAGCCACATGGAGAGATTGGAGTCCTGCATGGGGCTGATTTTGTAACCCTTCCTGCTTGGACCGGTGGCATAAGGGTGTTGGTTCTGAGCAGAGCTGGGATTTTTGGACTGCATCCCCTGGGAAGGCTCAGATGAGTGAGTACTGGGCGCTGTGACTGCATGGTGGGGAGGCTGATCAGTGCTCCCTGTGAGTTCAGCCAGGAAGCCCTAGGAAAGAGAGGTAGAGCTTGTCTCACCCTCCTGCAGGCTGGGAATACTATCCCCAACACGAGATTGTTCGGTTCAGCTTTGTGAAGTCCTGATACCCCCGCTGGGTGCAGTTCTGTGGGGGATGGGAGAGCAGCTCAAAGTGGAACATTCCAAGTGTGAGACCCAGTTCAGGAAACCCTTCAGCCTTCCAAAGAAAGTTGACCCGGGGATCTGCTCCTACCCTGCCCACAGCTGTTGGAATTGTCTGGGACCAGGAGGAAGTGCTTAGCCCCTTCCTGCGGGATGGGCAGGCAACTTCCTGAATCAGAGACTCTATTGATCTATCCCCCTGATCCCAGGTTGTCTGAACCTGCTCCAGCAGGGGAGCCTGCAGGCTGTACCAGCAGCAAGCCCCCCTTAGGGAGAACGGAAGTTGGAGTCTCTGGTAGAGACTGAGGAGTTTGGCTTTGAAGCAGAGACTAATTCCTCCTCATTGAGTGCCTGACTGTATAATTCCCAAGCAGGGGTCCCACTAGCCCAGTGGTTGGCAAACTCATTAGTCAACAGAGCCAAATATCAACAGTACAACAATTGAAATTTCTTTTGAGAGCCAAATTTTTTAAACTTAAACTATATAGGTAGTTACATTGTTATTAACTTAATTATGGTACTCCTAAGGCTTAGGAAGAGCCACACTCAAGGGGCCAAAGAGCTGCATGTGGCTCGCGAGCCGCAGTTTGCCGACCACTGCACTAGCCCAAGCTAGGCTAGCCTGAGTTCATCCTAAAGACTTTCTTTGGAAGGCTCAGGAAGAACACCAAACAACCTCAGGGAGGGTGTAGAATAGCTGACAGGTGGGTGCAGACCTCAGGGAGCCTCAGTCTGACCACAGATCTGCACCCAGCTCTAAGCTAAAGGAAGCTGACCCATTTATACAGATTGGTCCCTCCCATGAATAACAGGTTTAACAGCCATGGACGCAAATAATGAGCAGAAAGATAACTATACACAGGCAGCCCAACGCCAGTTACACACAACATGACAGTGACCTGCATCTGAAACCCACCCAAAAGGACCCAGAACCAACACAAGTAATGGATCTCAGACCATACTAGAACTCAACCCAAATTGGCACACCCAAAGGTGGATCCCAGCAGACCCCAGATATTGCTGGGAATGATGCACCTTTTGGGGAGGAGGATGAGGGGAAGCCCCTGCACAGCATCTCAGATATGGTGATAAAGGTTCGCCTCTATAGACACCCAGCCTAAAGGATTAACGATTGTGCTACTGAGTCTGTAAAGACACCTCAAGACTGCAACTGCGTAGCAGATTGCACATTATGGTTGGGGTTGAACCTCATAGTCAACCAGCCTGAGGGTTGATCCCAACCATGAAAGGGACACCAGTAATCAAAACCCAATTACAACAGGAGAGCCCAAACAACCCACCCAAGAAACATTTCTAGAACACCACTGGGTCCCACAGGATACCTGCAACAGAAGGTCACCCCACCAAGACTGGGAGTCATAGCTATCCTTTTTAAAACATAAAAACAAACACAAAGAGATGACCAAAATGGGGAGACAAAGAACAGACCCCAAATGAAATAACAGAAGGAGACTCCAGAAAAAGAGCTAAATGAAATGAAGACAAGCAACTTCTGAGAGAGAGAATTCAAGTAAGGGTTATAAGGATGCTCAAGGAACTTAGTGAGAATGACAACAGCATGAAGAAGGATATAGAAACCATGAAAAATAATCAGTCAGAAATGAAGAATGCCATATCTGAAATACAGATTACACTAAAGGAAGTCCCAGTCGGCTGGATGAGACAGGAGATCCATCAGAGAACTAGAAGACAAAATAGAAAAAACAACCACACTCAATGAGAACAGGAAAAAGAAAAAAATAATTAGAAAGCAGGAGGATAGTTTAAGGGAACTTTGGGATAACAAGAAACAGAACAACATACCCGTCATAGGAGTACCAGAATAATAAAGTGGGCAAGGGATACAGAACCTGTTTGAAGAAATAATGACAGAAAACTTTCCTACCTGGGGGAAGAAAAATGTCACAAAAGTTCATGAAGCACAGAGAGTCCCAAACAAGATAAACACAGAGACCCACACCAAGACACATCATAATTAAAATGACCAAGATTAAACACAAAGAGAGAATATTAAAGGCAGCAAGAAAGATATAGTCAGTTACCTACAAGGGAGCTCCCATAAGGCTGTCAGCTGATCTCTCAACAGAAACACTTCTGGCAAGAAGGGAATGGCATGAAGTATTCAACGTAATAAAAAGTAGAACTTGCAACCAAGACTGCTCTATCCAGCATTTAAAAATTGAAGGCAAAATATAGAGCTTCCCAGACAAAAGAAGACTGAAGGAGTTCAGTACCACCAAACCAGCATTACAAGAAATGATAAAGGGATTGCTTTAAGAAGAAGAAGAAATATAGAGAGAAGAATATAGCATTAAAAATGGCAATATATAAGTACCTATTGATAGTAACCTTAAATGTAAATGGATTAAATGCTCTAATCAAATGGATACATGCTGTCTACAAGAGACTCACCTCAGGACAAAAGATAAACACAGGCTGAAGTGAAGGGATGGGAAAAAATATTCTGTGCAAATGGAAATGGAAAATAAAAAAAGCTGGGAGAGCAATACTTATATTGGACAAAATAGACTTCAGAGCAAAAGAGACAAAGAAGGCCACTACATAATACTAAAGGGATTGATCTAACAAGAGACTATAACCCCAGTAAACATATATACACCCACTCTAGGAGCACCTAAATATGTAAAAAATTTTGGTACACTTTAAGAGAGAGATCAACAGCAATACAGTCACACTAGGGGACTTTAACATACCACTGTCATCAATAGATAGATCTTCCAGACAAAATATCAACAACAAAACTGCTACCTTAAACAAAACACTCGATCAGATGGATTTAATTGATATTTATAGAACGTTTCATCCCAAAGCATCAGAATACACATTCTTCTCAAGTACACATGGAACATTCTCAAAGACAGACTACATGTTAGGGCACAAAAGATGTATCAATAAACTTAAGAAGACTGAAATCATATCAAACATCTTCTCGGACCACAATGGCATGAAACTAGAAATCAACCATGATAAAATGATAAAAAATACTCAAACACATGGAAGCTAAGTAGCATGTTATTAAACAATGAATGGATTACCAATGAGATCAAGGGAGAAATAAAAAAAAAATTACCTAGAAACAAAAAAAAATGAACACACAACCACCCAAAATCTATGGGGCACAGTGAAAGCAGTCCTGAAAAGGATGTTCATAGTATTACAGGCCTACCTCAAGAAGTAAAAAGATAATAAAGGTCACATATGAAAAAACCGACAGCCAATATCATATTCAATGGGCAAAACTTAAAAGTGTTTCCCTTAAAATCAGGAACAAGACAGAGATGTCTTCCACCACTCTTATTCAACATAGCACTATAAGTCCTAACCATAGCAATCAGACAAGAAGAAGAAAGAAAAGTCATTTAAATTGGAGAGGAGGAAGAAAAACTGTCATTATTTGTATGTGATGTGTGATATTGTACATAGAAAATCTTAAAGACTCCACAAAAATCCCACTAGATTTAATAAATGAATTTGGCAAATTGCAGGATACAAAATCAACATCCAGAAATTGATGGCATTTTTATACACCAAAAATGAACTATCAGAAAGAGAAACTAGGAAAACAACCCAATTTACTATTGCAAATTCTATATAATAAAAGCCTAATATGCTAAGTGTCTGGTCATCTGGGTGTCCGTTCCACCAATCAAAGCATAATATGCTAATGATATGCTAAGGCTGCTCAACTGCTCGCTATGACATGCACTGATCACCAGGGGCAGACAGTCGACCAGTTGACCAGTCGCTATGATGTGCACTGACCACCAGGGGGCAGATGCTACAACTGGTAGTTTAGCTTGCTGCTGGGGTCCAGCTGATCGGGACTGAGTGAGATGGGACAGATATGCCCTGGAGCCCTCCTGCAGTCCCTCCCCAGCTGGCCAACTTCCTGCATCCCTCCCCAACCCCAATAGTGCACTGGTGGAGTCCCTTGGCCTGGCCTGCACCCTCAGCAGTCCAGGACCCCTTCAGGGATGTCAGAGAGCTGGTTTTGCCTTGATCCTGCACGCCAGGCTGAAGGACCCCACTGGCATATGAATTTGTGCACCGGGCCTCTAGTAATAATAATAATTACCTAGGAATAAATTTAACCAAAGAAATAAAAGACCTGTACTCAGAAAACTATATGACATTGAAGTATGAAATTAAGGAATATACAAATAAATGGAAGTATATACTATGTCATGGATTGGAAGAATTAACATCATTAAAATGTCCATACCACCTAAAGCAACCTATAGGTTCAATGCAATTCCTATTAAAATACCAATAGGATATTTCACAGAACTAAAAAAAAATATTCCAAAAACTTACATGGAACCAAAAAAGAACCCAAATAACCATAGCAACCTTGAGAAAGAAGAACAAAGTTTGAGGTTACAAGGCCACTGTAACCAAAACAGCCTGGTACTGCCATAAGAATAGGTACACAGACCAACAGAACACAAAAGAGAGCCTAGAAATTAACCCACATCTCTATGGTCAATTAATATTTGACAAAGGAGGTAAGAGCATACAATGGAGTAAAGACAGTCTCTTCAATAAATTGTGTTGGAAAAATTGGACAGACACATGCAAAAAAATGAAAATAGGCCACCAACTGTACACAAGACTGAACTCAAAATGCATAAAAGACTTAAGTATAAGTCAAGAAACCATAAAAGTTCTGGAAGAAAACATGGTTAGTAAAATCTCAGACATCTCTTGCAGCAATATTTTGCCAATATGTCTCCGAAGGCAAGGAAAACTCGGGGATAAACAAATAAGACTACATCAAGCTAAAGAGCTATGCATAGCAAAAGAAAAAGACAACAAAATGAAAAGAGAACCCACTGTATAGGAGAACATATTCACCAATGATACATCCAATAAGGGGTTCATTTCCAAAATATATAAAGAACTTAGACAATTCAACAGCAGGAAGACAAACAATCCAATATAAAAATGGGCAAAGGACGTGAATAGACACTTCTCCAAAGAGGATATACAGAGGGGCAATAGACATATAAAAAAATGCTCAATGTCACGAATCATCAAAGAGATACAAATAAAAACTACAATGAGGTATCACCTCACACCTGTCAGAATGGCTACCATCAATAAATCAACAAACAAGTGCTGGCCAGGATGCAGAGAAAAAAAGAACCCTCCTGCACTGCTGGTGGGAATGCAGACTGGTGAAGCCACTGAGGAGAACAGTATGGACTTTCCTCAAAAAACTAAAAATGGAACTCCCATTTGACCCATTGTGGAATATAATGAACATATAAACTGATGAACAAAAACAGATCCAAAGACAGAGAAGCATCAATCAGACCATCAAACCTCAGAGGCAAGGCAGTCGAGGGTTGTGGGAAGGGGGAGAGATCAACCAAAGGACTTGTATGCATGTATATAAGCATAACTAATGGACACAGACACTAGGGGGGTGAGGGCACGAGCGAGGGGGTAGGGGGCCATGAGGGCATAGGACACATATGTAATACCTTAATCAATAAAGGAAAACAAACAAACAAACAAGAAGCTGCCAGATATTTCTACCACTACTTTCAGGTATCCTTCCAGGTCATATACTTACATTCAACAGATACAATTGTTTAAAAGTGACCCTAACTATGAGAATGTCAACACTAATTTCAATGGTGGGAAAATATTTGTGGACAAATAAGTCTTTTGTTCTTCAAATAGTAACAGAATGAGGTCATTTTAGTGCTTTGTAGGATCATCCTTGCCAGAAAGTATAGGGGGTTGACACGTGGGCTATAGTGTTAGCTCCTTTATTTGGAACAGAGACATGTACTCATTCTCCAAGAATGCACTGAGTGTGCTCACGGCAGGCATCAGCTCCTACCCTATACAACCCCTGGAGTCCTCACGAGACAGGAAGTAGTCTTTCCATTGTTGGTGGTGCTTTAGCAGAACAAGGGTGCCTGGATGGGTCTACCACCATGACCCAGTAGGACACTCCCAAAACCAGATGCTTGAAAATCATCAAAAATGTCTATGAGAGAGATAGTCTATGTAGATCTATAGTGTTAGCAATGAGAGCTGGTAAAAGTAGTGTGGCATTTCAGTGATGCTATAAAGAAGAGTGGTTTTTAAAAATCAAATAGAATTTGAAAACAAACCAATAATGAAATAGGCCCCTATTAAATAGTTGTATTTGCCTCCTTGTCCAAGTGTATGACATATGAGCACTTAAGTCCTAAATACTCTATTGTTTGGAATGCTTATCACACACAGTATGGTAACTGCCTCCTGATGACTGTTTTCTCCCTGGCCAGAAGTCTCTTCTGGTAAAGCCTGTGTTATCTTTATCAAAGACTCTGCAGCGTCTGGCAGGATGCCTGACACACAACAACATCACAGGCGTGATAGATTGGATACAAGTACCAAGAGGGCAGGGTGTGTGTAGGATTTGCTCACTGCCTGGCACAGCAAGAGGCTCAGCAAGTATTTGGTCAATGAGCACCAGGTCATGGAGTACTCGAAGGTCAAGTTCTTACTACCCACAGGTGTGCCCATGATTTTTCAGATTGTTTCATTTGCCCAGATTGATGCAGCTTTAGAGGAAGGGAGGATGGGACAGGTGAGAGGTGGTGGCCATAAGAGGCAGGGAGAGTGAGGCATTTTTTATCTTGACCTTCATTCTTGCCCGGAGAGACTGGACTCCAGCATCCCAGCCACCTACCTTCCAACCCACCACTGAGCTCTGAGCGTCAGGAATCCAAGTGGTCTTTCTAGAGAAAGGTGTTTCCTCACAAGAAGACTGAGGTGCCCTGTTCAATAGCTCCTCTGTCTCACACGTGCCTACAATGCAGCCCTGCCCTGATGCTCCCAGTCTCGCCCTCAAGTGACCCTGGAAGCTGGCTTTTCCAAATGAAGAGACCAAGCACATGTTGGCCACTGGCAGGCACCCTCAGGTCAGGACTGCCCATCTTAAATAGATTTTAAATAGCACAGCTGATATTTGGAAAGCTGATTAGTAACCTGACGTTTGCTCAGCTCAGCTGCCCAAGTTGAACTCTATTTATATCAATTAGTTTGTAGCTGATACATACCTACCAGGAGTTTAGGACTCTGCTAGGTCAAAAGAAATACAAAGTGGTCCATTCCATGAGGCAGTTTCCTCCTTCCCCAGGGAGGCCCAGGGATGCTGAGGACAGCAGCTACAAGCTTCACTGTGTGACATGGTTGCTGAGGGTGACAGCAGCTGAAAGGTGGAAAGATGAGTAGGGACAGGAGTAAGCAGAGGACATGGGATTGGGACTTGAGCAGATGGGGCACAGAAAGGAGGAAGTATGGTTGTGAGGGTGATTGTATGAGCAAAGGAGTAGAGGTGGGGAAGGTTATGATGCCTCAGAGCACCTCAAGGATGCTGCCCTGCCTAGACCGAGGGTGTGTGCTAGGACTACTGGTCAGCAAGGTTAACTGGCTGGGGTGGGACCAGCTTCCAGGGGACATGAAAAGCCTTAATGAATGAAGCATCAGGTGGGTAATTCAGAGAGATCCACTTTCTCAGCAGGCCCAACAGAAAACAGACCAGAGGCTGCTGGGACAGCAGCTATGGAGGCACAGAGCAGACACAAGGTACTGCGGGACTGGACTGGAGAAGCAGGGGGTGGGGTGAGAAAGAAAGAACAACTCCAATGTAAGAATGACAGGATGCTGTTAACAGATTGGATGAAAAGAATAAAGAAATGAGAGACCCTCAGGCCCTGAGAAGTAAGAGAAATAAAAAGTTTGGGGCAAGTTTTAGTGGCATTAGAATTAGCTGGAGAGCTTTTCTCTTTCTTTCTTTTCAAAATATATTTTATTAGTATTCTTAAAATATATGTTTTTATTAATTTCAGAGAGAGGAAGGAAGATAGAGAAAGAAATAAACATTGATTGCTGCCTCCAGTATGCCCCTTATTGGGGATCAAGCCCGAAACCAGAGCAGGTACCCTGACCCAGAATCAAACCAGTGATCACCTGGTGCATGGGATGATGCTCAACCAACTGAGCCATACCGGCTAGGCCAGGCTTATTAGTAATTTTAATTGTGATAAAATATACATAATAAAATCTACCATTTTAACAATTTTTAGGTGTAGAGTTTAGTGGCATTAAGTACATGCACATTGTTCTGCAGCTGTCACCACCTTCCATCTCCAGAACTCTTTTCATGTTGCAAAACTGAAACTCTGTACCTATTAAACAGGTACTCCCCACTCTTCTCCCCCTCCAGCCCCTGGCATCCACCATTCTACTTTCCATCTCGGTGAACCTGGCTACTCTAGGAAACTCATGTAAATGGAATCACACTGTACTTGTCCTTTTGTGATTGGCTTAGTTCACTGAGCAAACCTTAAGGTTCATCCATGTGCTTGAATCATGTGTCAGAATTCCCTTCCTTGTTAAAACTAAATAGTATTCCATGATGTGATCTATAATGTGTATAGATGACATTATGTTTATCCATTCATCTGTGGATGGACACGGGTTGCTTCCACCTTCTGGCTCTTGTGAATTGTGCTGCTATGGCGGTGCAAATATCTGCTTGAGCTCCTGCTTTTAATTTATCTCTCTCCTCTTGCATTTACCTTAAGCAAACCAAGTCACTTAAATGTTGTTCTTCGAAATCTCCTCAGCTAAATATCCAATTTTATTGCTTGCAAATTTGACCTTCCACCAAACACTAGCACAGCTCAGCCAAGCTCTCTGCCACTTTATAAGAATCTCCTTTCCTCCAGTTGCCAATGGCATGTTCCTCATTTCTGTCTGACTTCAGAAGAGCGGCCTTTAACATCCATATTCTGCTCACAATGACATATGTGTTCTCTGAAAGGCTTTCTCTCCAACTCTTTTCTTTCCTTCCTGAGGACTCACCACAACTACCTTCAACATCCATAAATCTACCAGTAGTCCCAGTAGGTAGTCTAGGCTTTTTCTAGCAGGCACCTTAAAGCAATTCCACCCTCTACCCATCACCCAGTTCCAAAGCCACGTCCACATTTGTATGTGTTTGTTACAGTAGCACCTCACTACTCAGTACCAAAATCTACAGGGGTGGGCAAATATAGGTTAGTAGTAGTAGTAGTAGTAATAATAATAATAATTACAATAATAAATAGATAGATAAATAAATAATACAAGAATAAACTCTATTTCACAACTGTAAATCTACTTTGCCCACTCCTGCATATTAGTGAACTTAGGCTACCATAACAAAATACCACAGACTGTGTGGCTCAAACCATAGAAAGGTATTATTTCACAGTTCTGGAGCTAGAAGTCCAAGATCAAGGTGCCAGAAAATTCAGTTCCTGGCAAGAGTTCTTTCCTGGTTTGTAGACAGCCCCTTCTTGCTGCATCCTCACGTGGCCTCTTCTCTGGACACACGTGGAGGGAGAAAAAAGGAGAGATCTCTGTGTCTCTCCCTATTCTTATAAGGACACCATTTCTGACAGATGAAGGTCCCCCTCTTACGACCTCATTTAGCCTTAATATCCTCCCCAAAGGCCCTATCTCCAAATGCAGTCACATTGGGGGTTAGGGCTTCAACATACAAAATTTGTTCCACAATTCAGTCCACAGTAGCATCTCTCCCATGGCCCTCTATTCAGGTGACTATGATATCATGGAATGAGCACTAGATGTCAGTCAGGTCAACTTTTGCTCTCATCCCAGCCCTTCCTCCTTGGGAAGCCATTTAATCTCTATGGGTCTCAGTATTGTCATGGGGAGTGGGGCTGGGGAGAAATATAACCTTTTCTTATAGTTGTACAAAAGGTTAAATCTATTCATGAAGGAGGAGGCATTTTTTGTGCCCTGAACACTTAAGGAATTCTTAGTCACAGCCTTCCAGGTCCCTTTAGTGGTCTAACAATCAAACAACCAAAGCCCAGCTCCATCCTCATCCCTGAGCATACACCCTTCATACTGACTTCCCGCCTGCTAGGAAGTGCAGAAGGAGTAGCATTCTTTTTGTTGGTCGTTGTTTAGAATGAAGACCAAGGATAGTAAATGTTGTGATGCTAAGGATTCTCAGCTGTGTTCCGTCTCAGCATGGTCTGATTGGGTGGTGGGTCCACCTTGGGCACAGAGGGAGGGGCAGGTTTAGCTCAGACTCCCTGGGACTCTAAGGCCCAATCACTGGGCTCTTGTTTTTCAGTTTTCTAGGCTCTCAGTAATCCTACTAGCACTCTCCAGTGTGGAGATGTATTGTTCAAGGATATGAAATCACACTGTCAGAAGACAATAAGCACTGTTTAATGATTAAACAAAAACCTGCTATCCTGTCAATCCTCAGTATTCACAGGAATGAGCATTGTGACTTACACTAAGCGAACATTCCACCAGTGGATTCCTGTGCATAAGCACCAAGCATTGCTAAGGAAGCATGGGTAGACTTCATGCCTTGAGCATCATACCTTGAATGGTAAAGCAAATGGACAGGAGACCATCACAGGTCATCTCAGACAAGACATCTATATATATATATAAAACCCTAATATGCAAATAGACCTAAAAGTGGAACAACTGAAAAATCGGTCACTATGATGTGCACTGACCACCAGCGGGTGCACGCAGAACATGGCGGGCATTGGCAGTGGCAGGATGGTGAAGCAGGTGAGCAAGGGCACCAGAAGAAGGTGGGCACTGGTCACTGTCATTGGGGTGAGCCTCTGGTGGTTACTGAAAATTCTTTGCTCCCACACGTAGTGGTCCCACCAGGCACTCACATCTGCTACTGGCACCCACACCTGCTGCCGGCGCTGGCCCCACTCGCACCCACTGCCGGCTCCAGAGCCACCACTCTCACCTGCTGACAGTGCCCAGTGTCAGCCCTGATCACTCACCACTGTCAGCGGGTGCAAGCAGCTGCCAGCCCCAATTGCCCCTGAGGGCTTCTCCACCTCCCCCTGCTCCTGAGGGGTGGTTTGGGCAGCAGCCACTGCTTGTACCTGCTACGGTGCCAGCGACGGGTGCAAGCAGAGCCAGCAAACAGGGGACTGGGGGCTATTGCAGGAGAGGCCAGGCAGGGCCATGAGGATGGGCCAAGACCCTTCTCTGTGCCCACCACAGCCTTACAGCCTGCAGTTCCTTTCAAGGTGCATGAATTCGTGCACTGGACCCCTAGTTTAACAAGCCTTTAAATAGTTACAAGCATATTTCCCTATGTTTACATGCCTCTCACTTCTGTATGCTCTAATAGCACTTTTTCATTCTGTCATTAGCCCTTCCCATGAGGTATTATAATTACATGATTCTACTTCATCTCTCTCACTAGACAATGACCTCCTTAAGGGCCAGGAGCACCTCCTATTAATCTCTCTGTTGCCAAAGTCTGGCACACAGTCTCTTCATTGTTAAATTTGTTTGTGGGATGATGTAGCAGGTGAACAAAGAGAGGCGCTGTCAAGCTCCAGAGCTGGAGATGCCAGTCATGTCTTCCTTTCCCTGTCCCTTTCTCCCATATCTCGTCACCTGTGGGCCAACGCAGGCACCACTTGATTTATTTTGGCCTTTGTGTCTGTAAAGGCATACATTAACTGGCTTTTTAAAAGAGGTGGCTATTCAAAGGACAGAAATTGGATGTGATGTTGGATGCTAGCAGAGCTAATTATGGGATTAAGAAAATGCTCTTACCCAGCATAGGAACTGTGATGCTTTCTATTTTTTAGTGTAAAACATGTAGTAAACACAATTAATTCACTGTCATTTCTAATGTCCTGGAACATTTCAGAGACGCGTTTAAGATAAATGATTTTCAAATGCCTGGTCAGTCTGGTTTGAAAACCTCTATGGAATTAATGTACTATAATATATTCCAGTCATTTTAAATCCAAGCTGTGCTTTGTTTATTATTGCCATCACTGGTCAAAGTCCAAGTTCACATAAACAAGTCATTGCTGCTGGGATGTGTTCTACCCTGGCCATTCATTCAAATGCTCATTTTCTAGCTCAACCAAGATCAGCAGAGAAGTCCCAAGACAAGCACTGGAAATCTTTATTGTGAGCCACATGTAGTGAGTGGGACCGAGATGGAGGAGCATAAAGATGTGTGCCCAGCTTCAGAGAATGTAGCTACACACAGAGGAGAGATTTTGACATTTTGAAATCTATCAGGTAAAGTGAAGTGTTTTTTAAATAAATATCCATGGTTAAAACTCAAGATAAGTGAAAAATAATTTAAAAATATGTACATTAAAAGGTCATTTTCCCATCACTTATTTAGTAGTTTCTGGTGTGACTCTCCAGCTTTCCTTTATGTATATGGGGATATATTTTACGTCCCCCATAAGAGGATGATTATGAAGAAGGAATGCTTATTGCAGATTACTTTTTTAAAATTCTCACTCAAGTACATGCTTAGAAAGAGGAAGGAGGAGTGAGAGACAACAATGTGAGAGACAAACATTGACTGGCTGCTCTCCAAATGCAATCTGACAGAAGATCTAACCTACAACCCAGGTACATGCCCTGACCTGGAATTGAACC
This sequence comes from Myotis davidii, assembly GCF_000327345.1. Classification (NCBI taxonomy): domain Eukaryota; kingdom Metazoa; phylum Chordata; class Mammalia; order Chiroptera; family Vespertilionidae; genus Myotis; species Myotis davidii. The sequence goes on along the minus strand of NW_006292916.1, from coordinate 606,436 downwards.
ACAACAACCCCTCAGGGCACGGGATGATGCTCCAACCACTGAGCCACTCTGGCCTGGCCAGATTACATTTATTATGTAGTTAGAACATGTTCTAAGAGGTATTACTGTAACACCCGTTTTATAGATGCAGAAACTGAGGCAAGTACAAACTGAGCTAAGTAACTTGAACCAGGCACGGTTGGAGCACCTAACCTCCACTTGCTTGGCTCTCAGGCAGAGAGAAAAATCTGTAGAGAGAGTTTCTATTACCTCCAAGCGATAAACTCTTCAGAATCAATTGCTCCCTACATTCTAAAAGAGAGACCAAGGAGGTCCCCGGAACATAAAGTCAGAGCAGCAGAGTGTTCCCAGCCTGAGAGCCACAGGGGAGTCCTCAGTGCCACAGACTGTCTCAGTGTCTGTGAGAAAACCTGTGTTACTTTGGAGGTCTGTCTTGGGTTTGGCAAAAATCAGATAAGCCTGGGTGGTCCTTCTGTCTCTTCCAGAGTGAAATCCAAGCCCACTGGAGTATGAGGTCCTAACTAGCAGTGACTTGTGTGCCTGATATCTAGTACAATATCTCCCACATGAGATGCTGAATGAATGGATGCCCCAAATGAAAGATGGAACCATTAGCTGATCCATTAAAAAATGGTTGACAGGCACTATGAACCCACTATTGGGCTAGACTGGTGGGGATACAGGAGTGAACATGACACATTTCTTCTTCAAGGAGTCACAGTGTAGAGAAGAACCTGAGCAGGCACACGAGATGCAGTGCAGTGCTGTGAATGTTGTGATGCACATGCACATGGGGTACCCAGCATGGCCACTGTGTCTGCCAAGAAGTTGCAGGTATATAGGTGGAAACATATTTTACCCAAACGATTCATCTGAACAGAAGATGTGAATAGGGTTAGGAAAAATAAGGGGAGTGGGTGTGGTATCTATACTAATAAAAGGGTAATATGCTAATTAGACCGGATAGACCAGATGTCTTTCGGACATCATTCTGGACAAAGCCACAGTGGTGGGGGCCGAGGCAGAGATGGTTAGGGGTAATCGGGCAGGCAGGCAGAGCAGTTAGGGGTGATCAGGCAGGCAGGCAGAGTGGTTAGGGTGATCAGGGAGGCAAGTGAGCAGTTAGGAGCCAGCAGTCCTGAATTGGAGAGGGTGTAGGCCGTGATGAGGGACCCCCCGCCCCATGCACGAATTTTGTGCACCGGGCCTCTAGTCCTAATATATAAAAACCCAGGGTCCATAATGACCAACCAAACACTGTAAGTCAGTCCTGCAGACTTCCAAGGGGGCTGTGGATCCGGCCCAGAGAGAGGTCCAGAGAGAGAGGCAAGGTCTTATCTGCAGCCTCTGTGGCAGCTGTTGATCAGCCATTGCCTCTCTTTTTCTCCAGACTTTGCCAGCAGCTGTGCCTCTGTTTTTCTCCGGGCCTCAGGGGCTGCTGATCAGCCCTGCCTTTCTGATCAGGCCCAGAGATAGGCCTGGAGATGCTGACTGGCATAGAAACCGACCAATCAGAAAATTGGTTGGCAGGGGAGGGCAGTTGGGGGCGAGATCAGGCCAGCAGGGGAGGGGAGTTAGGGGCAATTAGGCAGGCAGGCAGAGGCAGTTAGGGGTGATCAGGCAGGCAGGCAGGTGAGTGGTTAGGAGCCAGTGGTCCCAGATTGCAAGAGCAATGTCTGACCACTGGTTTAGGCCTGATCCCTGTGGTCGGACATCCCCCAAGGGATCCCCAATTAGAGAGGGTGCAGGCTGGGCTGAGGGAACCCCCCCCCCTCCGTGCACGAATTTTATGCTCCGGGCCACTAGTTCTATATAATAAAAGGCTAATATGCAAATAGACTAAACAGTGGAACAACTGAACAACCAGTTGCTATGATGTGCACTGACCACCAGGGGGCATGCTTGGAACATGGCAGGTGTCAGCAGCAGGCGGCAGAGCATGGAACATGGTGGGTATCAGCTGTGGCAGGATGGTTGAGCATGTGAGCAGGGCCACCAGACCATGGTGGGGCGCTGGTTTCTGTCACTGGGGCAAGCCTCTGGTGGTTACTGAAAATTCTTTGCTCCCATGCGCCATGGTTCTGCCCAGCACTCGCACCTGCTGCCGGCACCGGCCCTACTTGCACCTGCTGCCTGAGACAGAGCCACCACTGGCACCCACTGCCAGCGCCCAGCACTAGCCCTGATCGCTCAGCACTGGCAGTGGGTGTGAGCGGTGGTTGCTGGCCCTGATCGCTCCTCAAGGCTTCTCCACCTCACCCTCCTCCTGAGGGGCACTCAGGCTGGCAGCCGCCACTCACACCCACTGATAATGTCTGCCCCACTCGCACCTGCTGTTGGCTCTGGCCCGAAGTGCTCCATGCTCAGTATGTGGGAGCGGTGGCGGTGGGAGTGGGGCTGCTGGCAGACAGGGGACCAGGGGCTGCGGCAGGAGGGGCCGAGAACTACCCCTGTGCCCACCATAGCCTCACGGCCCACATTTTCTTTCAAGGTGCATGAATTCATGCACTGGGCCCCTAGTAATAAAATAAAAACAATGTAGTCTTTGTCCTTGGTTCCTGGCACAGAGTTCCTAAAACCTTTGGCACCTCCTGAGTATAGGAGTGTCCTTTGTTATTCATGATGAGCCCTTTTTGACCACACCTGAGTGTATGCTAATTCAGTGACTCCTGGTGGGCTCCTGCACAGTTTTAGGATGGGGCTAATTCACAGAGGAACCACTATGTTATTAGAGGGCTGGAATTTTCAGCCCCACTCCCCTGGCCTCCTGAGAGAAGGGCCTGGAGATCCTGTTCAATCACCAATGGCCAATGATTTCATCAATCATGTCTAAGTAATGAAACGTCCATAAAAACTCTGGACAATGAGGCTCAGAAGAGCTTCCTGGTTGGTGAATGTATTGATATACCAGGAGGTTTGTGCACCCTGACTCAACAGGGATGAAGTGCCTGCATTTGAGACTTCTACAGACCTTACCCTCTTCATCTCTTCCATTTGACTATTCCTGAGTTGTATCCTTTATAATAAAACTTTATTGTAAGTACTGTGCTTTCCTGAATTCTGTGAGTCATTCTAGCAAATTACTGAACCTACAGAGGCATAGTGGGACCCCTGAATTTTTCACCAAGTGGGACAGAAGTATGGATCACCTGGGGGTCTGGAACTTGTGGCTGGCATCTGAAGTGGGGGCAATCTTATGGGACTGAGCCGCTTAACCTGTGAGGGTCTGCACTAACTCTGGGTAGATAGTGTCAGGATTGAACTGAATTATGAGACATCTAGTTAGTGTCAGAAAACTGTAGAATTGTTGTTGAAAGGTAGAGAGGTGTTAATACATCCAGAGTCTGGCAACAGAGAGAAATTTTTCCCACCCTTACAGCTGGAAGGACAAGAGAAAAGAACAGTGGAAACCAGGATAGCAGAAGGGGTGTGGAAGGCCCCCTTCAGCATTGTCTGTGGAGCTTCAGCTGTGCTGAAAGTACTGAGAGTTGGGGTTGGGGGGCACAGAGATGAGAAGAATTGGCCTAAATTAGAAGCTGTAAATGATGGAAGTAGGCACTGACTTTGGAAATATCAAAGGCTGCTGCATAGTCTGTTAGTACAAGTCAGCTGACCATAAACTTTTGCCAACACCACCTGCACTATGAAATGTTTTTCTCCAGCAAGGCTTGCAGCCTAGGTTTAGGAACAGAAAGGGGAGAGTAAGGGTGATCTAGGAATAGAGGTTTGTTTGTTTAGGTTTTTTTGGGGGGCGGGGGGGGAGATCGTACATTAGAACAACAATGGAGTTTGTGATGTTAGCCAGATATGGTGAAAATAGTGGACTAGGAGTCTAGGCAAGAGAAGGGAGAAATGAAAACAGAAGAAAGCATGGTGGTAAAGAAAAGCAGATGCATAGAAAAGCTAACCTACTAAAAACCTCAGTGCAAGCAAAAACAGGTATAGTGGCAGTGAAATAGCACCAGATGTTAGATTGGTGGAGTCAGACCAGATCTTGGTTCAGTAACCTCAGTACTTGAGTCCTGGCTGTGAAAGAATTCAGAGTCAAGACTCACACTATAAGAGAAAGTTTTATTTAGAAAGTCACAAAGGTAGAAGTGAGGCATAAAAGAAATGGGCTCAGGAAACAAGTTACAGAGGCCAAAGAAGAGTCCTTGGAGCTTAGGGGAAAGAGAGGCAAGGAAAACATGCCTGGGAGAATGGGGCGGGGAAAGGTGTGGTGTGCTCCGTAGAGAGAGCTACACAGGGTCCTTCGTCTTGAGGGTATTTATTTTTAGGTCTCAGGAGCAGATCCCAGTAGAATATTCATCAGCTTTCCAGGTGTGTTCTTCAGGGTCATGGTCTCTGCTGATTGGTGGGCACCAGGGCAGAGGGTCATTAGCCAATGCAGCTGGTTCTGAGGTCAGCTATGGCATCACTTGTCTGGTTTTGCTGCCTTTCTAGGCCTGGAGCTGAAACAAAACTGAGGCCTAGATGTTATCCCTAGGGGTTAATGCTTAAGGTCGTGGTCCAGCAAGGGCCTGCATGGGAGTCGGACAAGGCCACTCTTCAGCCCCTTGTTCTTCCTCAAAGACAGTCTGCCTCCTAGCTAGCAACATGTCAGTGGAGGAAAGGTCAGGGGAGGGTCTGAACTGCATGACCAGCGATATGAAAGGTAAGAAGGTGTAAACCACATGACCAGTGATATGAAAGGTCAGAGGGTGTAAACCACATTACCAGTGATATGAAAGGTCAGGGGCCCCAAACTGCATGGCCAGGGATATGCTCGATGCAGAAAGGTTACCCTGGGAGCTAGGCTCTTGTTTTCCCAGTGTTGCCCCTTGGTAGGCACCTGTGGCTTTCTACCTGGTGACCTTCTGTCCGTGGCCCATCATCCTTGCTCTGTTCATGTTTGTCTAACAGACTACCACAGGAGTACCTAAGTTGGGATCTGGAAGCAACAAAGCTGTATTCAAGCTGGGATAATCAATCTCAGAGTTGATGGCATTTATGGTAACAATGAGGTCAGGACATTGCTTAGGCTGAATTGTCCCCCCTTTCCCATTCATATGTTGAAGCCCTAATCCCCCAAATACAACTGTATCTGGAGATAGGGTTGCTAAGAGTTAAGTAAGGTTAAATGAAGTTACAGGGAAATAGTTCCTACGTATATACATAGTTCTGGCAGCCTGAGCTGACTAATACAATTTGTGGCCATGGGAGAGAGAGCTATGTGGAGTGGAGGAAAAGGTCACTGGATTTGAGGAAGTCACAGAACTGAGAAGTCAGAATTGCAGAGCTGATTCAGCCATCTAAACATTAAAGTCACCAGAATCATGGTAGGACATAGAGTGGTGAAGACAATGGGCAGTTGCTTAAGTCATTAAAGCACATAGGAGGGGACTGGCCAGGAGGAGTGAGATGCAGCACATCAGAGGGAGAGAATACAGACTAGCCAGATACGGGATTCTCAAAGCCGTAGAAGTGACTGAGAAGAGGCAACTTCTAGTCCTGATCCTGGGGTCGGAGGATAACAAAGAGCAGCCATTGGTGAGGGTTACTGGGAAAGGAATAGCCTGATATCCTCAGGAGAGGTTGACTTCAGTACACAAGGAAAGGTAGGGAATGTGCAGTGGGGAGTCGTGAGTATACAGGTTCCATATTTGATGGATAACAATAGAGGAAGGGCTGGAAGGTGGGTCAGGGAGGAAGTTTCCAGCTCTCCTGAGAAATATTTTCACATCAGTCAACAGTTTTGTGCTGTGGTTGAACTAATAGGACATGATGTTACAAATACATAGATTATAAAACACAAACCATAATCAATTTATAAATAAAATTCATATCTACTATGTTTAATCATCAAAGCAACATATTCATGAACCACACTTTAATCTTATGGACCTTAAGGATAAAAAGAGAAGAAGTGACACATGATAAAAAAAAAAAAAGGGCTTCCATGTTGGGTGATAAGAACGGGTAAGAGGCGTGTGAGCTGAGTGTCTGGTAGGTAGTAAGACCAACGTGTTGGTCTCTGTGTGCAGATGGAAGCACCTGAGCCTGCAGAAGTCGGGTACCTGGTCCCAGAGCTCAGGCCAGTGATGGGGTTGGCTGATCCCATTGGGGACAGCAATGGCCTCTGATGAAGGGAAAGAAGAGCAGGTGCCAGGACCCAAGAATGGGGTACAGTGAGAATAAGAAGGCAAACCACGCACTCAACAGACAGGTGGCCTAAAAGAAATCTCACTCTATTTACTCTGCCATCCAAACATTTAGTTCAGTACACAAGTGCTTCAGGCTCAAAGTACCCTTGTAAAGTTTTGTTGGGGCTAAGAAAAACTATATCTTTCCTCCCACCTTCTAAGTCTTTTAGCTGGGTTAATTCTCAAGTTAACAGAGATTAACAGGAGAAACATCAAAATTTTACTGTATGTACATGGGGATTTTTTATAAGCATGAAAATTCTGAAGATAGTGAGGCAACATTTGGTATATAAGACAATTTTGAAAAAAGGAAAAGGTGTCTTAGATTTCAGAAGTGAGACTGGACAATTTACAGGTAGTTGAGAAAGAGTGGAACACACATGGCAGGAAAATTCTTGCCAGGCAAGTCAGAAACAGTGGGACACAGAGGGTGTCTAGTTAACTCGCCTGGCTTGAAGCCCCCTAGTTACCATATTTAATTCGAATTAGGCTAAGGAGACATCCTGAGCTCTCTTCCCAAAGCGGGTTTCTCTGTCTGAATCTCTTGGCCATGAAAGGAGGGAAGGTTAAAGGTTCCTTTAAGGAACACTTGTGCACTGCTGGTGGGAATGCAGACTGGTGCAGCCACTATGGAAGACAGTATGGAGTTTCCTCAAAAAACTACAAATGGAACTCCCATTTGACCCTGTGATCCCACTTCTAGGAATATATCCCAAGAAACCAGAAACACCAATCAGGAAGGATATCTCTGACTTTTGTTGTACTGATAATCTAACCACCAATAGAGAAAAATGGTCTATGTGTGGCTTCTTTCAGGTAAATCCTCATTTTAATAAAAAAGAATTTAATACCTTAACTCAAAGTCCTGTGGTCCTCAAGTAATTTAGCTTGTCAAACATTTATGGAACACCTACTATTGCAAAACACTGAAGCTGATGGAGGGGCGCGGGGGGGGGGAATGGACACATATGTAATACCCTTTGTAATAAAAAATTTTTTAAAAAAGTAAAAAAAAAAGGTTCCTTTAAAAAAAGTTTTATTGGATTTTTAGAGAAAGAGGAGGGAGAGGGGAGGAGAGAGAAACATTGATGTGAGAAAGAAAAATCAATCATGTGCCTCCTGCACTCACCCCGACTGGGGATCAAGCCCACAACCTGGGCATGTCCCCTGACCTGGAATCATGACCTCTTGGTGCACAGGATGATGTCCAACCAACTGAGCCACACCGGCTAGGGCTGAAGGTTCTTTCTTGGGACTTGTGTTAAAAATTGCCTTCAGTCTTTTTTCATGAAGAAACTGAAGGGAACCAAAGTTTTGCCACCCTTAAGTGCCTTTTGGGGATATGAATTTTTAAGCTGTTTATTAGGAAACAAGGCTCACAAAGAACCTAGGGTGAGTGTCTGAGAACGAAAATCCTATGTGCCAGCCCTTTAAAAACAGTGACTCTGTCTCTGGTGGCTCAGCTCCCCAGCTGCTAGAAGCCCCACCACTGGTTGCTTCATGGGCAGCTGCTCCAGGCTCTGACTGTCAGGCTGGGGAACCCTGCCTGGGGTGCAGGCCTCTCTCCAGTCTGGGGGAACCCTCCTCACCCTTGGCCTGCTGTTCCTGGGAGCTGGGCCAGCCTCTCTCACCACCCTGCCCTTCCTACCAATCTCAAGGTGGTGTCTGCCCTTCTTTGTTAAAAGTCCCCTCTTCAGCCAGACTTCAGCTGGTATTTCAGAATAAATGTTCCCCAATTTAGTTCCAGTGACATTCTGGGAGGAGGTGGGAAAAAGATACACCTACTCTGCTGCCATTTTCCAATCCAAATCACTGTTTTTAAGGATGAACAAAAGGAAACAACTTAAAACTTCATTAATTGGGATATGGATGAATAAACTATAGTAAATTCATAGGAATACTACTAAAATAGCAGCTCAAAATAGATGTATTGTTACCGGAGAGATGAGTGGGCCCAATTTCCCTGTCCCTCATGGGAGCGGGGCTCTTGGGATAATGAGATGTGGTAAAAGACTTTATTTGCATGGAATTACGTTCCTGGGGTTGTATAGTCCCAGGACCCTAACCCACTCCCGGAAAAGGTGGAGCTGGGGCTTCCGCACAGCCAAAAGCAAAGCCAGAATCCAGAGCAGCTGGGTCCGATGTAGCATCCGGCTAATTAAAGTCTCTCAGTCCATTGTGTGGGTCCCACATGGCCGTGAGTCACATGGGCAAATGTAGGGGAGTGTGCCCCCTGCAACAGGAGTCCCTGGAGTGTAGGCAAGTAGGAGAGGCAAGAGAGAGAGAGAGAGGCTCTTTGTCCAGGAGTTTAAATATTTAGGTTTCAAACCCTTGCAGTGGCCACTGACTTGTTTCCAGGTATGACTGACAGATAAGCACCTTCCTATGTCACTTAAACCTTACTGGGCACACGTATAAACTGCCTTCGCCCAGTTATTTCCTCCACTAATCAGCAGAGAACAGACTTGGAGAGTGATAACTGCAGCTGTCTGGCACAGCTGTATAAATGGCTTGCCTATATTATTGGCCTCCCCCGAACTCTTTCCTGTTAAATAATAACCAGATTATTACAACGGTATCACCATGTCTCCAAATATCAACCCGTACAAATTTTGAAAACATAGAATTGAGAAAAGATGTTAGCTGTGTGAAGTGTTATTTATATAAAATACAAAATACTGCGACATATTAATTATTTACACATACACATGTGAAAATATAAACACATGTTGGAATGAACAGACCCTAGGTGAGAAGTCCTATTGAGGAGAGGGTGGGGGTTGGCGACGGGAGGAACATGAAGGAGTTTCTACCACATCTTTAAAAAACATGAAGCAGATATGACAACATGTGTAAAATCTGGATAGTACATGCTTATATTATTTTCTGCACTTTTCTGTATGTTTCAAATACTTCCGAGAAAGAGGGGCTCTCCTGGCACTCTGCGCCCCTTCTTGAGCCCCAGCCATCCTGAGCTATCCGTTGGCCCCCAATCACATGGTAAACCTCTTCTCGTCCTCAAATTGGGGTCATTGTCGTGGAAACAGACAATAGTGTGGTGAAGGCCTGGGGAGGGGGTGGGAGTGGGGAGGAGGGGGTCAATGGGGGAAAAAGGGGTCATCTGTAAAACTTTCAACAATATAGATAAACCAAATGGGGGCCAGCCAACAGTGGATCACCTAGTGGCTTTTTGGAAATGTTGCTCCTCAGGTCCTACCCAGATGTGCATATTCAGAATCTGCAATGTATCAAGTTCTAGGTAATACCTGTGTGCAGTGAAGTCTGGGCAGGCTCCTGACATTGCTCCTGCTGCCTCCAGCCTTCTGCCCACGGTCCCTATTACCTAGCTAACTCCTAAAGCTCAGTCTGGATGTACGTCAAGCTTGGTCTGTTCTGTGATTTCTTTGAACCCTTATCTAGCTCTGGAGTCTTCTACGTACACTGATTTTTCTCAAAACAGACAACATTATTGTCCTCTGCTAACTGGACTGTGAATTCCTTATCAGTTCCTATAGCTTTGGGGCACTTGTCCTATCACAGTATATGTCACTGGCACAGGTTCAATGACTGTGCTATGGATGAGTCAGAATCTACCTTTTAGGTACCAATAAGGCCATCATCCTTACTAAACTATCCAGGGAGTGGAGGTATCTGCTTCTGGAGCACTTAATGCAGAGAATTAATTATTTACAGCCCAATGGCTCAGTGGTTGACCATTGACCTATGAACCAGGAGGACACAGTTAGAGCACATGCGCAGGTTTTTGTCTCAATCCTCAGAGTGGGGTGTTCAGGAGGCAGCCAATCAATGATTCTCTCTCATCATTGATGTTTCTCTTTCTCCCTCTTTCTTCCCTCTCCCTTCCTCTCTAAAATCAATAAAAAAAATATTTTTTAAAAGCCTAATGAAAGACGTGGACCTTCTCCTCAGATAAATGCACGTGACTATATAATTTCAGTATCCACAAACTCCAGGGAGGCAGCATCCAGAATTTAGTGATTGGGAATCAGAAGAACTAACTATGCCCTCATCCCAGGCTGACCTCTGAGAAACTCTGATTTTGGTCAAAAATTTCAATTTTTCTGAAACCTCAGTTTTCTCTCCCAGAAAATAGAGATTTAAGGTAGATGACTAGAGATTCCATTTATCTTCATTATTTGTTTTCATTCCAAAATGGTATTTTCCTGCCCAGGCAAGGGAGAAATTATTAATTTTGTGTTGTTCTGGAAGAAAATGGTCGTGGTGCTATGGCAAATACACTAACAAGCTTCTCCCACTCTCCACCCCCAAGTTGCTTCTTCCCTGCTTCTATTTCGACAGATCACCTCTGGACCTTCAGGTCGCTATTAAAACGAATGAAAAGAACCCTATTCCTCCTTGGCCTGGGCAAAAGCACAGTGGCTATTTGCAAAGGTACATAAAGGCCTTAATTAGTGTTAGTTCACACTTGGGTTTGATGCAAAATAGCATCTCATAGCAACAGAGAACTTCAAATAGTGTGGCCGAATTCCAGTGCAGACACTAAAGGAAGCAAGGGAAAAACAAAGGGGAAGAGGAAAATGAGAGACTTTGGGACTGAGTCCAGAAGCTTGGGACTTGGTAATTAGAAGAGGGCGAGGAGCCATTGGAATTATTTTCCTAAGTAGCCTCAGTAGCTGATTAGTATGTTCATCTGAGGTAACGGAAGATCCCTAACAAACTATCCATAAAGGGGCACTTGTGTTGAAAATTGCCATGTCAGGACCAGCAGGGCTTCACACCCTGAGATTTAATTAGGTGGGTCACACCTCCAAAAGGAGGAGAAATAAAACATGTGGAAGATGGAGCCCAGAGGAACAGGACACTGTTTTGACTTTGTTTTCGAATCCCTTTTTCTTACCACAGTTAGAAAGAGATGCCTCTTTGGCTAAAAGCAAATATAAAACGTCCCTTTCTGTGGAGAACACGTGGGCTGGGAATGATTGAAATTCTTCTCCAATTTCTCTTGGGATTTGGACACTTTTATTAAATGAAAATGCAGAGGGTAAAGGCTCAGCAGAGGTTAAGAGTGGAGAGGTGTTTAAAGAGGGCATGGAGAAGAAACCAAGCTCTTTAACAGCTAGTCAGAGCCTCATCTCACATGGCCACCAGGCCGGCTTCTTCCCATCACAGCTTTCAGGAAACCCTTACCTCCAGAGCCACTTTAAGGGCAACAGAAGAAACTCTACCTCCTTATTTTATAGTCACAGGTCATTTTAAGTCCCCAATGATATTTCTCAGCTTAATCACTAATCAGCCACTTTTCTTAAAGTCAAGAGTGTAAACATTTTCACAATTGAGAGTATTTGAAAGAATGTGCTGCAAACTCCAAATGTAATTTCAGGAAAAGAGGGCCGGAAGGTGTGAACAGCAGCACCTCTCTCAGGAGCCTGCTGTCCCCACGGGAAGAGCAGAGACTTGTGTGGACACATTTGGGCCTGCTCGTTACAAACATCCATTTCTGTTTGGAAAAGCCTCATCTAATGCATGGCTTTACGGTCATTTTCAATGAACTAGATGAATAAAAAGGGCAAAAACATAAAATAGAACTCTCGGCAAACGAAGTGAGGTTCCCCCTTCTTGGCAGAAAGTTTCCAACAGGATCTAGGGAACTATGCCTGCTGCTGTGTTGACTCAAACCAGTTCCAGCTCCGGCCTGGAGGGTGATTCCTCATGAGGCTCCAATGAAAGGTGAGGACTGAATGGTTTGCCTGAGCTTCTGCTCAGTGCTGCTTGGAGCAGGCAGAATTTCTGAGCATCTCACACAGTGAAGGCAGGGAAGAAGGAATTTTATACTTCAGTGCAGTTTAGATAACTTGGAGTCCATGGTGGTCTTGCAGGTAGTAGTTACCTTTAATTTATTCGCTGAATTTTCCTGAAAAGTGGAGGGTTTTTTCTTGACCTATTTTGCAACTAACGCTTTATCTATTTTCTCTTTCAGATTAAGGGCCCCAAAAGACAGCTATACATATTTTTGAAAATCTAGAATTTGCATGTCATTTTTAACAAGAAAATTGAAATGGACATTGTTATTTCTCCTTCCGTGCCATGTGGATCAAGCTTGGCCAATCAGAGCATCACAGTCCTGGAGCCACAGGGATAGGCTGAAAAATAGCACATGACCCAGCCAGCAGCAATCAGAGCCAATGAGGTGGGCTGTGATATTTTTGGAGGTTTTAGAGAATAAGTATTCTTTCTGCTGGAGCTGCCCCCTGACTGGAAGCTCTTTCAGTTGGCTCCTGTGTCCCTTTGACATAATCCTATCAGCGTGTGTGTGTGTGTGTGTGTGTGTGTGTGTGTGTGTGTGTGTGTAGGTGTTCGGTACTTCCTTACTTTCTGACACTACAAGATTCCCCAGGCTCATCTCATATATCTCCTGCCCCAATTTTATAATAAATTATTTCCCGAAAGAGCCTTGGCTCCTTTTATTAGAGAAAGGTATTAGAAATGGTGCCAGGTGTACTCATTTATATTAGGGTGTTAAATAACCTGAAATAGCAAAAGTGTTTTACTCAATCAAAGTTCAAACATTCAGTTTCATTTTTTAAAGTGCTGACTGTTGATTTAAAAGTTTCAGTAACTTTATCTACACATTTTTATGCTTTTTGCTATAGAGACACTAAATATTTAATCAAAGCCCTGAGAGGTAGCCCATAATTTCTGCTAAAGATACAGGTGCAGCTAATTTTTTAAATATAAAAATTCTTTATGACTATCTTGTAGTCACAAATTAGAGACAAAATAGACATGAATTAGAGACCAAAAGTTCATCACATTTTTTTGGGGCGGGGGGGGGGGGGTGGTGAGGCAAGAACACCTTGCTTCAGGAAATATATTCTGGCTCTGTGATCTCCATTTAAGAGTATTCCTTCTCTTATCCTTTTAGCTTCTGGTCATTGAAGGAAATTAGCTTAATCACTTTAGATTTGGCTACACCACCCATGAAGTTGTGGGTTTTTGTTCATCCATTAGAAT
>NW_006292916.1:590405-593197 GCF_000327345.1 Myotis davidii | reverse complement strand
CTTTAAAGAGCTTATTTTGCCTCTCTTAGGAAGTGAAAGTTTCTTCCCTTAAACCTTTGCTACTTGACATTGTTCCCACAAACCCTGCTGATGATGGTTGTCTTCAGATTGCTCACCCCTTATGGAAAGCACGGGTGTCCATACTTGAAACCTGAGATTCATCTGCAACTTTGGGGATGATTAAAAAAAAAAAAAAAGAGGCTGTTTCCTTGCTGGAATGAAGAATACAATGTTCACCTGTAAGTCCTGGCATTCTATCCCTTTTCCAGTGTGTCTGTGGGAGGGAGACAAAGAACATTGCTAAGCACAATAAAGCAAATGTGACATCTGTGATTTTTTAGCAAACAAAAGCCAGCATCCAATTCTAGATCAATTTGTTGTGCTAGGGTTTCTTTAAAAAAAAAAAACTCAACAAAAGAATTGAAAATTAAAATTTGAGCAAGCTTCTAAAATTGATTGAGCCCTATCAATCACATTTACAATTGAATAACTTTTATGTAGACATCTTTCTTCATTTTGTTATCTGTTTCCAGTTGGCCTTTTGATCAGGAAGGTGAATTTGATTAGTACAGATTTGTAGCTTTTCTCAAGACATCAACTGTAGGTTTCCTTAGGCTAGATTATGTGACATTTTTATTACTTTTGCCACTGAACTAAAGCAGCTTTTCCATTTATGTTTATGATAGGTTTTGTAAATGTCAAATTCCTTGTTAGAAAGTCAGAGTTAACATTCCAAAAGTCAAAGGCTGATGTAAATAATGTTCATGGATACTCACTCAGTTTGAAGTAATTTCATATCACATTTCCCTCCAAAAATCAAGATAACCTACTTTTCAAATAAATATTTGAAAGAAAGAAATCAAGCTGCAGTCAGAATAAAAAAAAAGATACAGAATAGTCTAAAATGTGGTATCTGCCTAGATTTCAGGTATAAACAAAAAATACGAACATACAGGTAAGACCAATGTGAAATCAATTTGCTATGACTAAGTTTGTAATTTTAGGTTAGTTAACCCTTACACCAATTCCTTGGAACTAACTTTATAAAATTATGGAGGATTTGAAATTAGGTTTCTATCAACTTTAGCTAATATTTTTGATTCCTGTTATCTCCAAGGAAATAAACCTGTTCAAGTATATTGGGGATTAGGTTGCATCTTTCTTTTTTCTATCCTTTCATTTTTTAGGAAATGACAAGTTGGTAGGTTATTTAATGTTTTCAAAGGAAAGGAGAATGGCTCAGCTTCTTTATGGAGATCAGCGAGTTCAGGATACTTTCACAAATTGGGGGTCACAGACTCAGAAGCCTTTGGTGGCCAGACAAATGATGTCTGAGAGATGAATGCTGGAAGAGGACTGCAGAACACCTGTCCTCCTACTGCATTCCAGGGAGTGTGGCCCTGCAAAGACCAGGCATGGAAGCTTCTGCTGTGTGTGTGTTTTAATGTTCAGTCTCCTGATTTTCAAATGCTGGCAATCATTTTTCTTCAAATGAATTGTGTGTATTCTGTGAGCTGCACTTGGCCTATAAGCCTACTGCCTACAAGCCAATAACTGCCCACAATAATTTCATACTGGGAGCCAATCCATTATGCACAATTATTTATAATAAGGAATATAATTGTCAAGTTCATTTTAATTCTCATTTTTGGCTGATCTGAGCACTATATTTGAGAGCTTAAACAAATATGAAAAGGTTGCTTGGTGATTTAAGAATCAATGTAAACAGAGTTATAGGATTCTGATAGATTACTTGATCAAATAGATGTTGAGTGTCTTACATGTACCAGGCACTGTTTTAGGCATCAGAAATACAACTGACTACAAGGTACCTATGTAGAGGTGGGAGGTAGAAAATAAATAAGTAAACAAGAAAACTAGAACTTAGTGGTAGCTACCATTCAGAAAAGTAGACTAGGGTAATGCAATAGCAGGTGCTGACTGGTTTCCCCAAAGGAGCCTGTGAACCTAAATCTTCAAGGCTCTCAAAGTGTTGAATTCTTTCTAAAGTCTCCTTTTGCTCTAGGTCTCTCAATGAAGTCACAAGAAGACTGGAAATGGATTCTTCTATCAAGACTTCCATAAACTTCAGAGTATGAAATGTGTCCAACAAGTGGGGATGCTGGGGTGAAAGGTGCCGCCCCATTCCCAGCCGTGCATGGGTGCAGAAGGAAATAATGCTCACGTAGCCGTGTGCCGCAGGGCTGGTGTTATTTATATAACGCCACGGCTGGGCCAGGTTGGCGCTGGAGCAGGGAGAGGAGGGAGAGGCTGGTCTTCATGTGAGAGAACACAAATGCACTCAGCGTTTGAAACGTGAATTCTTGAGGAGGGTGTGGGGAATACCATCACCACTCACGTTTATGTATATGTCACTATGTGGGCAACACAGCCTTCTAGCATCTTACTTGTATAGCATTCATTTGGGAGTAGGGAAGAAATGGCGATTTGGGAGTGAGCTGCGGTCGGCAGTGGGTGATCCACGCTGCTGGTTACTGAGGACCTGAAACTGGCAAATGCGCCCCCTTGATCCTCCACCGAGGACACGAAAATCAACTATATGCGTACTTTGAAAAATGGAGAGAGGGTTGCTTCTGAATGCTGGCGACCCTTGGGCTCGCGGCCGGGAGTGGGATGCAGGCAGGTGGGCGGCTGGCATCTCTGAGGCGAGCAGAGGTCACGGAGACCAGGCGCAGGCCGGGTGGGTGGGGGCATCGCGCGGAGGCGGGAGCTCAGCGGCGAACACAACCCCATTCATACGCTCTGGGCGCACGCCGACTCCTCTGGGATCC
>NW_006292916.1:588804-589612 GCF_000327345.1 Myotis davidii | reverse complement strand
TCCGCATCCCGGCGGCGGCCCTCACTCCGCGGCGGCTCCCAGCCTCCTGTTGCTGGACTACGACGGGTCGGTGCTGCCCTTCCTCGGGGGCCTGGGCGGGGGCTACCAGAAGACCCTCGTGCTGCTCACCTGGATCCCGGCGCTGTTCATCGGCTTCAGCCAGTTCTCGGACTCCTTCCTTTTGGACCAGCCGAACTTCTGGTGCCGCGAGGCCGGCAAAGGCGCCGAGCTGGCGGGAGTCACCTCCACTGGCCGGTGGGGAGCCTATGACGGGGCCAACTGGAACAGCCCCCCGACCACCTCCTTCTCCACGGCCGTCTGGGGGCCCGCGGGCAACCTCAGCAACAGCAGCGGAGCGGACAGGGGCGACACGCCACCCCTGTGGTCCCCTCCGGACAAGGGGGACAACGCCTCTAACTGCGACTGCCACGCGTGGAACTATGGCATCCGCACAGGCCTCGTCCAAAACGTGGTCAGCAAGGTAAGGGCCGCGACCGCCCCGGCCCCGTGTCCTTCTCCTAAGTCCCTTTCACTCCTAGGTCACCTCCACCCTTACCTCCATCCTCTCCTTATATACCGAGGTCTAAGCAAAGGCAACCAGGGACGAAGGATGGAGTCCCTGAAGTGATGCTGACCTGTGTGTATAGGCATCCCGCATTGACGTAATAGCCTCCTGTCCCCCAAACAAATGCATTGGCTTGAAGCGAGTGTTTTTTGCTGCCCTCTGCAGTGACACAGCCTCCTAACTCTAAGGGGGCACCCTAGCCTCTCTTAATTTGCACCCCAAGTTCTGCCCCAGTGCACGTAG
>NW_006292916.1:576456-588741 GCF_000327345.1 Myotis davidii | reverse complement strand
AGTCTCCCCCTCCCCCCAAAAGACTAGAGCTTCCTTCTTCCCATCCTGCTGGCTGTCACCTTCATGAGGGCAGGAGTGACCGGTGGAGGGTAAGGCCTCTGACCTGTCACCAAGCCTGCCTTGGAGGCCCTGCCTCATTCAAGTTCTGCTGGCGGTTCCAGGCCCGGGGCTCTGCTCTTCCGCCTGGCCAGCTATCGCTATGTCTGCCATGAAGAGCTATCTATCCATGAGCATAGCGCCCTGTTCCCAGATGCCTTCGCCATCTCCTGCTTGCTTTGGAAACAGGCTAAAACCCACTAAGGCACTGAAGTTGTAGCCAGAGAAGCAAAGAGCTTTTGAAAATTCCCTTCCCCCCATTCCCAGGATCAGCCTCCTCCTAAGATGGGCATACTTGGCCTTAGACTTAGCCACCCCACTGTTCCCTCTAGTGACTCCTCAGGACTATAGTAAACACCATGGAGTATAGGAAGGACACTAAGAATGTTTTGGTACCCAGGGACCCCCATGCTCCTACATAGCAGCTGCCTTTATCAGAGGCATTGGGACTCTGATCAACTAGCTGAACTTGCAACTTGCATCCAGTCCATTGGAGCTCCTCTAGCAGAGGTATTTCATTGGAATGGAACAGTGTTTGCTGAGAGATGTGTGGCCAGCATAAAAATGGAGAATGAGCAATGTTAGAAAATCAGTGCCCAGGACATCTGTAATTTTCTGGATTTCTTAACATAAAAGAGATATCTTATGCCAGTTTATCAAGCAGTTTGTGGTTTTTGCCCTATTTGTGTTTTAAATAACTAATTTGCATTTCCAAGTAAATGTAGACCTTTTCCTCTTCTGGGCAGTTCTGGGCAGAGTTTTAAATGATTTGTTTAAATGTGAGACTGAAATTTAATAGTTTATGATAACCAATGTGCATGTATTTCCCCCCCAAATGTGTGTTAGTAAACTTTGTAGCTCACAGATGTGTAAGATGAAACTGTTACATCATCATAACCCTTGTTTTAATCTTGGCAAGAAATGATCTGTCCTGTGGGAACTGTCTGGATTAGCTGTTAAATAGGGAAGATCCTTTCAACTTAGTTCACCCTGACACCCCGGTCCCCCCAGTGAGGTTGGCCTTCCCAAAGGTGTTTCTGTGATTCTGTTTCCCATTGATGGAGTGCAATATTTGGATTTTGTTTTGACCAGCATGGGGAAATTAACAATGACTATTTTAATAGTCTGTATTTCTGTGAAAGTAAGGACTTGGCAACATTTTCATATACTCTAAGCCCCCTTCTAAAGAGAGGAAGAATAAAATAGATCAAAGCAAATGTGAGAGGAGGATGCTCTCTCTTGGGTCAGATGGAGGGCAGACTCAAAAGTTAGGAGGTGGGATAGGCTGTCATTAACTTAGTGGTGGGGATCCAGGAACAGCTATTCACACTTTGCCCATGGATGGTGGGAGGAGAGAACTAAAATAGTTCTTGAATACAGGCTATGCAGGCATGTTGGAGAGCTGGAAATTCTCTCTAAATTAGCATTCAAAAGGGTAAAAAAGGCACTGATGTGTGCAATGTGTTTGGGAGTGCTGGATAAGTCACAGTGACATAGAGCTGACAAGCAAGACTGGGAGGAGAAGACTCTGGGACAATAGTTAGACACACATTTTCTTGTAAGATAAAGACTAGCAGGCTCATATCGATTCTCACACACAAACAAGATCTAAATAAAGGACTGTCCTTCCACAGTGTTCTGTTCCATAACAAATGCTTTAAAGAGCTTTTAGAGCACATTTTGGCACCCGTACCCGGACTTTCTCCTCCGTTGGCTGTGCACTATCAGATGTACAAACGTGGAAGGTATCCTGTGTTGGGGCTGAGTTCTAGGGGTCAGGTGCTTGTGTGCTTTGTAAGTAGAAGAAAAAGTGGAAGATTTGTCTTCTGTCAGTGGAGGAAAGATCAGGGTCTGAGAAGTTGCCTTTTGTGTCCTCTTTTCTGACTCCCATCATACCTGCAAATAAGCTTCACGGAATGTCTTTATCATTAGACATGAAACTGTCAAGCCAGTTAGAATCCCAGGTTATTATAGTTAAAAGAGATCTTCAGGCCTTCAGGCCCCTCTCCCCTCCTGAATCAGACCCAGTATGTGGGTCCCTCTTCTAGGATGGGAACGGAGCCCCTTCCCAGGCAGCCCACTTCAGTTACTCTTCCTTGCAGAGAGGCCTGTTTTTTGGTGATTAGAACTGGGTTCATCTCATGCCCATGTGTGCAACTTGTCCCTCTGACGGATTCTTCTTCCTTCATGTAATACATAGTCAGGTGGTGGAGGATGCCCAGGTCCATAGTTTATTTCCTGGCTAAGACGTCTCCAGATGCTTCAGTTGTTGCCATACATGACAGACTTTGCTGTACTGACTGCTCCACTGGACATGTCTCTTCAGCATGGCACCCAGCACGCAGCCTGCAGGCCCTGTGTCTTCTAACCAGGAGGAAGGAAGAATGGACACTGCCTCCATGCCTGAAGCCTACAGTTGATGCATTAGGCTTTTAGCACATGCTTCTCTTTGGAGACCACAGTCACCGAACCTTTATGGGATTATACTATGCCAGGGCTTTCTCAGCCTACGCTTGTGTGACATGTTGCACAAGAGAGGTTTCATCTGAATAGTTTTTGAGTTATTAGATCTCTCCTATTAGGATCTTTTTTATTTCTGTTTTTGCCTTGGTCCTTGGTATTTGTTATCTGTTCCAGAACTTGTCATGCCTTCAAAATAACAACAACAACAAAAGCAACAATAATAATACCAAGTTTATTTTGTGTAGCCCTATGAAGTTTCAAAACCTTTGACATATATTTCCTTTCATTAAGAATGTTGAGTAATCTGAGGCCAGTCTTAACACTGAGCATTTCTTTGGAGTTTAAATCAGTGGATGTGAGCACACTTGAGTGGGCTGAGGCCCAGTGTTCAACTTCCTGATGTCACTTATAGTTCTGTATTATATCTCCCAGTCATGTTGGAAGATATTGTCAGTGCCTTCCTGAAAAGAAAAGCCTAATAAATTCCTGCAGAGTCGCTCAGGGGACATTTCTGGGGGAACTGAGGCGGGAGGAGGGGTTGCTTGGCCTCCTTGTCCCTCACCAGCAGTGCCTGTGCTGCCCAGCGGCCAGGTACTTCTGAGATTTTACTCAGCCAGGTAAAAACATCAACCCTGCTGATTCTAAAATATTTTTCTTAATAACTTGCATAGTTTATTCCGCATCATTCTGAGTGAACTCTTACTGGTTTCTAATGCTCACCACTTACTTTGAATAATTACTAGAATTTTGCAAAAAGTCAATGTCAGCTAAACTTTCTAAGCTCCGTTCTTTTTCTGTAAATGAAGTTTGGGATGCTTGTCTATCTCCAGTCATCTGCTGTTTCTTCTGTTCTCCATGAATTCTCAAAGATTGCTAGCTTTTACTCTGTAAGGACACCTGAGAGTTGTTTAAATATCCCGAGAAGTAATTTGTATTCTTTTTCTGGTACTCAAGACAATAAAGTGACTCAGTACAATTTAATTAGGATTAAAAATAATACAATTTAATTGCGATAGTAATATTTAAAAAAGAACCCACTGTTAGGTCATGCTAATGGTGTTTTAATTATTTCGTGTAGTATATACAACACAACAGGGAACATCTTTATGCATACCTATTTTTAGAAATTGACTAATAAAAAATGCATGCATGTGGTATGGAAAGCAGATGGTAGGGTAACATTTCTTGCCATCTCTGCCTCCAGTTTCACTCTTCAGAAGCAACCATGGTTACCAGTTGCTAATGTATCCTTCCAGAAATATTCAAAGTATATTTTCATTTATATATTTTTCTCTCACAAACAGTAACATTATATACACTGTTCTATGCCCCCTTTTTTGCCTATATTAGGAATGGATGCATAGAGAGCCCCTAATTCTTTTCTGTGTCTGCACAGTATTCCATTGTGTGATTGGGTCATAATTTATCTAATTAGTCACCTAAAAGGGGGGCATTTAGGTGGTCTCCAGTCTTGGCTAATATACAATATAGAATGAAATCCTGGCACCAATGAAATTCTTAGCAGTGGAGAGTCAAAGTGGGCTGCATTTTTATTTTGCTAGATGTTGTCAAAGTGCTCTCTACAGAGATCTTACTAAAAGTTACACTTCCATCAGGGATGTGTGAGGTGCTCTTCCTCCCTGCAATCCTTCCTGGGCCAGGGAGTTAACCACATTGCTAAATGTCTCCTGGCTGGATATGCAAGAAGTTGTATTTGGTCATGGGTATGGACTTACATTTGTCTTGCTTTGAGGGGGTTAAATATCTCCCTGAAGTTGGTTGAGCCATTGTGTTTCCTTGTCTTTGAACTGTCTCTCCATGTTTTGGCTTCATGTGTATGCATGTTGGGGAGTGTTATTTTCTTACTGATTTATAGACATACTTTATGCACAAAGTCAGTTAACCCTTTTGGATGTCTTGTAAATAAATGCTTTTCCCTGGTTTGTTGTTTGACTTTTGATTGTGTTCATGGTGTTTTTGTTAGGCAGAAACTTTGGGTTTGGATAGCGTCAAATGAATTAATCCTTTCTTTTTAGTAGTTTCTGGATTTTGTGCTTGACTTAGGGCTTCCCTAATCCTGGAATGTTAGGGAAAAAACCTGTGTTTTCTTCTAATAGTTTTATGACCTCAGTACCTCTTTAATTTGGTGTTGCAGCTTTTACTGAGCGGTTAGGCTAAATTGCTAGAAAGGAAAATAAATACTAGGCCAGAGGATATAACCGCATTTCACGCAGGCTTTCTCTTGCTCATAACAATGTCTTAAACCTTGAATGTGTCAGAGGCCCTCACTGATGGGAAGATTGGAAGCTAAACAGTCTCTGAGCAGCATTTTCCATCTCCCTTTAGGAGACAGCTAGTTGTGTGCAGTGGGTCTCACCCCCTTTCATCTTCTCGTTCTGAACTAGCTGCAAAGCATCTTTTTTCTTTTTTTGTCGTGTCTTTAGTATTTTTTTCAAGTCTCAATTCATTTTGGCCATTGGTCCAAAGTAGAATTGAACTAAAAGTTGATGTCAGTTAAAAGCATGTTGGACTCTCTGAATGTCAGTTCTGGGGTCGCCACAAACCAGTGGTATGTGGGAGCCAGCCTGGCTTCTCCAAACCCTGCGCCAGTGTGCACATCTGCATCCAGCTGCACACTCAGGAACATCGTGTCGGTGGCTTGAAACTGCTGTGGTGGGAGCACTGACAGGCATGGGAATTGGCACAACAGGGTTTATTTTTTTCTTCAGAAAGCTAGTTATTAAGGAATTATCAGCCCACTGAGCTTGACCCTGGTTCACAATTTCCTTTAAAAAATAAAAAACCCAAAACCAAAAACAACAACTTTCCTTTTCCCTCTTCTTTCATAGATATGAGGGCCTATTCTGAGCCAAGCGTTGTGTTGTGTGTTGGGGATAGGCGGAAATAGATAGTTCAATTCCTATAGAGCCTATAGACTAATGAGGGAGATAAACCTTAATAAATTAAATAGTAACTTTTTAATTACAAACAGTTAAATGTGTGGAAAGAAAGGGGAATGAGAGACTAGAAGAGCCTGCCTAGACTGACTGGTCTCTGAGTGAAGCCAACAGGAGATGAGCTCTGAGTAGGAGAGGAATGCACAAGAGGGGTGTGTGTGTGTGTTTTCCAGAGTGAGGAAACAGCATCTGCAAGAGCCCTATGGTGTGCAGGAACCTGGGATTGATAGAAGGCTCTGTAGCTGGGAACATGGGTAGGGGTGGCTTATAAGACTATTAACCATGAGATGAACTCATCCAGCTGAGGGATGAATGGGATGGAGGGCAGCAGGGGAGAGCCTATGGGGTGAGGGGAGGGCCTAGGGCCCAGCCTGTGCCTGCGATGGGGACTTGGGGCTATGCAGGTAGGCAGAGGGGAAGGGGGGGCATTTGAGAGGGGTAGAGGCAGCTGGACCAAAGGTTCCATGGGAAACGGGGCCTGTTAGGCTGCTGAAAGGAGACCGCCTGGCCCAAGGAAGGGTCCTGAGGAAGAGTTGTGGAAAGCATGCTGGGGCTGCAGGTCCAGACCAGACTTTGGGCAAATGGGCCTGGAACCTGATCCCAGGTCTGTTGATAGCAAACAGCACTGGCTGTGGAGTGTTCTAGTGTTTTCCATTGCCCTCCTGCTCACAAGGGGAGGATGCTAATTAAATTTCCACAAGGCTGAAAGGCACTGATACGGGAAACCATCGGTCTAGAATTTACTTCCACTCAGCTTCACCTTTGCCAAATGCCTGGTGTAGGTAAAGAGGTTGTTAATGACATACATTATCTTCTAGTCCAAAGTCCTCAGTTTATAGATGAGAAATCTGAGGATTGGAGAGGGGAGGGCCTGTGACTTGTCCAAAGCCACCAGGATTAGGGTTAGAATCCAGCTTTCCTCACCCTGCAGGGCATTCTTGCCTCTGCCCCCAGGGGAGAGGGTTGTTCCTTTTAACTAGCCCAGCAGAGACGGTCTCCTGCCCAAAGTGCCCATAACTCTGTGGAGGAGGAGGTGCAGTTAGTTATACTGTGACTCTGTGAGGGTGGGCTTGTGCAAACCGCCTCTCTGGGCAGATTTCTCTAACCTCTGCTCCTTCTGCCTTCGTTTCCCACTTGCCTGGAACCACCTTTCCTCCTTCCTTCAGCTGATAGTTCCTGCTCACCCTTCAGATTAGCTCAGTCCTCATCCGGCGCCCCCAGCACCAGCTGTCCCTTTGTCATAGCACTCACTGTGTGTGATCAGAATGGTGTCTGTCCATCCCCCACTGGAGGTGTGTCTTCCTGGTCTTTCGCCCACAATGTCGTCATAAATGCCTGAACCCACCTGAAAACTTGATGTTATGAAAAGAGTGGGAGTTTTCAGCTCGGCAGGTGTGGGTTCAAGTCTTGACTGAGCTGCTCATGACGAGTTCACCTTTGAGAGCTGCAGGAACCTCATGAGCAAACCAGGTCATTACTCACCTTACTGGAAGGCTGTCCTCAGGGTTGAAGGAGAGCAGCTGGGGAGGCCCTCCCTTCTGGAGCCTAGCAAACAGGAGGCACCTGGGGAATCTCAGACCCTTCTTCCTGCATCCTGGGGTGAGGGCTGGCTAAGTCATCTGAGAGGTGCCTCAGTGGGGAGGAGCTGACGGGCCACACCTGGAAGGGTGATTATTCCTTGGAAGCGCCTAGGTGTCTGTCACCTTCCTGTATAGCAGTGGTTCTCAACCTTCCTAATGCCGCAACCCTTTAATACAGTTCCTCATGTTGTGGTGACCCCCAACCATAAAATTATTTTCGTTGCTACTTCATAACTGTAATTTTGCTACTGTTATGAATCATAATGTAAATATCTGATATGCAGGATGTATTTTCATTGTTACCAATTGAACATAATTAAAGCATAGTGATTAATCACAAAAACAATATGTAATTATATATGTGTTTTCCGATGGTCACTCGGAAGGGTCACTCGACCCCCAAAGGGGTCAAGACCCACAGGTTGAGAACCGCTGCTTTAGAAACTGATGGTGTGGGAGGCAGGTGTGCCATTAAGATAAGACATCTGGATCCGGAACCAGAGACCTGCAGGGGTTTGTCTAAAAGACCCTTGAAAGGGTCTGTTTTCAGAGCTCTCATCTGAAAACAAAACAGGTCTCCAGCCACAGGGCGCTGAGAGGGTCTGGAAAGGACCTTCCTGGGGGGCCAAGGCCCTGAGGACCAGAGAGCTCCACTGGTTAGAAGTTGGGAAAAATCAGAGAGAAAGTGGCATTTTAGAGTTGATGATAACCTTGAGCTGTAATGGCAGGGATCAGAGACCTAACTTCAGGGTGAGGGGCCCACTTCAGAGCGGCCCTGTCCCACCTGGAGTGCTATTCTTGCTGGGTTTTTGTGGGAGAGCATTGCCTTTGATCTCACTAGTCTACAGACTTTGATCTTTCCTGAGTTGGGATTTAGTAGTTTTGTTCTTTCATTTGCTCAGTGTTTGTGCAATGCTGGTCATTACCCACAGGCAGACCTCCTCCCAACCGTGCCTTACAGATTGCCGAGGCCTACGTTCTGGGAAGGGGGCAGTGGTTATTGATTGGTTTAAGTGGAGTTCCTCTGAAGTAAATCGTTGCTGTAATAGAACAACACTACGGCCCGCCAGGCCATGCATTTGCGAAGTATATACCCTATCCAACATCTCTTCTTAGGTTACAAGTACAGAAAACAAATTTCAAATTACATAAATAAAATGGAAAAGAAACATATTGGGAAGATGCATGAATGATTGCATAGGGAACCCTAGGGTTGGATCTGAGATCAGAACATGTGTGTCGGGGAGGCATCTTCAAGAGCCCTGCTGCCAACCCTCGTTCTTCCAGAAGCCACATCGGCTCTCCTCTCGTCCCCTTCTCCAGAGCTGGCCCCCTTCCCCTCCAGACTGCCTTTGTCTGCGGCTGTTATTCCCCGGCCCCCGGTCGGCAATGGCCAGCATGGAGGCCAGTGTTCCTCTGTCAAGCTCCAGGTTCCCGGACTGGATCTGATGTTCAGCTTGGGCTGGGGTGGGGAAAGGCAGGCTTCAGAGCAATGTGCTGGGCTACCTAGGGCCGTGTGTGTGTGTGTGTGTGTGTGTGTGTGTGTGTCCCCTTCAAACCATGGGACAGGAGCTGGTCTTCAATGGGGTAAAAGGGGATTAGGATTTTTGGGGGGCAATTAATCAAGAATAATTGAATATTGATGATTTGACATTTAAATGCTTTACACAAAGTATTCGTTTTCTTCACAAGGACTCAGAATGTAACTTACCTGGCTGTTTAAACTGTTTACGTTTGGTATGAAATTGGCAAGAATACCCCTTCTGATGCTTATTTTCTGGAAAAAATTATAGATGGCCTTAGTTATCAGCTCCTGATCACAGCAGGAGCTTGGAACAAGCCCTTGGGCAGTCACTGAAGCAGTTTGGCAAATTCCCCTCCACCCCTGCCCCCTGCAGGTCTCCAAACCTTCCTTCTAATCAGGACCAGCTGAGAGCTGAGGGGCCCAGTGAGAAATGAAAAGGCAGAGCCCCTTGTTCAAACATTATCAAGGTCAAGACAGTGACAGCCTGGCACGAAGCCAAGGCCCTTCTGAACGGGCCCTGCTTCTGGACCCCCAGCCTGTCATCCGTCACAAAACAGGTTGTCACCACTACAAAGCTTTGCTGTGCTTTGTATCTTTCTCTAGGTTTCTGGTGTTAAAAGTGACCCATACTCCTGGGCCTGTTTTTCTCAGGGAACGTTCCATAGGCCTGCCACGTGTTGTTTTGCACTGTGAGTTAGCTCGAGGCCTACAGCACCTGAAGGAGCCAGGCGCCTTCTCACATTTGAAAAGGCTGCTCCTGAAGCGAGCCAGCGGTTTCCTTATCTGAGGAGTGAACCGAAGAGCTGAGTCATGGGAGCATGTGGTAAAGAATGTTAAGTCATTAGGAATGCTAGTTAAATGTTTATCAGCCTTTTTTTAAAGTGGGAAGGAGGGTCAGTCCTTTATATAGTTTAATTCTACTAGGTAACAACCACACTTTATTTCTTAGTGTCATTTAAAGAATAAACACAGGGCGATGATGCCGGCATTAAACAACCACAAGCATCCCAGTGCTCATACTAAATTATGGACGGTTATGCGCTCAGCATCATGGTTTGCACTGCAGCGTGTTTCCTCCCAGATTAGATTAAAAGCTGTTTTCTCTCCGTGTGTTTAAAATATGCCTTACAAACTGGGCACCCCTGCTTGCTACATGCTCGGAATGCCACTGCTCTCCAGTGGAGACACATGAGTTCTTGCAGTTAACACAAAGGCTTGTGTCCTACTGAAACATTTTAAATTGTGATAAAATACACGTAATATAAAACTTACCATCTTAGCCATTTTTAACTGTACAGTTCAGTGGCATTAAGTATATTCGCATTGTTGTGTAACCAACACCACCATCAGTCCACAGAACTTTTTCCTCTTCCCAAACTGAAACTCTGCTCTCCCCATTCTCCGCTCCCCACAGCCCCTGGCAGCCACCATTCTATTTTCTAACCCTGTGAATTTGCCTACTATAGGAACCTGATATAAGTAGAACCAAACAGAATTTGTTCTGTTGTGACTGGCTTATTTCACTTAGCATAATGTCCTCAAGGTTCATCCATGTAGTAGCATGTGCCAGAATTTCCTTCCTTTTTAAGGTTGAACATATCTCATTATATGGCTAGACCACACTTGGTTCACCCCTTTACCCATCAGCAGATGCTCGGGTTGCTTCCACCTTTCGGCTCTTGTGAATAATGCTGCTATTGACATAGTGTTGTCTGACTTTTTGAAGATAGCTACATACAACTCCTCCATCCCTCCTCCCCCGCTGTCAGGTGATTTCTGCAGCCACCTGTGTAGCACTTGACCCTGATTTTTCTCTCAGAACATCTGCTCTGTGGCAGACCTTCTGCTGTGCTCTGGGTAGGTGACAGATGGATATATCGCTTCTGCCCTGAGCAGGAGCCAGTGGTATAGCTGAGACCTTTAGTAAGTGGAGGATTCCAGGGCAGTTATGGGATGAGCTGAGACATAAAGGGCTGGGAACTGAGAGTGTGGGGCGGGAAGGGGGGCAGGATGCTATTGCATGTGAACTGGCCCAAAGGAGGGCTGGGGTTCGGACAACCCTACAAGACAAGGAGAGAGGCCTCCGAGGAACCAACCCTGCTGACATCTTGATCTCGGACTTCTAGCCTCCAGAACTGTGAGGGATAAGTTTCTGTGGTACTTGTTTCAGCAGCCCAAGATGACTGATACACCTGGGAGCTACCACAAATGGGTGAGTGACGGAGGATTCAGGCACTGGGAGAAGAGGAGTGGCCAAGAGACAGAAGGAAAATCAAGAGCAAGCACACTCCCCTGTCATAAGAGATGAAGGAGTGTGGAGGACTGACCGGTCACTGCCAAAGCCACACAGAGATCACCTGAAACCGCTGAGGCTGTTCTGAGGAACCGAGCAACAGGGGAGCCTGACCTGTCTGGGGCATAGAGACCATGTGGCCAGCAAAGCAGGAACCTGGGCACAGCTGGTGCTTGCCCGGAGCACAGACCAGTGGAGGAGAGGGCAGCAGCTGCTTCCCCCGCACAGTGGTTTCCAGGAAAGGCCCCCACTCACCTGTGTGCTGTGGGCAAATGCAGAGGCTGAGAGGGAGCTTAGGACACAGGTGGATGGGCACCGAGCCCCAGCGGACAGGGGCCTGGGCTGGAGCATGTCCTCCTGTCTCTTCTGTTGTTTCTTAGTTTAAGAACCTCAGATGCTCCATAGCCCATTGGGGAAACATCAAACCGACCCCCAGGAACTGACCATGGACCTCGGGGTTGGGTCCTAGGTCCTCCTCCAGGTCCCTGCCCCTCTGCACCATCCCTTCATAGCATTTGTTGGCTCCTTGGCAGATGAGGCCCTTTTTCAGTCCTTTCCATTCCTGTCTCCACCCCAAATGGTCTTTATACGCCAGACCATGTGGGGCTCACCTGATGCTGGGTCCCTCAGGACTGCGTCAGTGGTTTCTGTTGGCCTCTGTGTGGCCTTGACAGTGACTGGTTAGGCCTCGACTATCTCCTTATGACAGGGGAGTGTGCTTGCTCTTGATTTCCCTTCTGCCTCTTGGCCACTCATCCTGATCTCTTGCCTGAACTGGTATTCGCTTGCCTTTTACGTGTATTTGCTCACCTCCTTGCGGTAGTTCCCAGTGTATCAGTCAGCTTGGGCTGCTGAAACAAGTACCACAGAAACTTACTTCTCACACTCTGGAGGCTGCAGTCCGAGATCAAGGTGTCCGCAGGTTGGTTCCTCGGAAGCCTCTCCCCATGGCTTGTTCATGGGTGTCATCTCTCTCTGTGTCCTCAGAGGGTCTTCCCTCTGCATGTGTCTGTATCCTACTCTTTTCTTACAAGGACACCAGTCCTGTTTGATTAGGTCCCACCCCACGGACCTCATTTTACCTTAAATACCTCAGGAGCACCTGAGGTTCCTAAAGATCATATCTCCGAATAAGGCCAAATCCTGAGGTACTGGGGTCAGTACTTCAACATGAGGGTTTGGGGTGAGAGAACAATTCAGCCCTTATCTCCGGTTTTCCAGCTCACACCCTAAGTGCAGCGGCCCCCAGTCTCTGTTCTGTGACCCTGACATTTCCTTGAAACACAAGGCTTAGCTAAGTATTTGGGTACCTGCTGGCCTGGGCCTCTTATCTGGCCTCTGACCTTATCCACCCCACCCCACCCCACCCCC
>NW_006292916.1:570535-576351 GCF_000327345.1 Myotis davidii | reverse complement strand
GCTCGCTGTAGCCTTTTGGATGAAGTGGGGCCTGCGTGGTGATTTTCTAGTCCCTCGTGATCCTCACCCTTCCTGCCTCCCCTGCAGCGGTCCCATCACGCCTGTACCAGAAGCCTGTGCTCCAGCCCCGATTGGGTATCAACACTTGACCTTTGCCAGTGATGTTCCTTCAACCCAGAATCCACCTCTCCTTCCTGCCAGTGTATCACTTTCCTCGGGCCTTTCCTGAGTCCCTGTTTTCCACTTCAGTCCCCACCTCTGCTTTCTTGGCCCACAGGCATATCTTCAGGACTTGGACCTAGTAGGTGCTCAGTTAACATTTCGTGAGGGGTGTAGGCAGAGAGGTGGTGAAGGGGCTGCTGCTCTCTTCTAGGTAAGAGTTGCTGATTTAATTCTGGGATGACAAGAATAGGAAGAAGAGGACAGAAATCTAAGTCAACTCAAATCTAATGTCAAATTTCAGTGAATTACTGAAGACTCAGAAGAGGCATGTAATTTATCTGAAATAGAAACGAATCAAACAGGAAATCATACTGGGCAAAGGAGTGCCCTTATTTAAGCCACTGGTTTTCAGAAATTCAAGTCACAAAGCTGCTTCTTCCTCTGAGAGTTCCACATTGAGCTGGTGTGTCTGAACTAGGCCTGCGGACAGAAGTGATAGGTCAGCTGGGGAACTGTGGGAAATACCTGTGGCAGTTGTTTTAAAAAGTCCTCTGGAGGATTTCCATGCAGTATGATTTCCCCCCAGGGGGCTTTTGTTGTCTGGGAACGTTTTTGGCTGTCATAACTGAGGAGGAGGGAGCTCCTGGCATCTAGAGGGTAGAGACTGGGGTGTTGCTACACATCCTATAATGCATAGGACAGCCCCCACAGCAAAGAGTGACCCAGCTTAAAACGTGGAATGCCAAGTTTGAGTAATCCTGGTCTAGGCTAATGTAAAAGTTCATTGTATTTTCTAACCACATCTGGTAGATGGCCAGGGGTCGTCAGCCCAGGAGCCTTCGGCTGCTCTGTACGCCACAGGGGGAGAGTGGTGGGCAGGCTCAGGCTGCAGAGGGCGGCTCATCGTGCTGAGAGTCACCCGGACACAGTCCCGGTCCCCTTGCCCACTGTGAAGAAATGGATTGCTAAGGACACTAATGGTGTAAACCAAGTAGTCTACCTAAGGAAGCACATTACAAAAATCTGCCTTAGGATGTTTATGTCCAAATGAATGTTGTTAATGACCACATCACTCATTAAAGTAGGTCCTTTGCACCTCTGCTTAGAATAATGCTTGGTCACTTGAAAAGAAAACATCTATTTGGACGTCAAAAATGTCTCTTAGTCAGACTAGCCTTTTCCAGGATTAATTCCTCTTCAGGTGGTTTGGTAGTGTTTTCAGCAGCTGGAAACGAGAAGTCCCCAAGAGACCCAGCCACCAGGAGCTAGTGGCCAGAGCCAAACATGAGCCTGGTTTATGTTTGCTGAGGAACAGATCAGGGCTGGCGTCCCCCTTGGGCACAGGCCCAAGTGGTCTGAGTGTGATGTCTCCAATGACAACACATGCACCTCTGAAGGTAAGTGTACCGACTAGGTGTTAGGCAGGGCTGCCAGCGATGTGCACTCTTCCCGCTCAGATGCTCACAGCCCCAGCTGTCTGTCTACTCACTTGTGTTTCTTTTTGAGGGTTGTGCTGATTTTCATGTTGTTCCCCATACAGAGCTATCAAGGGTATAGATCAGTAGTTCTCAACCTTCTGGCCCTTTAAATACAGTTCCTCATGTTATGACCCAACCATAAAATTCTTTTCGTTGCTACTTCATAACTGTAATGTTGCTACTGTTATGAATCGTAATGTAAATATCTGATATGCAGGATGGTCTTAGGTGACCCCTATGAAAGGGTGCTTCGACCGCCAAAGGGGTCGCGACCCACAGGTTGAGAACCGCTGGTATAGATGGAGAGACTAGCTGAGTGTTCTGGGCTGGGCAGAGTGTCTTGTGGGGACTCAGAAATAACTTCCGAGTGGGAGATAAAGATGCTTCGACTATCAGTCATCCAGGGAGAGGGAGTGAAGTTCAAGAAGGTGATGCGGTTTTGTAGGGGCCTATCCATGGCCTGGTAGTTTCTGGAGGTGTATTGCATGATGAGTCAGCAAATCTACATTCCAGAGTAGGGTTTTTGATTATTTCATTTTCATAGAAGGTTTATTTTTAATCTCTGTCTGGTAAGTCTCATAGGAAGCAACTTTTCAATAATGGATATCATCAAGGTTATGAGGGTGTGGGTTTTTTGTTTGTTTTAGTGTGCCTGTTGATAACATGTTTGGATTTAATTTAACTGTGGTTTAAGTATAAGCTGTGGTTTCTCTAGTTAATTAACTTTTCATCTGCCATATTGTTTCCCCCATTTATAACCCTAGTTCTGTTTTGACAGATTCATAGGTAAACGACTAAAGGAAAGCAAAACTACTACCTTGGTTATGAATCTCATTACCAATAGCAACTTTTGGGAAACTTAAATGACCTTGAATAAATGGAAGGTTACCAGGAAATTTAAAGACTTGTGGATTATCGTACTGAAAACAGGTTTTTAAATCTGCAAAAGGCAGTTTTCTTTTTTTAGGATGGGGAGGCAATGACATGCAGCAATCTTTCTTAGCTGACCTGTTTGAGCCTGTGTAGCAAATATAATGGCATAATTTCATATAATAGTTAAAAATGTATTCAGGGAAAATATCACAGAAGAAAAACCCAGAGAAGTGTGTAATATTCAGATGTTTATTGAGTAGCTACTATGTGTAAAACATTGTGTCAGGAGCTGCAGAGGAGAAGGAGCCTACGAGTTGTGCCTAAAGAATGGGTGGTCCTGGTGGACAGAGATGGGCTGAAAGGGAGCATACGGGGAAGAGGGAAGCATTGAGCAAAAGAATGGCGATGAGAAGGGTGGAGGCTGAGTTGGGAATAACCAGGATGTAGGTATTCTGGTGGGAAGGAGTAAGAGGAAGCATTTGTTCTAGTTAGGAAGAGAGAATGCACAATAGTGTGAAAGGTTTGAAAGGGGGAGGTCTGTTAAGATGCTGTCTGCTACAAATAGCCAAAAACCTCAGATCAAATGGAGTGACAAATATACAGAAATACATGTAATGTTTCTGGAAGTCCAGAGATAGGATAGGCTGTAATCCACAGTTTTTTCTGTCACTGTCCTCGGCCTTTCTCAGCTTGGGCTGCCATAACAAAGCCACAGACTGGTTGTCTTAAGCAACAGAAATTTATTTCCTCACAGTTCTGGAGGCTAAAAATCCAAGATCAAGGTGTCAGCAGGGCTGGTTTCTTCTGAGGCCTCTCTCCTTGGCTTATGGTAGCTACCTCTGCCCTGTGTCCTCACATGGCCTTCCCTCTGTTGCAAGTGTGTCCCAATCTTCTTACAAGGACACAGTCATATTGTGCTGGGGTCCACCCTAATGACCCTGTTTTAACTTAATTACCTCTCCAAAGGCCCTGTCACCAAATACATTCTCAGGTGCGGGGGATTTTGAGGGGACACAGTTCAGCCCATAACAAATGCTGACTTCTTTGTAGTCACAACGTGGCTTCCCCTGATGGGGGTTATTTGCTACCCCTGCCCTCAGACTTGGAGAGGAGGCATTGGCAAAGGGAACACCGGTCTTCTCCCTTTCCTTGGAGGTGAGTCCTCTGACTGATACCACTCACCAGGGGATGCCACGTGTGCATTGTAGATGGGGCTCCTTCCTCCAAGTCACGTCGGGTGCTGGGGGCCTTTACAAAACAGGGTCCCAAGTAGAGCAGAACAGGGGAGAGGAGCTGCTGTAAGTTACCAACACAGCACACTGTTCTCCGAAGAGAAGTCCCAACTTCACCTGGCAGGTGATGGAGTCCATTGAAGGCTTTTGAGCAGGGTTGTCACAGCATGTCCCAGGCGCCCTTCATATCCCAGCTGCATGCTGGCGGCTGGCAGCAGGCTACTTGTTTCACCCTTGCAGTGGCCCAACCAGGCAGTTCTGTCACCAGCATCCGGCAGGTGAGGAAACTGAGACCAGGATGCTGAGAAATTTGGCCAGGGACACACTGTTAATAGCTGGTCAAATCAGCATTCTAAAATGCATCCCCCCCACTCCAAAATCTATGCTCTTTCCATGACACCCGCTTCCACATTTTCAGAAGACGAAACTGGCTGTGGTGGAGGAGATAAGGGGATGGTGCTCAGTGTGAGGCGAGAACCGAGAGGGCTCTGCAGGAGTCTGTGCTGTTGATATTGAAGTCCCGGCCACGTGGTGGTGGGGACCCGAAATAGACCCTCTCAGACGACAGGTGTGCACAGTGTTGGCCCTTCCCTAGGCTCTGAGGGAGGTCGGGCTCTGGCCTCTCCTGCTGCTGGAGGTTGTGCGTTCCTCGGTGTTCCTTGGCTTCTGGATGCATCACCCCAGTCACGAAGCTCCCACGGCCTTCTCCTGATGTCTTCACTTCATCTTCCCTCTCCATGTGCCTGTGTGTGCAGATTTCCCCTTTTATGACCTCATTTTACCTTAATTACCTCCAAATACAGTCAAATTCTGTGGCACCGGGCCGAGGACTTCACCAGATCTTGCTGGGGACATAACTCAGCCCACCACAGAGTCCTGTCAGGGAAAAGGAAGGAGGTCCGTATGGTTAGAACACAGGCGTTCTGTCCTTCGTAGGAAGAGGGCTTCCCACCCATCTTGTCCGCAAGTGAAGGTGGCTGAAGTGGCCGGAATCCAGGTGGTGATAGAAGGGGGCAGGTAAAGAGAAAAGGTGGCTGTAAACAGGGGTGGGGGTGTCTATGGGCACCCTTCATGAGGGAGGGAGGTGGGGGGAGGGAGGGAGGTGGAAGGAGGCTGTGGCAGGTTTATGGGCTGAGCATCTTAGGTATGTCAGAGCTGAGTCCTGCAGCAGCCCTCCTTAGGAGGGGCCTGCCTCTCACTTACTGCACAGCTGAAGCGAGAGATTAAGGGATATGGCTGACACGTGGCGTGGCTGACCTGACACTGCAGCCAGCTGCGGAGGCAGCCCTGGGCTCCAGTTCTGCCTGGTGCACCCTTGCACCTGGGAGGCAGGATTGCAGTGCTGAGTCTCTTCCTTTTTATGCAGGCGTGTAGACCAAGGGTAGGGGACTGTTTTGTTTGCTTTTGGTATAGTTGCAACAGCTCTTGTTTTGGAC
Source organism: Myotis davidii (assembly GCF_000327345.1). Lineage (NCBI taxonomy): Eukaryota > Metazoa > Chordata > Mammalia > Chiroptera > Vespertilionidae > Myotis > Myotis davidii. The sequence goes on along the minus strand of NW_006292916.1, from coordinate 571,170 downwards.
TGATGCATGACCCGTAACCATGTTTGTGAAGAACCGAAGGCCTTGAAATAGCAACTGTGTGAGTTGTTCACTCTCTGTTCTGAGCCCAACCTAGAGATCGACTTTGAAACTGCAGGGAGTGTGCAAATGCTTCATTCATAAGGTTTATCTGTTATTTGGATTCCTCTGTCAGGAATCTCTTCCCCTTTGCCTCCTGCCACTGGAGGACCAGTGCAAGGAGGAAGAGACTGGATATTTTGGCCTCATCTTTAGGGACCCATTTAAAACAATTTCCCAGATTCTTAAAAATGGAGGTATAATTAACATATAGTAAACTACACATACGTATTTTAGTGAGCGTTGGCTCATATTACACCTGTTAATCACCAACTAAATTAAGATACAGAATTTTTCTCAAATTGCTTCAAGCCCATCTCCGGTCTGCCCAGCCACAGGCAGCTGCTGCTTTTATCTCCTTCACCATCGCTGCGCTAGGCCTGGTTCAGAATGTCCTGTAAGTGGAATGATGCAGTGTGTAGACTTTTGTGTCAGCTTACTGTTGCCCAGCACCATCTTTGAAATGTGTCCATGGGACTGTAATTCAGTGACTGTTCCTTTTCGCTGCTCAGTAGTATTCCACGGTGCATGCAGGCCGC
>NW_006292916.1:557597-570466 GCF_000327345.1 Myotis davidii | reverse complement strand
TGGAAAACATGAGGGTTGTTTCCTGTTTGTGACTGTGGTGCTTAGATGTCCGTGAACATTGTACTCCGAGTTCTGTAAATCCTTTCCACCGCTTATTACTCCCAAGTTCTAACATTTAAAAGTTGATTGACAGAATCAGAGCAGCTAGTGAGAAATGTTGACTTTTAAAAAATCTACATAAGTTTCCTTCTTTCTCTTTTATTTCAGAGGGTTGGAAGCAGGGGAGTGACAGGTGCATGTGGGGAGGAGACTGTCCTCTCTACGGGGCAGGAATCCTGCATCTGTGTCCCTGGCCTGAGTGTGGCCCATAGCTCCACTGACCCACGCCCAGGGTTGAGGAGGAGGCCCCAGGAATGGCGGTGTTGACAGGGTTACGTGTGGGTGGGGAGAGGCATTTTAGTGAGTGTTAGCTCATATTACACCTGTTAATCACCAACTAAATTAAGATACAGAATTTTTCAGTAAACAGACACAAAAGTCTACGCACTGCATCATTCCACGTGGAAAAGGCATTGCCAGTCAGCTGTTGTCCTGTCATCCAAGGGGGAGTTCACCAGTTGTTCTGATGTTTCTTCCTGCCTCCTATAAACAGGGGAGTGTGCTTGAGCAGCTAGTACTCCTGCTGTAGCCACCTCCTGCCATGTGGGATCCTTGAGGAGACCTTCCTCACCTTTACTTTCTATATGAAGACCTGGGTCATCCCTGGGAGGCAGGCAGCTCCAGGGTTAGAGAACTTTTGGAGCAAAAACCCCATCACCCAGCCCCTAGCTGAATGCAAGGAGTAGCGCAGCCCCAGTTCACAGGGGTGACAAGGGGAAGTCTTTTCTCATGGGACCCGCCCTGCAGGATCCTGTTTGTTTCCTGCACTGGGGTCTGGAGGGAATTAGAGGAGTATCTTCCAGCAGGAAGCAGGGACTGAGAGGAGAGTCAGTCCTCCCAGTTTCTCATCTCCTATCTAAAAACCATAAAGGGGCCTGGCCAGGTAGCTCAATTGGTTAGAGCATCATCTCCATATGCTGAGGTTGCTGGTTTGATTGCCTGGCAGTGCACAAACAGGAAGTAACCAATGAATGCATAAACAAGTGGAAAAACAATCAATGTTTCTCCCACCCCCCCAAAAAAATCAATCAATAAAATAAATATAAACACATAAAGGAAGCAATGAAATGTAGGCAGACATTTCCCACCACTTTTAAACGTAGGAAAAACGTTGCTTATTCATAGGATTTCTCTGTCTTGTGGTCACTCAGCATTTGTTAGAAGTGTGTTTGTGCTTCAGCACACCTGTTGTCCCAAGTTGAACTGCATTTCTTTTAAAGCCAGTGAAGTAACTGGTGATGGACTGTTATTGAGTTAACTGTTTAGAGATTGGAGGCCCCAAAATGTTCCGCATACATGATACATTTCCCACGATGGCTGTTGAAATTACTGAGCCAGAGAACTACAGGAGTGACTTTACCCAAGTTCTCCCCACAGTGAGATATTGAGTGTTTGGAATAGTAGCTGTGCATAGCAGTAAAGAAGCTGGGTTCCTTTAGGTTTTGTTAAAGTAGTCATAGGATTTCATTTATTTAATCCTCATCTGAGGACCTGCTTAGGGAGAGGAAGGAAGAGGGAGATGAAGGGAGAGAGAGAAACATTGACCAGTTGCCTTCTGTACGAACCTGCAACCCAGGTATGTGCCCTGAATAGGAGTCGAATCAGCAACTTTTCAGTGTACTGGATGACACTCAACCAACTTAGCCACCCTGGCCAGGTTGAAAAAAGACATTTTTAAAGCATTTTTCAGTGCAGGCTTTTTCACCGACTCAGTCAACTTCACCACGTGTGGGGAAGTGGGTGTTCTTCACCCTACAGGCAGGCACTGCTCGACTGAGGGCCCTGGCAGAGGTGGGAGCCCAGCGTGCAGCGCAGCGCAGAGGCCCCGGGCAGAGTCCCAGCACTGACTCAATCCCAGTGCTGCCACATCACCACAGTGAAGCTCAGGGGGTGACTTACCTCTCAGAACCTCATTTCCAAAGTGGAGATGGTACTCACCGCACAAGCCTTTGTGGGGAATGAATGAAGCCGTCGGCCTGCAGGCACCCTCTCAGCAGTGTGCGCTCTGAGACACACATTCCATCTGGGCCTTTCTGCATCAGGTAGACAACTACTCTGCCTTGTACAACCAAGCGCGATTTCCCAACCATTAACTTCAGACCTTTAAAACAAGAAGTATGGGAGTTCACAGGACGTCATTAACATCAGCCCTGGCAATGACCGTCTTCGTGGCGTGCAGCCAGCCAACCCAGCCATGGACACACACTGGCTACTCTGCTTTCTCACTTTCAGAACCCTCTTCCATTAGCCCATACCACACCCAGCTATTCAGCATCTTAGGTGGTTTTTTCCAGGTTCCCTAAAATGCCCTCTTTCTCAAAATTCCCTCTCTTTCTATTCCTACTTTTTAAAATACCCGGGAAGCTGATCGTAAGTAGGAGATTACAGCAGTTCACCCCAAGTTATCTGTGACTGACAAGGATAATCGTTCTCCTTTGGGGTTCATCCATATCTTTAAACCTCTTTCTCAATGACTGATCAGTAGCCTGCAACTAGAGGTGCTATATTTTGATATTTCTGACATCAGCAGCAAAAAGCAAAAGCCAAAATAAGGTGTAATTTCTGTTAACATTTTAATTCCATTTAAAGTTGTTGTTGATATATTTTTAATTCTGTAACAAGATACGCAAGGCCCCTGTCAATCTGCTCCTGCATATCTCCACCCTCATCTCCAACTCAGTGCCTGGCCCCACCAGCAGTCTCCTGCCTGCCCCACACTTCTGGTCTCTTCCAGTGCAAGTAACTCTCTTCCTATTGCCCAACCCCCACACTTGACCAATTAGAAGAGAGAGTCACAACTAAATGGAGCCTCAGGCCTCTCTGTGTTCTCAGGGCCCATCCATGTATCAGTTATTACAGCTCTTTATTTCTCAGTGTTGTCTTTCTTACACTCTGAACCATTAAGAGTAGAGACAGCACCTGTACTGTTACTTCCCTGGGGCCTGGGACTCAGTAGGTGACCAGATAGTCATAAAATACTGAAGCTGTGCCATTCTCTCCAACACGCAGATGAGATCCCAGTGGGCCTGGACGAGGATGCTGACTGTTGGGTAGTGACACAAAGGAAGAGAACGTTTTTAAAAAAAATATGTTTTTTTAAAATATATTTTATTGATTTTTTACAGAGAGGAAGGGAGAGAGACAGAGAGATAGAAAAATCGATGAGAGAGGAACATCATCTATCAGCTGCCTCCTGCACACTTCCCCTACTGGCGATCGAGCCCCACAACCTGGGCATGTGCTTTGACCCAGAATCGAGCAGCAACCTCTTGGTTCCTGGGTGGACACTCAAACTGCTGAGCCACACCGGCTGGGCGGGAGTGAACCTTTTGCATGAGGACAGAACTTGGGTTACCTGCCTTGACCGTTGTGTGAAATTGAAGGCACAGGTTGAGGGAGCAGTTGACTCTGCGGTAGGAATGTATGGTCACTCATTTTTGGTGAGTGATGTCCCTTGTACCTTCCACTCAGAGGTAGCTTTGAGGAGAAGGGATGTCTCACTGCGAGGACTAGTCTCTCCGGTGGAGAGAAGACACTGTGCCGAGGTCTGGAATATGGAGAAGATCTTCCTGAGGCTGTATTCCATCAGGCTGAGCATGTGCAGGAATGAAGAGATGGCGCCATTACGTTCTGCCAAAATCTTAAAGCAGGGTTCTCTTCAGAGTGATGCCACTGGTGTTTAAGTGAAACGGAACCGCACCTCGCCCATTTCCCCCCATCCACTTCTTGGGTTTGTCATTGGTAGAACTGGAATGTAATTGAACAGTTCAAGCTAAGACATAAAGATACACTTTTTAAAATTGTGATAAAATATAAATAAGATAAAATTGACCACTTTAACCATTTTAAGTGTACAGTTCTGTTGCATTAAGCACATTGACAATGTTGTGTACCCATCACCACCATCCATGTCCAGAACCTTTTCATCTTCCAACACTGAACGTCTGTCCCCATTAAATGCTCACTCCTCATTTCCCCCTCAGGCCCTGGCAACCACCATTCTGTCTCTATAACTTCTCTGGGCACCTCATCGCAGTGGGACCATGCAGGATTTGGCCTTTTGTACCTGGCTTATGTCATTTAGCTCATCCATGTTGTAGCAGGTGTCAGAATTTTCTTCCTTTTTAAGGGTGAATAATTTTCCACTGTATGTAGGTATCACATGTTGTTTATCTGTCTATCTGTCAATGGACTCTTGGGTTGCTCCTACATTTTCAGCTGTTGTGAACAGTGATGCTGTGAACATGGGTGTACCTATATCTGCTCTTGTCTCTGCTCTCCCTTTTGGGGGGTACATAGACCACTTTGTAAGCAATTTCCTAGAATACGTAAGTGCCCTGGACTTGGGCTGACTGAGTGACCTCCTGCTGAGAGGCGAGGACCTGCAGTGCAGTTATATTTCTTCCCCAGGAGTCTGAATGTGACACAGTGATCCTTTCTGTTGTGGTTGACCTTCTGCATATCATTTCCTAAGAGTATTTGATATTTGTCCATCTGTTACTAATTAGCCCTTAAAACGTCTGTGAAGACGGAAATATATTTATCATTTTTATTTTCTTTGATCAAAGGTAGGAAAAAGATTCCTTTACTTACTTGGATTACTCTTTGATATTCATAAATAGCAGCCTTTCTCCCTTATGTTGATTGCCAGAGGTGACAGGACTCAAATCCCAAGATTGTCATGTGTTATAATTTGCATTGCGATCGCTCATTCTGCAGAAATAGGCCTTGTAAAGTGTGTTGTGGAGGAGATGGTTTCCAAGGTCAAATAGGTTTGGGAGGATGAGTGTAGAATCCCCTCTGCAGAATTCATGACACCCATTGACATAGTCAGGGCTGCTAGGTGCCCTGTTGTCAGGGATGTTTCTGCGGTGACTGGACAGTTGGTCACGTTTTGAGATGAACACCTATGGCTGCCCTTTCAGTCTGCTGCCTGGGGAATGTGCTGTGGCTGCTCCTGTGGACGTGAGTCTGTCTTAAAGATGCAGCCACACGGGCACAGTCTGGAGGAATGGTTTTGTGTATGGACCACTCATTTCATCTCGTCTTTCGCTCGTTTGCTTAGAGAGAGGAGAGAATGGGAATGCTGAATGGAGAACTTGGTGGTCCCTGAAAAGCTTTGTAAAGTCTGCTCTGTTGAGTCAGTGGTTAATGGGAAGTGGTGTTTTGGATAGTCTGTGAATTATACCTCCTCAGGGCGTGCCTTAGGGCTGGGATGGAACTCAGGTGCCCTGGCTTAGCTGAATAAGGCTAGGCCCTCGGGACCACAAACACTGACTGGAAATTAACACGTAGCAGAAGGACCACGGAAGCAGAGCAACTGCTTCTGTTCCTCAGAAGGCCTCCCCGCCTGGCTCCTAAGTGCCATGATCCCAGATGCATCAGCCCAGGAGGATGTCCTTCCTGAGCTGGGCGTCGGAGGCCGGCCAGCTGTGCAGTCCTGTATCATCCTGCCACCGCAGGGCGGGCGGCCCTGCAGCACGGCTGAGGACTGCTCGGGGAGACGCCCAAGGACTCCCACTGGGCGGCTTTGCAGCTGCTCTGGCTTGAAAGGGTCTCTGCCCCCCTTTCCTCTCTTCTTGCTGAGGTTCAGATTGTCTACTATGTTCTCCATGTCTATTTCCCACACATCTGGCCACGTCCTGTGTGGGGTCCTGGGGTCTGTCCCAGGGGAATTGGTTCACAGTAGCGAGCAGTACTTTTCAGGGGGATGGTCTGGCATTGGTTGAAGAATATGTTTGAGTTGTATTTGAGGAAATACCTTGGAGAGCTACCTATCAGTTAGCATGTCACCAGGATGTCAGAGGCACCCTGAGTGGAAGGGGGGGCCCTTTCCTTGGTCACTGCCCTGGGGCTCGGCTGCCCCTTCTCCCATCCTGTGGCCTGTGCTGCACACTAGTGCTTTCTGTGGGGGCAAACGGCACAGCCACACTTTGCTGTCACATCGTCAGGTGGGCACAGTGTTTTTAGGAGATTGATAGTTCAAGAAAAAAACATAAACATCCTTTTGGGTATAGGGTGTTGTTAGCGTTTGAGAACAAACCTACTTCTTTTCCTTTTGATCAGAGAAATAGTATGTTGAATGAATGAATGATGGTGGGCCGTCTGGGAGATGGCTCTGTGCTGCTATCCTCCGTGGGCTGCTGGAGGTCAAAGCGAAGGGCATTGCAGCCTGCGCAGGTGAAGGACGCAGAAGGCGTGGAGAACCCCTCCGGCACCTCCTGACTGCAATTGCAGCAGCACCCCGGGCACCTCTGTCCCACCTCCACCATTTCTGTTCTGGTGCTGGCTATGCAGACAGGACGTACAACTAGTTGAATACCCCTTCGCTTGGAGCCGTCAGGGATAAGGCTCAATGAATAATGAAGACTCTCAATGTCAAAACCCTTTGAAAACAGTTTTATTCTAACAGTCAAACTTTACTTTCCAACAGACTTAAGCCCCCAAGGAGCTGCTTAAATGGATGACAAAATTAATAAATCATAATAACCTGTGCCAGTTACCACGTGAAGCACGTTCTTCACATTACTTTGGACTCATAGCAGACCTATATGATAGGTTTTGTGACTCCTCTATCACAGCTATTGCAACTGAGGTTCCAGGAGGTGAAATACCTACCCTGGTCATAGGACTGCCAAGGGAAAATGCCCAAGCTCCCACACTCAGTCCATCTGGGTCGGAATCTGCACTCTCACCACGATGCCCAGCTGCCCCCACAGTTGCATCTGGGCCCTGGACTCCGCCCCCTGGTCAGTCCCGAGATTCCAGGCCCTCCCCAGGCTCTTGTTTATCGATGGCGCCCTTCCTCAGAGGTGGTGGTGAATGACAGTCCAGCACAAGTGCAATGAAGACAAAGACCAAATGGGTAAAAGTTCAAGTAATTGTGCTGCCCTCGTGCGAGCCCATCTGTTGAGTTCGGTGGACCAGGTGCAGCCCTGGGCCCTGTGAAATGTGCTGCAGCGGGTAGGTGCTGGCTGTCTTCAGGGAAAACTGGAAGTTGCACGGCTTCCGGTTTGAGCTGGACAAGGCAGACAACATTTGTTTGAAGAGGCCATTTTACTTCATATCATTCTTGTCCTTTCAAGATGGTTAGACCGGTTGGGACAGGAGGAAAACTGGTTTGGCTTCTCAGTTATTCTGATTCATAAATTATAAAAGGGATGACTATTTGACAGGAAGCCTGACTTGGTCTCAATTAAAATGTTGAGTTGGTTTTTAAAAAACCTTTATGTTGTAAGCGTTTTGGCCTAGAATGAAGGTGCACAGAATGACCGTGAGGTTAGGACTTGGATGTTCACCTTGTCGTCCTGCTCGGTGGTAATTGACTCGCGAGGCTGCGGGGAGAGCCTCGTGCTCCTGTGCATCAGGGTGGCCTGTCCGGGGATGAGGTTTTCCATGGAAGCTGGGATAGAGTGACTGAGGCTGGGGAGACTGGGCTCTGCCCGCGCTTGGATTATCAGCATCCTTTGTTAGTTTGAGTGACACTTCACCTCTCTGGGCTTCAGCTTCCTCATTTTTAAAATTAGGAGCTTGATCTTGACTTTTTCGAGCTTTTCAATACTAAAATTCTATGAAAAATAAGAGACTGATATTTTTTCACAGGTACTTTACAAGTCATTTTTGTTTGGTCACATAACCATGAAATAACAGCAAAGCCTGTCTCAGTTCCATAACACTGTGCCTCCCTATACATGGAGTGTATCGAATACCTGGAGACAAATGCTGTGAGCTATAACAATTTAACATAAAGCAGAGAATTGTTTCTATTTGCATGAGCTAGGGCTGTTTCTGTGAGTTTATTGGGGGTGCTGGTAGTAAAGAACATGAGTTTTAATCAGACCTGGATTTATAATCTACTTAAGCCATTTGACCTTGGACTAGTTGCTTCAGCCTCAGTTTCTTCACCTATAAAATGGACACACTGGTAATAATGCCTGTGTCATAGGTCTGTTGTGATGGCAGAATGAGAGAGCTCAGTCAAAATAGCTAGAAGACCATGGTAGTACTTAACAAATCTTAGTTTCCTTTCTTCTTAGAACAATGCCTAATTTATATAATAGATTTGTTTTATTAAGAGAGAATTATTCATTGATTTAAATAAATTTCTCTATACCCAATATTCTGTTGGCTTTTATTATAAAACTAGAGTTATTTTCCTCTGGGGGAAAATTACTAGTAGTGAAAAGTTTGGCAGAAACATTTAAAAACTAAATTGCCTATATAAATTTTGTACAATAATTATGTATGAATTATTTAAATTAAATTATAATCACAGAGAACAAAGGATTAAGAAGGTACTTGGCACAGTGAACACAAGCAGACACAAAGAGCATTTGATTTCTGGGAGTGACAGTTTCTACAGGACGCTATCCCTTCCTTTGCACCTCCTCGTTCCAGATACTAGCTTAGGGACTAGGGATATAGAAATCAGGCAAGGTCCTTTTCTTTGAGGAATGCAACTGCTGGGTTGAAAAACTTCCTATGAAGGGTCAAAGAGTAACAGTTTTTGGCTTTGTAGGCCATGTTATCTGTGTAACTCTACCTAAGCAGTTGTGGTGCATAAGCAGTCAGGGACAATACGAAATGAATGAGTGTGGCTGTGTTACAATAAAACTTTATTTACAAAACAGGGGGCCAGGCCCTGTTTGGCTTGCAGACTGTAGTTCACTAACTTCCCGAGCCAGTGAAAGACTTGTACATAGCCAGCAATCTACACTAATAAAAGAGAAATATGTAAATTGGTCATCACTCTGCTATGCTCACCAGCCAATCAGGATGAGTATGCAAATTAACCCAACAAAGATGACGGGCTAATTTGCATATGCAGGCGCCAAGCGAAGACTGAAGGCTCCTGCCCAAGTGAAGACTGAAGACTGAAGAGGCTTGGCTTCTCCACTGTGGCCAGACCAAGGCCTGGTCCCAGGTGCTGGAGGAAAACCAGTGCCGGCAGCCAGGGGAAGGAAGGCCTATTGCGCGAATCTTTGTGCAACGGGCCTCTAGTTATAATATATTGTGATAAATAGTCTGGGTGTTTATCATGAGTACAGGATGCCACAGAAGTACAGAGAAGGCTCACCTGATCCAGCCTAGGAGGAAGAGAATCCCTCACCCAAGTTTATTAAACTTGATAGAAATATGGAAATGTATTCATTTGAGTCTTTGTAGTTTTGTACCTCTATCCCTTTTCACTTAATTGCATGCTTACAAAGGTAATATATGCTCATTGAAAGAAAAAAATGCAAGAAGGTCTGCCCTACTCTCATCCCTAGGTGATAAACAATGTTAAATAATTTTGGCTGAAATGAACTTTCTCCTTTGAATAGGCATTGATCCAGAAAAACTGGCGAGGGGGGTGTAGGAGACATGGACATTGTAGAGTAGACGTTGAAGAGCAATGCAGCAAAGGGCACTGAGGCTCTTTGGGAGCTCACAAGCACTTTGGCATGGCTGGCTCGTGCAGGGTTGGCAAACAGAGGGGCAGGCATGTGGATGGGGGTTGACAGATGAAAGGGATGACTCAGATCATCAAGGGAGCGTAACAGGGCAGTGTTGAGTCAGAGTCTTAGCCTGCCAGCAGTGGGAAGGGATTGAGGCATTTGCTACTAGCAAGTGAAAGATGATTTTCCTCCTGTCTCTGAGTTCTTCCATGATTGATCACACCTGTGTGATTATTAATCTTTCTCATTTCAAGGGTTTCCTGATCCTACTGTCACAGTTCCCCATTCTTGGCTCCTTTCCAGAATGAGTGGGATCATTTTAAATGTTAATGTTATAGTCCAGTTTTGCTCATGTCCTCTCTTACACCAAAGGATATCCCCTATTAACACATGAAACAACTTTTTAATTTCTCAAGTTAGAGTCTCCCAGTTATTTACTACAAATTAGTGTGCTCGAAGCCTGTGTGTTGATTTATTTCACTTAAGAGCTTTAGTGGTTCCTCCTGTTTAATGCTTAGGGCTATGGGATTTCTTTTTTCATTTTCTTTTTTCTTTCTGATTTTGCAATAGGCTCCTTTGCTTTATAGGGCTTATTTTTAAGTCCCCCTCTTTAGAGTTAGTTGGTGAGGCCCATTAGTAAAATATGAATTGCAGAAGTTGGAATGATTCTCCAAGGTTTTTCTTGCTAGAAGGGCATCCATTGCTTGCTTAGAATTCTGTATACCCTGTTTCCTTTAAGAAAGCATAAAGAACAAAAATGAGAAATAACCCTACATCAGCTCCCTTGGCCTGTTTCTGTTTCCCTTTGAAATTGTCTTTGAAAGAGGTCTTATATCTCTACTAGAGGCCCGGTGCACAAAATTTGTGCACTTAGTGGGGGCAGGGGAGGGTGGGGTTACTCAGCCAAGATTGCAAAAGGGCACAGGCCAGGCCAAGGGATCCTACTGTTGCACAATAGGGGCAGGGAGGGACACAGGCAGTTGGCCAGCCAGGGAGGGATTGCAGGAGGGCTCTAGGGCATGTCTGGCCCATCTCACTTAGTCCCGATCAGCCGGACCCCAGCAGCAAACTAACCTACCAGTGGGAGCATCTGCCCCCTTGTGGTCAGTGCACATAATAGTGACTGATCGACCGGTCGACTGCCTGCCCCCTGGTGGTCATTGCACATCATAGCAAGCAGTTGAGCGGCCTTAGCATATCATTAGCATATAATGCTTTGATTAGTTGAATGGCCAACCAGACAATTGGACACTTAGCATATTAGGCTTTTATTATATAGGATTCCTTTAAAAAAATGCTCAGATTCAGTAAGATGGGAAGCCCCCATGTCAATAACTGAAGCAGTGATTTCCATTTCAGCAAAGCCCAGCAGGAGTAAGAATATCATGGAAGAAAAAAGAAACAAGACAGAGACCACTGTGGGAGGGGGTCAGAATGAACCCAAAATTACTACATAAGTTGAAAAAGGGACCATGTGAAGTTCAAGAAATGTAACCAGCTTAAATGCTGTGGTTCTGGAGTGGGCTTCCTGCAACTGAGTGGGAATGCAGGTGCTGGTCGGTTGTGCCTTCCACCCAGCGTGAAGAGGTTTGCAGTAGATTTTTGGTACAACTAAAAACAAAAACAAAAATTATCCCATAGTACCTGGCAAAGATATTCATTATGGATGCCAGCCTAACTGGCAGCTGTGTCGGCTACTGTTGAAAGTGGATCTCCTAAAACTGGAGGATGAGCTTGGAGCAAAAAGCAACGAATGATTTTCAAAACACGTCACATAGCTTGAATTTTGATAGAGTCTTTTAGGAAGAAAAAAAATCATATACTGCTAGATAAAAAATGCTGAAAAACACAGGGGAGCATAGGCTGCCTAAATGTTGAGACACTAATTGTAGCAAATATGCTGCCTCATCCCTGTTTGTAGGGTGTTCCTTTTGTCTGTCTGTGACTAATCTTTTAGGGTGGACTTGCGCATGCGAGTGCGTGGGTGCATGTGTGTTTGTCTGCGTTTCTATCGCCTCCAGTTGAGAAATGCAGGGCGGGGTGAAGGTATGGCATATAACACAGTGGTTCATGAGAGGCTGCTGAAATGCTACTTCAGGGGGGAAAAGTGTTGCAGAAGAATGTTGACCCTACATTTCTCTAAATTTCTACAACTCATTCGGGAATTTTGTTTTATTTAAGCTTGGCATTCTCAGGGTTATTACCCCCTTTGTAGTGCTGAGCAGAAGTGTATTGTCCTTTTATCTCAGCTGACTGTTCTTGGGTTGTTAACAGATGACTTGCACAGTGATGGGTAAACCCCTCCTGGTTTCTAATGGAACAAGCTCAAGTGGGGATCTCCACCTCAAAAGGTGAAACTTGGGGGAGATTTTTCATTTAGTTCCCTAAAAAAAAATGTGTTTGCATTAGTCAATGTGCATTAACATAAAGAAAATTCAGGCTATGAAGACTTGATTTGTTCCAAGTTGCTTCCCAAACAAGCTTCCCCTAGGCCTAACTTCTTAGATTGTGGTAAAATGCATATTCCTGAAACGATGAAAAGGCTTTTATTTTTTATTTTTTTACTAGAGGCTCAGTGCACGAAATCTGTGCACAGGTAGGGTCCCTAGCAGCTGTAGGCTGCGGTTGCTGGCCAGGGCCTCCCTTTCCAGGCTGCTGGCTGCTGGCCAGGGCCCCCCTTCCCCAGCTTCTGGCTGCCCCCTGGGCCTTCCTTCATTCTGCACCACCCGCTGCTGGTCAGTGTACGTCATAGCAAGTGATTGAAATCCCGGTCAGTTGAACTCCCAAGGAGACACTTTGCATATTAGGCTTTTATATATATAGATGATTTTATCTTAACCCTCGTCAACATCACTGCCTCCTACCACCTTGGGTGTTTATATTATATTTACCTATATATTTTTCTCTCATTATAAGGTTTATAGATGAATTGTAGAAAGTTTGAAAAAGTCAAAACTATAAAACTCAACCTTTTTTAAAAAAATCTTTATTGTTGAGATTATTACAGATGTCCCTCTTTTTCCCCCCATTGCTCTCCTCCACCCAGTTCCCGCCACACCCCAGGCCTTTGCCACCCTATTGTCTGGGTCCATAGATAATGCATATATGCATATAAAATCTTTGTTTAATCTATTCCCCCCCCGACTCCCATTCCCTCTGAGAATTATCAGTCTGTTCCATTTCCATGCCTCTGATTCTACTTTATTCACCAGTTTATTCTGTTCATTAGATTTCTTATTCGTTTATTTTTATTTTTATATTCGTTTATTTTTTATTTTTTTCCTGGGCCCCCTTTCCATTCCACCACGGGACGGAAGGCGCAGAGAGAGAGAA
>NW_006292916.1:544008-557352 GCF_000327345.1 Myotis davidii | reverse complement strand
TTTACTTTTTTTTTACTCTTCTGGTGGGGTGTTTTTTGCTTCCTCATATTTCAAATTGTTGATTTAATTTTCAGAATCCTCTACTGTACTGTTGAATCCTTGTATATTATTCTTTATTTCAGTGTATGCTTAATTTCTGACTGGTCATTTTCCTTTTTTTTTTTTTCGGAGTGTTCTAGAAAATTCTTGAGTAACCTTATAACCGTGGTTTTGAACTCTACATTCAATGTGAGGACCAGCTGCAAATAAAATGGAAGAGCTGTTGTACAGGAGACACCCCTATGGAGCAGGACTTGCTTCAGTGGGACTTTGGTGCTCACTGAGTCTGTCCCTTGAGTGTGTTACTTGTGGATGTGTAGAGTTATAATCTGGTATGGTCTGACATTGACCACTGGGTCCACTGGCTCTTCGGTCTCCAGGGAGGTGCAAAGTCACACTACCTGGGGCCACCCAGCAGGAGCTACAGAGAGATCTTCAGATTCCTCCTCTTTATATCAGATTTGGGATTGCCCAGACGAGGCCCAGCTATGAAGCAAGGCAGATTGGTGCTGGTGCTGGGTCTTAGGCCTTTTATTGATAGGTTTGGGGCTCCCTGACCCAGCTGCAGCTTGTTTGAAAGGTTTTAGCCTGAGAAAGGACAGACCATTCATATGCAAAAACCTCCGCACAGAGCTTGGGTGGGGTTGTAAATTGGATGAGATGGGGTCTAAGGGAATCACCAGGGTGAAGCAAACAGAAATGGCTGCCAGTCAGCCCTGGGACCAGGGCAGTCCCAGCTTAGGAACAATGATCCCTGCAAGCACATTTATCTGGGAGAAAGCTGCCCCCAAGTTCCTGCCCCGATGCCAGACAATGCAGTTCCTCCTCATATGTGTCTGTGTCCTCCAGAGCCTCTCCTTGGTGCTGGAGCTCAGGGGAAGCAGGACCTTGTAAGTTCAGTTCGAGGTGCTGGCCTTTTAAGAGGAACAGCTAGGTCTCCAGCAGCCTCTGTGTCACTGAGCACCAATCTGCACTGGTTTTTACAGCCCATAATTCTTACTGCCCATAAGGACTTCTTTTCCCAGCTCTGGTGCCCTAAGACCCCTTGTTCCTCACAGGTAGCCTCCACAGAGATGATCTCCCTCCCAATTAAAAAAGTGGCACATGTGGGTGCTGGACCAGCCCGTTCCGCACCTCTGCACCTACTACCAGTCTCATGCGCTTTCTTCTTTACTTTTCTAGTGTAGGACTTCCATTCAGTTTGCTTTCTAGCAGTTCTAGATGATGGTTGTTCTATATTTATGTTGTAATTTTTATGTGGTTGTGGGAGGTGGTGAGTACAGGCATCTACCTACGCCGCCATCTTCCATGAACCTCAAAACTCAGTCTTAATTCAACCCTCCAAAGACAATCACTTGAACTATTTTGGAATGTTGTCTTCGGATTTCCACTGCACCCATAAACAGCCATTCACTGCTTTCTTATTCAGAGGCTTTCTCATTACATTATATCATGAACATTTGCCTCAATCATTAGTTTTCAAAAACAAAATTTTAATGGCTCTTTAGTATTGTTGGACATTTAGTCAAGTTCCCATTTTTTCTTTTACAAGTTACAACTTGGAAATCATTGCACTGGGACCCCTGTGGGCATGTGATAATTTCCTTGGGGAAAGTCCCATGAAAGGGAATTGCTGAGTAAGGAGCACTCACTCTTTAAAACGATGTCAAGCATATTGCCAATTGCCTTCCAGAAACACAGTGTTGAGTTTATATTCCAAGCCTGGATTTGCACCTCTTTGTTTCTCCTGCATCTTTGGGAAATTAAAAAAAAAAAAAAAAAGGAATGTTTAGTTCTGATTTTCATTAGTAGAATTGAGGATTTGCCAAGTATTTTTTTAGCCGTTTATATTTTGATTGAGTGCTTTACTTATTTCTAGTTGGAATATTAGTCCATATTATGTAAATACTTATTAAATATGAAGGATATTAACCCTTTGGATATTGTAAGGGAGGAAAAATCCGTTTTTTCTTCTACCCTCGTCGGTTCTGTGGTTGGGACCCTGAAAATTAGACTGACAACAAACAGGTGAACAAGAGAAAGCCAGAGCTTATTCATAGGTGCACTTAGCATGTACAAACTTGGGCTTATGTAGCATCTTAACAAAAGAAAATAAATCCGTGGAGAAGTAATAAGACAAAGGAAAAGGGGTTTAGGCTTTTAGGGGCAGCAAACTTGGGAAGATAAATATATGAGGGAAACTAATGGAAAATAAGGGTCATTTTAGTAAGATCATTTGCAGACCCATCTCAGGTCTGACTCCATCATGTTGGCCATAAAATTCCTCCAGGAGCCGGGATGCATGGCAGCCCTCACTTCTCAGAAGTGTCTGCTCTTAGTCAGATAAGCAAGCTTTGAGAAGGCTTCTTTCTGTATCTGTTGACTCTCATTTGCCTCCAGTTCATATCATCCTTATGCCATAGTGGCATCTTTTGGGCTGGTACGTTCTGATCCCCTACAATATATTTTACAAATTTGGGACTTTATAATTTTGTTTGTGGTGTTTTTGATGCATGGATTTTAAAAATAATTAACGTGAATAATAATTAAGTAGTCACAGTTAAACTGTTATAAAATCTATCAGTATTTCCTTAGGTAGTTTTTTCACCTTAGTGTTTATCCTTAGGAATTCCAGCTCCACTTCAAAATTGAATAAGTAATGTTTCTTTCCAATGGTTTTTCTTTTTTTTTTTTAAAAAAATGTATTTTTATTGATTTCAGAGAGGAAAGAAGGAGAGAAAGATAGAAACATCAATGATGTGAGAGAATCATTGATCAGCTGCCTTCTGCATGCCCCCGACTGGGAATCGAGCATGTGTCCTGACCAGGAATCAAACCATGACCACCTGATTCATAGGTTGATGCTCAACTACCGGGCTATATTCTTTTTCTTTTGTTCTCTGTTTTTACAATTTAGTTTATCATAGTATTCATAATGGCTGAAAATAAGGTTGTTTTTCTTATCTCCCATTTATTTTCCATCTTCATTAGACATTTCATTAGTTTTCTTGATGAATATTTCTCTACTCTGGCAAGTCAAGCCATTAGATTATTGCTTTAAAAGTCGTAAGTTTTATTTACTTTAGCGCATCCTTAAAAATACATGGGTAAAGAAAAATCTACCAGATTTTCTGTAACCTCTGCCTTTTAAATTTTGTTTTAATGGAACATGTGCAACTAAATAGGAGAACACCTTTAGGGTTAATTTTCTCACTATGCAGTCAGTCTTGGCTCACAAGCCTCATGTGGCATCACCATAGACATCCCTGGTCTTCAAACAATGGCAAAGAAAGCAAGCCTATGATTATGAAATGGGGCTGAGACTTTAACGATTTTACGATCTTGTTAGAACTGTTGATGAAATGTTAACGTGCCTAATTAGAGGACTATTTTCATTGTTCTGCAGGGAATGGATTAGAGGAAGGCCGGAGTTAATGCATGGAGGCTCTGGTATTAGTTCAGGAAGGGAGGATGGCGACATCCAGTTCTGCAAACCCCATCCCAAGGAAATTTAATCAGGGAGTAGGATTCAATTTGTAGATAACAGACACCACACTAGGCATTGAAGGAGACAGGGATCGAACACAGGGAAATCGTACTCAGTACATGAAGGAGCAGCTGAAGGTGGGGCCTCTGGAAGGCCTCTTAGGACAGCTCCTTGGACTGGCCTGCCTGGGAAACTGAGTCACAGTCAGGAGGCTGGGGACCCGGGGACCACGGTCATCCACACCAAGTCCTCCTGCCAGATCTGAACAGCAGCATGGATGTCCCACTTATTCCTTGCTTCACACGCTTCCTAATTCAAGTCATCCCAAAAATTAGAACTAGGCTGTGCACTGGAAGTTATTTTGGGTCATGCAGCTGATTGGCAGAACCTACACCGTATTTAAAACCTTAGCTGTCAGGGAGTCTGGAAGTGGTTGTTTGTTTGTTTTTAGCCTCCCAGCCCCATGCCTGGAGAAAGGTGAGTGAACCCCCTACCATTCCCCTGAAGCAGGCTGTCCTGGTGCAGGAGTGTGTGAAAGGGAGAGTCTCTGCCAGCGGTGACTGAGAGTTGGGGGGGAGGGGAGGGGATGAGAAGAGAGAGGAGATGGTAATGTCAGAGACCAAACTGGTTGCATTGAGTCCTGGTTTTGCATATTTTAGATGTTTTAACATCCCTTCGTCTTTGCTTAGTGAAATGATCAATTGCCATAGTGGAGCAAACAAATCTCGGGAGCAAGGTCATCTCAAAGCTTCCTCATACTTCTGAGATTCCTTTGAAGATAATATGTTTAAGTATATTTTCTTTTCTCCGTACATTTTTGTAACTACAGAAGTAGAAGTCAAAGAGGAGATGTTGTCTCAAAGGTGCCACCAGCCTCCTTCCAGGCTGTGGAATGTGCCTGGGGTGGCCCTGCAGGCTTTAAGGGTGTTGGGATGGGCAGAGCCCCAGGCATGAAGAACCTCACCTTGGGGAACCTGCTGGGCCTGCAGTGAGTTTGCTTGTTGACTCAGATATGCCGCCTACTTCTGTGCCTGACTGAGGGGTTAATGCACCTATCACGTGCCTGGTCCTGGATTCCCGACCCTCCCCCAGACCTAGAGCAGGTGCCTGAGAACTCCTCTAGCAAGGCTTTCCCTAGCAGCTGTGTAAGTGCCTGTCTGTCTCAGTGTTTTCGTGTCCCACTTCAGTGTTGTCCATTGATTAAGGTGCATTGAGGAGGCCGGTGAACCTCTGATTTGGTAGCACCTAAATTGGGTCTTGGCTGCCCACGGCCAATCAGGTAGAGTTATTATTCAGATAGCTGCGTTCACTGCAGTGTTTCCCCCACCTCCCTGGATGCTATTATAAAATCTCTGGCTTCCTGGCATCTCATATAAGCATGATGTGCTTCTTTGTATCTATCCCTTAACCTCAAGTAAACTCATCTGCTGGGTGGAGACCTGAGCCCGTGACTCTCTGCCACAGAGCCAGCAGCTGGTGCCCTCCCTCCTCAGCAGCCATCTGGGACCAGGTGTGCCCCTCTTCTGCCAAGAATGTGCCAGGCGGAGGCACAGGCAGGTGTGGTGTGATTGGGAGATTATGATTAGAGGTGTTGTAGCACCTCCCCTCCCAGGTTAGCCCGCTGTGCTGATAGGTGTAGCTCTTACTCTGAAAGTGGAAGACTTTGTGGGCAGGTTCCTGGGCTGGGCAGCGAGGAGAGAAACCAGTTCAGATGGCCTCAGTGTATAAACCCAACTGGGAAGCAGACTCTACACACACTGGTAGTTAGGATGCTACAACCCACAGTGTAGGCAGAGCCTACGTTCCTAAAGGTGTTGATTATTAAAAATCTGTTTTCTCCTAGAAATAATATATACATGAATGTTGGTTCTCCAGATTTTCCATCAAAAGCCCACTTAACTCATAGTCTATTTTCACAATTCTGCATTCGCAGCACAAAACAGTAACCAGTGCACTGTGCAGATTCACCCAGGGTCCGGCTGCATGCTGCTCCTGAACCCAGCCAGGCCCGCAAAGCTCAGTCTTTGGCTTCAGAGTAGCAGGAAATGGCAGGGCAGGCCGCTGGCGATCAGACCTGGGCAGGCGGCAGAATCACCTGGAGGGCTACCACTTACTTCACTCTGAAAGTTCTCACTCTGGGGCCCGGGGTGGGGCTCAAGAATTCGCATCTCTGTCACATTCCCAGGTGGTGCTGATGCTGCTGGTCTCACCACCTTTGAGGACCACTGGGAGAGATGTGGGAGGAAGTTACCCACCTAAAGAAGTCCTGTATTTGAATTCCTAATGACGAGATTCTGTGTGCCCAGCAGTGCCCCACTCCCCAGTTATCCACTATCAACGAGGCTCTTGGTCCGCCTGTCAGTCTGGGCCCACCATTCCCTTTCTTCCTGAGCCTGGTGTTGACCATCGCTCTGGAAGCCGAAGGGTAGAGGAGTTAGTCACTCTCCCAAGTTCTCTGGAGGGTCGGCCATGCCTTGGGGACATCAGTGAGCAAGTGTGTGTCCCAAAGAGATCAGGTACCCGTGACAGGCGCCCGCCCTCCGGCTCTGCCTGGGCCAGGTGCCTTCCTCCGCAGAGTCTGATGCCGAAGTTCAGCTTTTCCCGAAGCCCCTTGAAGCCAAGACCCACAGCGGAGGACTCCTGGGGGCTCCATCAGGTTTTACAGAAATTGACCTGAGCTTACCATGCCCTTTAAGAACCCCCTACATTATACTCTGGGTCTCAAGACAGATAGACAAGGGGGAGATATTGAAGAAGGCAGAGCGGAGATCAGATCTCAGCCCAGCCTTCCACGCGGCCCGTGCCACCCCCACAAATCCTGGTTTTGCTTCCAGAACTCCCTCTGTTCCGACAGTCCCCACTGCCTCACCCATCCTGCACCTCTCCAGCTTCCTGCTTCACTGCCCCTCTCCACTGACCTGGGTGACTAATGCTTCCCAGGGCTGGAAGCTTTAGCCACTTCTTCCCACAAGACGGAGGGCGTCAGTGTCACTGCGGGGTGACACGGGTGGTGCCACCAGCAGAGACTCCCCATTTGCCCCTTGAGCCCCACACAGATGGCTGTGGATCCAGGGCTGTGTTCTCACAGGTGCTCCCCTGGGATACACACCACTTCCAGGGAATAAACTTGGGCTTCTCTCCTGTGGCTATGAAAGGAGAAAAGAAAAATGGGAGGATTATTTTGTTTGTTTATTAAATAATAACACATAGTTTCAAAAATAGTCTAAATGTTGCACTTACTGATTGATCAGCTTTCCCTCCAGGTGCAGCAGATAGCTTTAGAGTGGAATATGGGAAAACATGGGATGTTTACAAGCAAAATAATAGGAATGCTTAAAGTTGATATTCCAACACCTGCTATGAGCCCTCTTTATTTTTGACTACTTATGAAGTTTGTGAAGTTTGGGGGGATAAAAACACAAAAATTGCTTTTAATTTTCTCCTGTCATTATGATGCCTGGTGTAAAAAGTTGGCAGGGCCTTCCACCTGCTGGGCCCTGTGACATTCACAGGTGCTGGTGGCCAGGAACACGGCCTCCTCGGCTGCTCCCTGCCTTCGAGTGACCTGCCCCAGGTGCCGGGAACAGCAGGAACGCACATGCCCAGGTTTCACGGGGGTACTTCCTACAGACCTTCATAACCTGCCTCAGACTGAAACGTTACACTGCCTGCTGTGGGCAAATTATATTTCTTGTTGTTGGATTTACAAAAACACTGAGGGGCCTCCTAATGGTATACGTGACGTGGCGCTGTAAGTGGCGTCACGGCCGTCACCACAGTTCTGTGTTGCCCTTGTGATTGACTAGCACTGGCATCTGTGTGTGCTTCTCTCTGATCTGTTTTTTATTTGCCCCTCTCTAGTGGGATCTTGTGTGTGATAATGCCTGGAAGGTCCATATCGCTAAGTTCTCCTTACTGGTTGGATTAATCTTTGGCTACCTAATAACTGGATGCATTGCTGACTGGTGAGTACCAACGTGCCCACACGTAAACCTTGGGAAGCCACTGCAAGACTTTGCAGGCTAAAGAGGAGTGGTCAGTGTTAGATGCTGGTACTGTCTTTTCTCTGCCCCAGTGTTAGTGCCGGGACAGGCGCTGAAGCCCTCACCTGGAGAATTCAGAATGAAAAGAATTGACCAGTGCCCATAACAGACCCTTGTGAAGTGAGAATTTAAATTCACTTTAATTTAAATTAAAGAATTTAAATTCTTTAGCTGCAAGAATCTAGCAAAACCAGCCAGCAGCCTGCAGCCCTCTCTCCTACTGACAGTCAGGTTTAGACAGGAAGAGATGGAGGAGTTCGGCTCAGAGCTTTCTGGGTTGAGCCCCGATGGCTTGGATGTATAAGACGCATCAAAAAATGGGGAGAGGAGGACCTAGTGAACTTAACAGGTCGCACCTCAAAATGTCCCACAGGTTGTAGAGAGGGACAGCTCCTGAAGTTGGCTTGGCCAGCAGATGCCTCTGTGGGGTCCATGGGGAACTGGGCCTGGAGAAGCGGCAGCATTTGGATAACAGATGGGCATCGCAGGCAGAGGCGGGGCAGTGACCAGGTGAGAATGAATATGCTTTACCTGGGTGGGTGAGGAGGTCTAAGGGGTGGAGCAGAGTGCATGGTTTAATGAAGTGATGAGGTTGGTGAGGAGGGCAGGGAGGTGGTATTAGCGATGGGAATGATAATAATAATAGCAACAGTGTTGGCAACTGAGAGGTACTGACTGATGACTGTTGCTGGGCACGGTGCTAAGTATTTCCACATGTGAAAATATTCCATCTTCACAGCACCCTGTTTGGAAGGTACTGTTATCACCTCTGTCTTAGAGTGGGAAAACAGAAGTGCAGACGTTTAAGTAAAATCCCCCAGTGCACTCAGCTTTCAAGTTGGAGAGGCAGGATGTGGGGCTAAGTCCCACGGCTCAGAGCCTGCCTTTTCTCAAGGGTGCTGCCACTGTATCTCAGGCCTCCTGCGGTCACAAGGGCAGCAGCCGCAGTGACATGTCGGAGTGGGGAGGCAGCTGCCCAGTGTTGACAGGGTTTCAAGTAATGGGACTGCTCAGGGAGAGAGGCATGGGCTAGCTGTTCCCCTCACCGTTCCTTTATCTATCAAGGAATTTGTATGTGTGTGTGTGTGTGTGTGTGTGTGTGTGTGTGAATAAGGTCATCTTGGACCCAGTAACATAAGAACGATATAGAGCAAATCCCTTATGCCTGCACCTCCCCCTGGAGCCCTTTGGGCGGGGTTAGCTGAGAAAGCTGGCTCAGCAGGAGCCGGGGCACAGAGCAGTGCCTGGAAACTCGAGGAGTTTTGATACCACTTTCAAGTTCTGGGCATTTCTTTCTAAAAGCTAGCATCTATTTGAGAGTTCCTGGCATTAACATGTGTGATTGCCTGTGTGTTCAGAATTTGCTTAATCATGATTTGTAAATGTTTCTTAAGGACACGTTCCCCGGGGACAGTAACAAAGAAGCTGTGAGTGAAGAAGAGGCGTCTGGAAAGCTGTGCAAGGCCCCTGGGGGCTGGCAGGGTGGGGCAAGCACAGGGGGTTTTTTCTAACCAAATCTTGAGCTTAAAGGTGTTCAGAGTAAACTGGATGGATCTAAAAGATACTCCAGTGTTTTAACCACAAGGACTTGTATTTCCCAGATCGGCATTAAAATAGGTTAGGAAGATACACTAATATAATTCACATCACTTGTTTCTAAAGAAACGCAGACTGGACTTGGGTTCTAGTTTTCTTGTTCAGTCAATTTATAGGTAAAGCAGATATGGGCCTGTATTAATATCAGTCTGCAACGGGGTTTAAATTACTTAGGGGTGGTTTTGTGAATTCTTACTTTTTACAAGCTCAGGCTATTTGACCTCCCTGATCACATGCTAGGACTGGGGACAAAAAGCAGAAGAGTTTGGGTCCTCCTTCAGGAGTAAAAACCAGTGGATCTTGTAGACTCACTTCTCTGCAGTCCCTTTGTCGAGGCCTGGAGGTGGGTGGGGTGCCGTGGGTGATGGAGAGACAGGGAGTGCTCTGTGCTGTGGCTCTTTGAGCATTTGAGTGGGCCTCGGTTGCACTTGGAAAGTTTGGTGTTTTCCACCCTTAGCTTTTATTTATGGCTCTGTGCTCCCTGCGAGCCTTGCTGAAAAGGAAACGGACACGTTTAGAGGGAACTACAGATCCACAGCTGCTGGCCCAGTCACGGCATGTGAGGAAGTTGTCCGAGCTGGGGTGAGCTCTCTAAGACTGTAGTCAGCACATAAAATGTCAAGTGGTACACTTTGTCCTTTAAAAAGTTACCGTTCTCCCCACATGTTTTATTTGGGGACACACATCACATGTTTTAGGATGTGCTAGTTTAGATGTTCGAGGAGACATTCCTGACCATGGCGCTGCCAGATGACACCCCTCCCCCCACAGCTGGTTCTTTTGCTAGACATTCGCATTTCTCACCCCAGGAGCCCTTACCCCTTGCCCTCTAGCTCCTGGCTCAGCCCTGGCAGAGCCCCTTTGCCAGGAAAGGTAACATATTCACAGGCTCCAGTGTTTAGGGTGTGGACATCCTGGGGGGCCATTATTCTGCTCACCATGGAGCCTCGTTGATAAAGCCCTCTGTCTCTCTGCATTACAGATCTAGGGCTGTGGTTTTATCCCTCATCCCTCATGGGGTTCTGACGGGGAAGGCAGTCCACACTAAAACTCCAGGGGTTCTGACTTACACTTGTTGACCGTTTGCATGATCACTTGCACTTACTTATCCCTGACAACAAGCCCATTAGGTTGGCACTGACCAGCTGTTCCTAAGGAAACAGGAGGCTAGTTCGGACAAGGGTGGTCTTTCTCGTGACCATGTATGTAGTTTATAAGTCGTGGGCCTGGATAAAAGACCAAGGGCTCTGACTTTGAAGATCATATTTGCCCCACAGTTCCTAATAGTAATTTTATTCACTGACTTTAGCAATCATTTCAAAGGGAGAGATTTAAATAGTTTATACAAGTGAAAAAAAAGATCGAGGATCTCTTCTAAAGTATCAGAACATTGTAATTGATCTCATAGCTCCGCCTCATTTCACTAAACTGAAGGTAACTATGGGGAATGTTAGAAGCCTAAAAAATTCTGAATGAAATTGGTCCTATAGCACCCCTCCCCCCAAGTTTTCTGGAAATTATATTCATCCCCTTCATAGAGCAAAGCCATGTGTTACTGAGCATTGCTGTTGCTTTAACAGCTTTATTGAGAGATAATTTACATTTTGCATATCATAAAGCTCACCCATTTTAAGTGCACAATCCAGTGAGTTTTCATGTATTTATAGAATCACACAATCACCACCACACTAAAACATTTCCACCACCTTAAAAGGGAGTGTCGTGCCCATCTACATTCATTCCTCATTCTCACCCCCAGCCCTAGGCAACCACGAATCTACTGTTTCTATTTGCCTTTTCTGGGCATTCTACTTTTATGTAGATGCCTTGTTATAAGCACGTATAGGCTAAGTCAAGGCATTAGTTACTCTTCAGGTGTTTGGGCTGCCAGGCTTGGTTTTCTTCCTTTGACAAACAGAATTTCTCTCCAGTTTCTTTGTGAGCTATTCTTCTAGTACAAGCTTGGTTGGGTTATATTAATTTGTATGATTTTTTTCTCCCTAGTAAATTGATGAAGGAAAACCTGGAAGGCTAGGAAGAGAGGGGTGAAGAACTAGTTACCTTCCATTCTCATAGACTCCCTAACCCCCCTGTGGACCTCTCAGCCACTCCTTAGGAGCACATCACACCCTAGTAGTAGCCGATCTTGCCCAGCTCTATAATCTGCCAGTGTAGTTTTTTTCTGAGACACAGTGGCTTGGGCTCCTTCCACCCGCTGCTGCCCGGTGGGCTTCACTTTCAGGTTCACACCCATTATTTAAAGTTGAACTATCTTAGTTTAGTCTAAGTTTAGTTTTAAAACGACTTCTCATCATACAGTTGAAACACACTGGCAGCTGTCTTGGCCCCAGCTCTGGTAGGCTGTGTGAGGTCAGGCGCCTGACTAGTTACCAGCCCTGACTAAGGAGTTGAAGCTACTTCACTCAGTGTCTCTGTTGACTTTGGTGCCAGTTCCAAAGGTCAGTGATTTCTCAGGACATTTTATGATGGGTGTGTCAAGGTTTACATTTGGGGAGTTGTTATTGATTTTGTTACTCTTGCCTTGAATTATCCTCCTATATACTCAAAAATAGACTTACCAACAGGAATTGGGTTCCTGTTTCAGTTCTATTATGCAGTAGCTGTTTAATCTAGGCCCCTTTTTCTGCACAATGAGGCGGTCAAGCTACATTTCCCCGAAGGGCCTCTCTGTCCCTAGATATGCCACAGTGGGTCTGGACAGTAGGAAGACTTTTAGTCCAGTACTCATTCAGCATCTATTGAGCACCTACTGGATGCTGGGTTTTCAAGGCTGGCACCACGGTCCTGTGTAATGATGATTCCTAATGTTTCCTCTCTGTGCACAGGGTCGGCCGGCGGCCTGTGCTGCTCTGTTCCATCATCTTCATTCTGATCTTTGGCCTGACCGTGGCCCTGTCCGTGAATGTGACGATGTTCAGCACACTCAGGTTCTTCGAAGGATTCTGCCTGGCTGGAATAATCCTCACCTTGTATGCATTACGTAAGTAGGAGTCTTCCCAACCCATCTTGAAGAAATTGGCGGAAGTGTTTATGGCACCTATGTGGTTCTGGGAAGGGGCTCTGTGCTGGTGGTTTGGGATGGCAGTCTTTTGGAAGTGCAAACTTGAATGGCCTCAGCTGCTGTGAAGACAGTTTCCCAGGTAATGTCATCCAACACCCAGTCTATCCTGGTCTCTGGCGTGGGCTCAGGACACATCAAACGATATAAGGGCTATGTAACTGCTTAGAGAAGCAGGGATCAGCCCACAGCTGGTGTGGAGGGGCTTTTGCTTTCTTCCAGAATTTTCTGTGTTAATGTTCTGTGCACTTTCAAGTACAGCACATCATTAGGCATCCCTATGCTTGGTTCCAGAAAAACATACCCTCCACTGCTACCCTTTGTTCTGGGCTCAGTGTTTTCATTGCCTCTGTAAGAGTTTTTCTTCCAGCCCTGGCTGGATAGCTCAGTGGGTTAGAGCATCGTCCCAATACACCATCAGGGCACATACAGGAAGCAACCAATAAATGCATAAATAAGCGGAACAACCAATTAATGTCTCTCTCCCCACTTCTCTCTCTCTCTTTTTTAAAATAATTTTTCTTACTTTTTTTCCCCCCCGTAAGGCTGTGCAGAGTCTGAATTATCCACATTCTCATGTGCCTGGATATGGCTTTAAATGGACTGGACTCAAATCCCATGCATTGGTACTAGAAGAGTAAATGGCAGTATTTGTTAGTATTTGCTC
Organism: Myotis davidii; assembly: GCF_000327345.1. NCBI lineage: Eukaryota > Metazoa > Chordata > Mammalia > Chiroptera > Vespertilionidae > Myotis > Myotis davidii. The sequence goes on along the minus strand of NW_006292916.1, from coordinate 544,441 downwards.
TTTTTAGGGGGAAGAAAATTTTTTCTGCATTAATTCCTCATGTTTGTTGGACATAATAACTCTCCCATCCAATCTGGTTATGTTTTACTTCTTTGAAGTTGGTGTTTTCTAGAATACAGCCACAAACCCCTATGAAGGAGGGAGGTTTTAGGCATGAATGTTTTTACTTATTTTCTAGTTTTTATGCTTTCTAATCACCTGGTGAAAAGAACTGTTAGGAATAATGTAAAATTATTTATATGTTTTGTCTTTTTTCTTTTCCTTTAACAACATGGGTAGGAGTCAGTTATAGATTAAGTAGCATTTTCCAGTGAGGTCAAATAAGAATAGTCCTATTTCTCTTAAGTGACTTGTTAAAACTAGATAACATGCCCTAACCGGTTTGGCTCAGTGGATAGAGCATCGGCCTGCGGACTGAAGGGTCCCGGGTTCG
>NW_006292916.1:543669-543927 GCF_000327345.1 Myotis davidii | reverse complement strand
TCCCCCCGGCTGGGGAGCAGGCCTAAGCCATCATTCAGATATCCCTAGTGCTGCCACGGATAGTCAGTGCATATCAATAAAATATATATTTAAAAAAAACAAAACTAGATAACACTTTCAGGTTACTTGAATTTTTGTCCCTCTATTATCTAGAACTAGAGGCCTGGTGCATGAAATTCATGCACTGGTGTGTATGGGGGGGTCCCCTCAGCCCAGCCTGCACCCTCTCGCAGTCCAAGAACGCTTGGGGAATGTCCA
>NW_006292916.1:524780-543572 GCF_000327345.1 Myotis davidii | reverse complement strand
CCCCCCGGCTGGGGAGCAGGCCTAAGCCATCATTCAGATATCCCTAGTGCTGCCACGGATAGTCAGTGCATGTCAGCTCCTGCCTTGAGCGTCTGCCCCCTGGTGATCAGTGCACATCATAGTGACCAGTAATTCCACCGTTCAGTTGATTTGCATATTTGCCTTTTACTATAAAGCATGGGATCGGGCCAAAACCGGCCTGCATGATCAGGCTGAAACCGGCTCTCTGATATCCCCCGAGGGGTCCCGGATTTCAAGAGGATGCAGGACAGGCCAAAGGACCCCACCAGTGCATAATCTGGGCCGGGGAGGGACATGGGAGGTTGGCCAGTGGGGGGAGGGACTACGGGAGGGCTCCAGAGCATGTCCAGCCCATCTCACTCAGCCCTGATAGGTCAGACCCCAGCAGCAAGCTAACCTACTGGTTGGAGTGTCTGCCCCCTAGTGGTCAGTGCACATTATAGTAACTGGTCGACCTGTCTACTGTCTGTCCCCTGGTGGTCAGTGCACATTATAGCGACTGGTCGACCGGTTGACTGTCTGCCCCCTGGTGGTCAGTGCACATCATAGCGAGCGGTTGAGTGGCCTTAGCATATCATTAGCATATTATACTTTGATTGGTTGAAAAGATGACTGGACACTTAGCATATTAGGCTTTTATTATATAGGATAGAAATATAATCTGTAACATAGTATTAGAGGCACAGAGAAGAAATGGGCATAAAGAAAGGCTACAGGTATATTCTCTGAATCCATAGTCAGCAGTTTTGTCATCTCCCAACACTGAACTGTTTCCAGTCTATTTGCATTTATTTTGGAGCCCTTGCTTCTTAGGGAGTTCTTTAGGAATATATGTGTTCCAGGTCAGTGGGTCACAGTCATGGCTGTTTGGAGGTTTTATTTCTTTGAACAGCGTGAGTATTGGGCTTAAAAGTTTCCCAGTAAAATTCCTGTGCTGTTCTCTGGCCCTGCCCGCCCATTGGTCTGTGCAGAGGAGCAGCTTCCTCACCTTTTTTTAAAAAAATATTCTTTTTTTAGAGAGAAAGGAAGGGAGAGGGATGGAGAGATAACAATGTCGACGAGAGAGAAACATCATCAGTTGGCTGTCTCAGTGCATGCCCCCAACTGGGGATCCAACCTGCAACCCGGGCATGTGCCCTATCCAGGAATCGAACCATGACCTTTTGGTTCCTGGGTTGACACTCAACCACTGAGCCACACCGGCCAGGCTCCCCTCCCTTTTTTTGAGGAGACTCCAGGCCCTGCTTTCAGACACTCATTTGAGCTGCATCTGTGTAGGTTTGTGAGGCTTCTGGTTCTCCCAGGAATCTAGGCCTTCCTTGAGGATGGCCATTGAAGGGGACAGCTGTGCATGTTGACAAACTAGAATAGCTGCGCTTCAGAAACTTTGCAAGAGTGTAACCTCAGCCTACCACATGAGTATGTATCAGACTTGGAGAGAATATCAAGCACAGATGACATATCGGTTTTATCTTGCATGCCAACTGCTCATGATAGATTGAGATTGCTAGCGAGCCCAGGGAGCTCAGGGAGCTGGAGAGAACACCTTGATCCATTAGCCACGTATGCCTAGGAGAAGGAAGATGGGCGGGAAGGGCTGCCTTGACCAGACATTCACCTCTGCACAGATCCTCCCTGAACTAAGCCAGACCAGAAGAGCACTTCCCCCGAACTACATCGTTTCAGCCTCGCATAGAATCGTTTTACTGACTTGTGCTGTGATATCATGCCATTGGCTCTGTGAAAGTTGTTGCTATATTTACTGTAAAAATGAAGCTAAGGCTGTTTGTTTGTATTTTTTTTCAGGAGATTACATGGTAAACCCTTTACAGTAGGAAGTGCTCTTTCCTTTTGGAACCATACAAAGAATGCGCTTACCCTTGGAAATTGCTGTGCTTTTGTCTCACAGGCACAGAATCATCTGCAGGCATCTGCAAACTTTGTTTCTGTAAAAAGCCAGTTAGTAACTATTTTAGGCTTTGCAGGTCTCTGTTACAACCACTCAGCTCTGCTATTGTACCACGAATGCAGCTACAAATAACATGTAAGTGATGAGGTGTGGCTGCATTCCAATAAAACTTTATTTGCAGAATAAGTGGTGGGACAGATGTGACCAGCAGGCTCTACGATTCCAGCTACCGATGTAAGTGAGTCTCTCTGTCCTTTGACTGCTAGGAAGCTTAGAAAGCTCACAGTCTGATCTCGCATGTGCGTGGGCCTGATAGGCTGAGCTGTAAATCAAGCCTCTCTCCTAATTTCATCTAAACTTTCCTACTGTAATTTCTCCTTTGTCCCATTTCCTGTCTCTATAAGTGTTATTTTATTATATGTATCTGTATAAGCAGTCTTAAATTTTTTCTGAAATAAAGCAGGGAATAAATAGTTATTGTTTTCTTAGATTGGAATTACATATGAAACATCATGATAAAGACCATTGCATTGAATGAAATTCCAAGCATCAACCAGTGGCCCACTGTCTGAGCTAATACAATATCTGGTATAGCAAAATTAAAATAAAGCAAAAGGACATAAATGATTAGTTGGAGTTCACTGAGATAATATTTAAGCAATATAAATAAGGGGCCAATGATTGAGAGATGGCAGAAGAGCTAAGCTTGGCAGGGGAGAATTAGAGAGAGGCCTTAAAGTTGTGATGGGCAGGCAGGATTGGGGAAGGATGTGGTGCTCGCTGGCCTGGGGCAGCCCGTCTCTCTGTCAATCCTAGATCAGGACACTGATGGTGACGAGAAGTTAAGACACAAGCTCCCAGTCAATAGGGCAGATGACTGAATTTCCAGATCAGTGTGCTTGTTAGCATTTTATACACGAGTAATCCATGGGCTTAGTTAATATTTAAGAATTTGTTTTGCTTAAAGGAAATTATTGATAATCTCTGTCACAGTGTTGAAGTATTTCTTGACTCTAAAGAGAAGTTTTAAACTTTTGGGCATTGATTGTTTGGAAAATACATTTTTAATGGTCCGGACTTTTTGTACTCCGTCACCATGTGGTTTTCATCTCACTAGGTGTGCTGGAAAGGCCTGCACTTCCTCAGAGAGAGCTGGATGTCATTCCTTTTTTCAGTCTTGCAGGTGCTTGGCAATGTTCACGGGGAAAGTAATGATTTTTGCAGATTCCGTTTCTTGTGTAGCCTGTGGTGTGGGTGGACTCTGAGTTTTAAGAAATGCTGCTGACTTAGGAAAGTTTCTGCTTTATATGCAAGGCTGCTTGAGGATTTCTCACGCTTTGGAATTTTTCTAAGGTACATTCCAGTTAAATACTGTCTCCTTTAGACTTTTGTTTCCTTCAAGTCAACATAGGAGCATGTGGTTGCTGGCTAGGACATAAAGCAGAGATTACTGGCATCTTCCCCAGGAGCCGTTACATGGAAGCAAAGTGCACACTGGCGAGAGCCAGAGAGAACAAGGGAACTGAGAGGGTGTGTGCAGGCCTGCAGTCTGTTTCCTGCCTGCCTCTGAGCCCACCCGGAGACTCTGAAATAACTAAATCTACTTGGGCTACATCAGTAGCTTAATTGTACCCCCTTGCCTCTGAGCAACAACAACAAAAAAGGGTAGAAAATCTTAGCTGGGCAAGGGGCAGGGAACTACAGATCCAGGAAAGAGGAACTAATCACCTGATGGTTTATGAAAATAAAAGTCTTATCAAAGACTGAAGAGAGAAGCATGTTTCAATCGAGTCAGACATGGTTTGTGGTGGTATGAATTCTTTTTCCAGCTCAGACCAAAACATTATGGACAGGGTAACACAGAATTGTTTAAGATGCGTCTTTCAACAGAGGCCAGTGGGAGATTATTGCTCTTTAATCTGATTTGATGCTGGATATAATGAGTCCTGTGGGAGAAAAATATTCTTTGAAACATGAATACTTTGTTTTTCTTCTCATTTGATCTATGTCTTCCCCTTCTCTACCATTAAACGACCAGCCCCCCACCCCCCATTTGAAATAATGAGCACTGCTTTTTGTTGCCAGAGACTGTACCCAGTTACTGTGGGCAAGTGAACATCTTTTATTTATTTATTTATTTATTGCCTAATAACAATAAATAATTTTCTTGAGAACTTTTCTTAAAGCTTCATAGTCTCCTAATAACCCTCCTTATACCCAGATAGCTTTGTATATAATCAAGGAGTGACCATAAATTTCACAGGTGACTAAGTTACTGATTACTTTACAAAATTAGAAGCCAAGTCTTAACTGGTAAACAGACTCAGAAAACTCTCGAGTTTGCCTTGGGCGGGGCGATGTTCTCTTTCTCACATTGCACGCAGAGCCTTAGACTCTCACTGAAACGGCTGAGTAATATCTGATGTGCTGGGGTGAGGTGACTTTTTCCTCCTCACTATTGCATCTATTTCTATAATGTGATGTTTTTCTGAACTAATATTCCTTGGAGCATATTTTCTTCTACAGGGTTATTAAGCATCATAGCTGTGCTGTACATTTTTAAAAATCACCTGAACCAGACAGCTCGTGTAGCAAGTTATTGAACTGTGGAATGAATAAAGTGAAGACTGCTGATCTGTAGAATTAGTAGAATGGAGATTGCCACTGTCCAATATGCATGACTTCAACGGTCTTGTGCTTCACTTCCTCTGGGGAGGGAAGGTTTCACGAATGCATGCTTGGTTATGGTCATCTATAGGTCTCTCTCTCTGCGCCCCACCCTTTTACCCCCCAACTTCAGATACCTGGGCCTTCCTAATGACAGCAATAATCCCATTCTTCTGGTGGCACCAACTCTACTGACGGTTTTTCCACCAAGGAAGTGAGTCACAATTTCCAAACACCTTTGACAAATTATTGTATATATTTTTAAAGAGCTTCAGAAGAATTTCAGTTGTATCCAGGTTCAGGCTGGGAAATCAGAGCGATTGAGGTTTCACCCATGTTTGTATTCACTGGAAACACACTGCTAACCCTGCAGGCAAGCTGTGAAAAGCAAAGTCCCGAAGCCCTTGTCCTCCACCACCCCGTCTTCCTCTGCCACACCTCTGAGGAGTCACAGCGCCTGGTGTAACCGCAGTGTTGAGTGACCACAGCTCCTGGTTGGGAGTTTAATCCCCAGGCAGGGACATGTGGCAGCTGGTCAAGGCAGTGCTGGTCACCGTCTGAGACTAGAGGGCTTAGTCATCCAGCAGGTAACCAAACAGGCCACCGAGGACAAATGTTTCTGAAAGTTGTACCAGCCCTTCAAATAAAAATTATTGAACCTCTCTCTGTTCCTACTGAATATTAGCCAACCTTGGATTTATAGCAAGACTTTTCTTTGAGGGGAAAAAAAATGAACTGCCTGTATGTCTTTAAGGGCTTGTAAGGATGTATCACCTTATCTGCATGTTAACAGTGGAGAGTCGAGGGCAGAGGAAGAGTAAGTGGCTCTGAGGCATCGTTGGGACCCATACACCCACTTTTCTTTTGTCCAGAAGTTAGGGCAAGGGAATGTATAAGTAAGCTGCTAAGTGCACATTTCTTTGGGTGTTTTGAATTCATTGAAGATAGTCCTATCTCAAAATCAGAAGGAAAAACAGCAAATATGTAGATATCTGGCATTTTAAAATTAGAGTGTTTGGTGGAGGATGTTATTAAAGCTGTGTGTGTCCCTAAGGACTAAGTTTCCCCCAAACTGGTGTGTGAGTGCTTCATTTGAAACAAAACTGTTCCTCACACTATAAGGGGAAGCGGACAGACCTGGAAATCAGGAGATCCGAGCTATAGTGTAGGCTCCACAGTGGACCGACTCTGTCTGACAAATTGCTTTATCTCTAAGCCTCTGCCTCCCACTCTGTAAAGTTGGGGCACGGGTTTCCAACTTTTGTACTATGGGGTCCCTTCCCTGAGCCATTTGTGGGGAGAAATGGGTAGAAAACAAAAACAAATGGATTCTATATGACCCTGTTTAATACTGCTGTAAAAATAACTAACGACAAAACCAAATGGACAACCTCTGTTTCCTTGTACCTTCCAGTTTTAGAATTCTGTGGCTTTTGAATTCTAAGCTCAACCAGTAAGCCTCCTTCAGTGTTTAAGATTTCGTAGCTCTTGGAAGGGGGGCACGAAACCAGGGGTGCTTGCTCCCCAATAATGTCCTTCTCACACCCACACGTTAGAGTTGTCGGACTTCCATCTTTGCTTTCTGTGAGGCTGCTGCGCTGTGTCTACCAGGGTCATCTGGGAAGAGATGGAGTGATAAGGGGGATTAATGGTTAACAGCCTCCCTTTCCCCATGGTTCTAGACCTCTTGTCAACAACTCCCTTCCCAACCCGTCTGGCTCGCTCAAGTCTCCTTTCTTACCATACTTTTGCTGGGTAGACTCACAGGTCTATTCCAGGAATCCTATTGCACTCTACAGAATTTTCTGTTCTCACCTAGAAAAACAGGATGAGACATAAAGCTAAAAGCTGTGCTGCTTAGAACAGGGGGTTGAGAAGTAAGAGAGCAATATTGGACTGATTTTATTTTGTTTTATTTTTTCACTCTTGATACAAAATAAAAGAGAGAGGAAATAAATCAGTCACCTGAAACCAAGTAAGGATACCAGGCTTCTTCAAAATGTATGGGGGGGGGGGGAGTAAAATCATTATTGGTTTGCCAAGTCTTATGTTAGATGTTAGCAAAACACATGATCTGGGCTGAGAGGACAGAGAGAAGCATAACTCAGATGATGCAGAGCCATACTATCACTCATGTAGTTAGCCACTGTGTTACTCTGTGTCATGCCAGATAAACTCTACTGCAGATAGTTTATTTTGTTTATTGGTGACTCTTGTGGAAGTACAAGACTTCTTTCTCCCTCACTCATTTGCTTGGCAAACATTTGAGGGCTTACTGGGTGCCAGGGGAATGACAGTTGGTTACCTTGAGTACTTACTGGGCATTGCCAGGTGCCTTGCACACATAGACACCCACTTTCCTGCCTCCAGGACACTCAGGTTAGTGAGTAAAGATGCAGGCACAGGCCCTGGTTAGAGAAAGAGTGCTGGAAAGTGACCTCTGAGTCATGAGTTTTGTAGGAAAGTAGGTGCTTGTTATTTGCAGTGGGTACTCAGAGGCCAAAGGAGCCCAGTGTGTTTTGGGTGCTGTGGACAGTTAGAGACTGACGGAACCTGGTGCATTCTGGGTACTGTGGTGATTAGGAGCCGGTGGAATAGCTGAAATCACCTAGAGAAGAAACTGAGTGGAGATAGGAGATCCAGTTGAGGGTGAGGGGAGGGAATAGCCTGACTGGTCAGTGGAAAGTACGAATAGGCTGATAACCAAGCAGCTAAGGAGGGTGCCTGATGAGAGAGTCACATGACGCAAGACAAGGATTGAGAAATGTCCATGGGATGTAGCAACCATTGCCTAGTAGGTCAGAGGTAACTGGAGCAAACACAGCTTTAATTCAGTTTAGTGATTAATATAATCCAAATTATTTCAAGCAAAGGTTTTAGTTCATGTATTCCCCAGAAGAGTACTGTCTTGTTATTATATCAAATGTTTTAGAAAGAAAATACATTTCTTATTGTGATAAAATAAAATTTACCATTTCTACAACTTTTTAAGTGTACGGTTCAATGGTTTAAGTACATTCACTTTTTTGTGCAAGAAAATCATGTTTTTAACAATGGTCAATGTTCATCATAATAGAGTAGAAAAAATTGAATTGGAAGCCAAATCAGTAATGACTTTTCCCCGCCAAGTTACCTGAAACTAAGTTAGCATGGCTCAGTAACGAAATTCACAACTACAGCTGAGTTAGAGATGCCTGTTTGTTCTCCACATGATGTCAAGGGAACAACAATTGGGTGCCAGGGGAACAACACTGAAGGCAGGCCATGTGAGCCCATGTGCACGATCACAGTCAGCCATTGACCAGATCCGGGGAAGGATCCCAGCGCTGGACGCAAGCCAAGCCCCACCACTTGCGAGCGCACTGTGATCTTGGATAAGGTACTTAACGCTAAACCACTTTTTCACCAATGAAAGATTGTGCGCAGGGTCGAGAGCGTGCATGTCATCGCCATCAGTAAACCATGAATATCTAGAGAAATGGTGGGCAACTGTGTTTGTGGGCTGCTTCTGTCAACGTGCAGCCCGGGCTGGGCTAACCCTTCCTCTGGCAGCCGGCCCTCTCAGGTGAGGGCCTCTCCGTGGTCGCAGCAAGCTTAGAAAACATCACTGAAGAGGAACTCTGAATTGGGGCTGGCTACTAGCTTATGGTCACATTGGAGAACCACTGTGGTGGGGGTGAGGTGGGGGGCATGAGGCTAAGAGCTTGCTTCATGATCGACTCTCTAGTGGCCACCTTGATAAAGTACCTCTCCCTTAATGTCCGTTCAGAGCTCCATGGACTGCACTTTAAAAATCCAAACCATGTCAGGGCCGGGAAAAGGTAGTAGACCAATGGAAAAACTCTCTGGACAAATCATACACAGGAACCTTGGCCCTCATGGACAGCAACACCCGAGTATTCATCACACCCAGAACACTCCGTTAATCTCTGAGAAAAGATACTGAAGAAATAGAACACTGGTAGCCATTGTCACGATTTATCTTACACATGTTCACAAAAGCTCTCTCTTTCACTTCCCGATATTACCAGTTCTGCTTTGTAAAACATGCCTCTACACACTTTCTCTGTATTTTTAAACATGAATTCACAGAGCCTGCTTGGTGTCCCCTCCTGCAGCTGCTGACCTGCTCTGCCCTCTCTGTGGTTGTGTTCTGCTGTGAATCTTCATTTGCCTTCCTTCATGTAAGGATGATGGCAGTTTATTTGTGATATGATCTGTGTGCTCCCAGGATAGGTACCTGTGTGAGGAGTGTTGCTTTGAAATAGCACAGGGTTTGTTTTCTGTTGTGTTTCCAAATGAGTTTCCCAGAGGAAAAGCTGTTCAGGCACCACATTCCAATTGCTGGTCCAAGGACATGTAAGACCTACAAATATTGTTGGCTGGTTTCGATGACCCTGCTGGAGAAGCCCTCCCTGTGTGAACAAACCCTCCCAATCCGGATCGGCCTTTAGGGCCCATGTGCCCGAGGCTGAGCAGTGATGCCCTGTTAGGCTCTTTCTGGGTTGTGTGGACCTACCCATGTCTTCTCTCTGGAATCAACTCCATGGCTGGCAGGCAGACTCTCCCTTTGCCATGTGTACAGCTCCCATTGACCGAGACCCTGGGTGCCTTTCTGGTGATAGTCTGTGAAGTCAGACTCACAGACCCTCTGGGTATCTTTAAAACTGTGACCTCTACCCTGATAGAAGCCAGCCTAGGGAGTCCAAGGAGCCAGGAAAAGGTTACACTGGGTCAGGATGCTCTGCTGTCTGCGTGGAATTCCCCGTGACCAAGTAGGACAGCTCATGGGCCCAGGAGTGGCGTCCCCTGAGCCTTCTGCATGGAACACAGAGACCAGAAAATCATGGGTCTCTGATTGAGGGCTCTGCATTCTCTTTGTTTCCCACTCTGTGGGCCTTCGATGATTCTTGTGGGAAAGAGGGCCTGTGTCCAGCCTGAGTTCGTTCTGTCCACTCCTTTGAAAGCTGAAAGGTGCTGCATCCCTTCAACCGGTGCCTTTGGGAAGCACCTCTGCTTGATATTTGTTGGGGGTCAGGTCTGGGTAAGGGCTCAGAACTCCCTCCAGACCACGGGCAGCGGAGGAACTAAGGACCAGTTCCTTCCAGCCTAGCTCCCCAGCCATATCAGTCTTACAGAAGAGAGAAATTTTGCTACTTCCAGTGTGACTTGGGATTCATGACTGTTTCTTCCCTGGCATCTATTTAATTTGTCAAACTGGCATTGCTGTGTAAGGCCCTGGGCTCAAAATGCAGAGGCTACAAGGGGCTCCTGAAATGAAGGAGAACATGGGGGCAGATATAACTTATCCTTGTTGATACATATTCTTGGCTTCTTTGTGTTTGGGTGGGAGCATGTGACTGTTCTTACTTACTATACAGGAGGTAAGTAAGTATTGCTGGCATTGTTGGGAGGCCCCTGGCCCTTCATCCCTAGTCATTTGGTCTCTATTTAGCTGTCCTTAGTGTAGAGCCTGAAGCATGATTTTGTCTGCTTTCCCATATTATCACTTCCATGCATGCATAGATAGATAGATAGATAGATAGATAGATAGATAGATAGATGATAGATAGATAGATGGGTAGACTCAATTCTTTCCGGTTGGAAAGAATCAGACAGTCTGATGTGCAGCGTTAGGCAGAGAATAGCCGAGGTGAGCCTTGCGCTGTGACCTCCCTTGCGCTGTGCCCTCAAGCACGTGCACGGCATGAACATGTAGTAAGGAGTAAAACAGAGAGACTGAAGAGGTCATGATGATAGTTGTTTGATAACAGTAATAGCTAGTTATTGAGCATTTTCTAAGTTCAGGTACTGGGCAAGGCTACTTACTCACAAACACATATTTTAAAACTTTTGTGTTGACTATATACAGCAGATCCTACTAATAGTCTCATTTTACAGATAAGGAAACTGAGACCCCTAATCTCTGGACCTTATCTACTTCACTATCAGGGCCTTTACGCAAGAGCTAACATTTATTAGACTTTTACAGTATACTTTGATGCTGTGCCAAGTACAATATAGGTATTTCATTCAGTCCACCCCAGAATCCTGTGATCTGGGTACTATTATTGTCCCCATTTCACAATGGAAACCTGAGTGTAGGTGAAGTAACTCGCACAGGTCACATACCAAAGGCTAGAGGAGGCGGAGCTGGACCACAGGTCTCTGTGGCTCTAGGGCTCATGCTTCTTAACTGCTGAGTTGGTCCAAACAGCCCTCTTCTCCTTTGACTTAAATATGTTGTGATAATATTTAAATATTTATTTAAATGTGTGCAAACATCCCATAAGGAGTTTGGGTTAGTTCTTTAAGTCTAAGACCAAATGTTAACAATATCCAATTTCAAAATGAATACAGTGCAAATTAATGGTGGTCAGTGGATGTGATGGATGGTGGTTGTCTCCTGGAATGGAGTCACCCTTGCTGGTTAAATAGCAGGAAGGCATAGCTTCACATTGAGTTTCATATTTTATCTGTTTTGGCATTTGGAATTGAAAAATTCCAGCGCATACAATGCCTTGTTTCACAGATTTGAAGTCTTTGCCAGCATGGAATACTCAACCTCCATATTTTCTCACTGCTCACAAGCACGCTTCCCATCACTCACATTGATGGGTGCCTCCTGACAGCTCTCCTAACCTGCGCGCTTCTCCTGAAGAGAAAGCTTGATTTGTGGCATTATTAAAAGATTAATTAAATAGGTATTTAATCCACTAATGGCTGGAAATGAGACGAGGAACCTACATTATTGCTTGTTTCCTAGTGCTCTTCTGCTAGTGAGCTGGTCTTACAGAATCCACAGACACACGCTCCTGCACTCAGCCTGACACAGGCTCAGTCACTGTACAGTGGTACCTCAGTTCTCCTGCTTCTTTATTCAAACCACCATATGTGTGGCCTTTCACAGTGACCTTTGGTTTTTGCAAGTACAAATCTAGATGTGGCGTGGACTCAGAAATCTAGGTTATAGCAGCTGATCCAGACCACCCAAGTTACACTTACATTAATGTAGACTAAGATTTCCATTGACCTGAAAACACAAAGCTTGAAAATTCTCATGGATTGCCAAGAATGCATCCACAGATGCACAGTCTTCCCAGCCTGCTCCAGGAACCAGCATTCCAGAGTCTAGCCCCCTGGTGACCCACTATCCCTGTCCTCATTCCTGCCACTGCACCGCTGGGTGGGCGACTGGGCGCATGCCTGCTCCCTGTTCCCCTGTCCCTTCCATGATTCAGCTTCCACTTGGCCTCTGGCCTTGTACTCCATCATCCTGAGGGCAAAATACCTTCCTAACAGCCCTCTTCCCAAGGAGCTCATCTCACCTGGTGTGACCTCTGCCCAGGGAGTCACCACACAGAGGCTGTGCAGAGGTGCAGCAGAGAAGGGGCTGGGAAGCTTCCCCAGGGCTCAGGCCACAGAGGGACATGTGTGCCAGATGACATGTTTGGAGTGGAGAGCTATCGCTGGCTTTTTGAGAGAGAAAGTTTGGGGGAGATAACTGCACGTCGCGCCCTTCTTGTCCTTTGGGTTGCCATGAAGCAGTAATAGTTTGTGCCATTAAACAAACTTGAACCAGTAGTTTCCTCTTTGATGAAGAAGGCACCCCTGAAAAAAGTTAAGTGGAGAACTAGACTTCCATATCTGTATTTCCCATAAATGAAATGCACCCAGATCACTCCGCTTCTTGGCAGTTTTATCACTGAGAAGATGGTCTTCTTCACAGCCATCTTTCAGTTTCCTCGTTTCACGTGGGCTTCTTGCGTCTGATGCAACACCGCAGACCCACCACGTAGAAGGATTGTTGTCAGAAGTTTCATGTGAGCTTGGAGCTGTCCGGAGAATCGGGTTACTCTAGGAGACATGAGTCTTGTTCTTCCAAAGGATTTAATTGAATTACAGAATGTGCCACCCTGGGAGGCCCACTCTGGAGTCCTGGGACCTCACAGTGCCCAAACCATGTTTTCCCTTTGTAATCATTACCCCAAAACACAGTGGTGTTCTCTGACCTGTGGCTGGATCGGATTTTCCATTTCCTTTGTGGGGTCACCGTAGGTTCTTATTTCATGTTCTCTTCGGGGAATAATTGCTCTTTTGCTGTTTTTCCAAGCTCTCCTTTTTGGCATGTTTGCTGTGTACCTTGTGACAGTGGAAGTGAATGTTTGCACAGTTGGCTTTTCGTTCCATCACTGCTGCTCTGGCGTCTGCAGGGAGGAGGGGGGAGAGTGTGCAGAGCGAGGGCTCTGCTGCCTTCAGCAGGCTGGAAGATATCCCTTTGGTTCCCATCACCCACCCCCTCTCGTTTTTTGTTCCCCGCCTCCTGTTACTCTAATCTTGTGTCAATTTTATTATTTTGCAACTAGTTCAGCAATAAGAGCTAAAGAAGGGTAGAGTGGGGGACTTCTCTTCTGCTCCCCAACAAATATTATTCTTTAAATAGTTTTTATTATTTTATTTTTAAAAAATATGTTGTTATTGATTTTTTAGAGAGAGAGGAAGGGAGAGGGATACAGAGATGGACACATCAATAGAGAGAAACATCAATCAGCTGCCTCCTAGAAGGCATCAAGCCTGCAACCCTGGCATGTAGCCTGACCAAGATTGAATAGGTCAATGCTCAACCACTGAGCTACGCCAGGCAGGCTCCCATCCCCTTTTTAAAAGGGACAGTAAGGCAACTTGGAATGAAAGAACAATGGAAAACCTTGGGATAATTACCTTCCAAAAGGTTATGCAGACCTCTGATCTCTTCAGTTGAAAATTATTAGGAACAGTTTATAAACACGAACCTGAAGAATTTGGGCAAAGGAGCAGGAACAATGGTTGTTACATGTCTAAGTTATGAATGAAACAAATGAAACCAAATGGGGAAATGCATGGTTTTGTGATTTCCCCAAATCTCTCACACATACCTTACGAGACAAGGGAAATCAATGGTGGTAAACTATTGTAAAGAGGTTTAGAGCAGAGTTCTGCACGAGAACTCGCTGCAGTGATAGGAATGGTGTCTGCACCATGCAGCCCTCTAGCTGCTTGGCACATGTGGCTACTGAGCATTTGAGATGTGGCTACTGTGACGGAGGGACTGAATCTAACTGTGGTTCATTTTAATTAATTAAATTTGAGTAACCACAAGTAGCCCGTGGCCACTCTCTGTCAGCTTGCTGGAAATGTGGAATTCAATCATCTCTGTGTGATCTGTGGCACCGCCTCTGACCTTCCCACCAAATTCCAGATTCAGATATCCGGCTCCCTTGTTGAGATTGCACTTGGATGTCCAATACATCTTTCAGATGCAGTGTGGCCAAACAGAACCCTCATTCCAGTCTTTCCAATCTCAATAAATAGACCCACCACCCATGTAATTGCTCAAGCCAGAAACATTTGTGTCACCCTTTATTCTTCACTCTCCCCATTGATCAGCAAGTCCTCTCAGCTCTTTCTCCAAATTATATCCTGAATTCCTCACTTTCTTTCCACCTCCACTGCGGCAAAGCCACCTTGTTTCTTGCCTGGAAAACCATAGCACTTCCTGGTGGATCTTCCTGCTTCCCACTCAGACCTCTACAGCTAATTCTTCACTTACAGCCAGGCTGATATTTACATAATCACCAACGTCAAACCCTCTGATAGACAACAGTAGCTTCCCTATGACTCTGCTCACGTGACATCTGCAGAGCTTTCTCACACCACCCATATACTCATCACCCGAATAATTCCTCTAGAGTCATCCACTTTTTTTCAAGCATCTACCACTCCCTGAAAATATATTTATTTGCATCTCCATTCATACCTCCTAGTTGCTCTAGAGTGAACTCCACCAAAGCAGGAACTTATTATTCTTGTTTTCCACTATATCTTCAGTACATAGATTTGTACCTGGACAGAATGAGTGTCTATATATGAGTTGGCTGAATGAATGAATGAATTTATGGAACATGATGAAAATCTATGTATGCAGCACTATAACAGAATAGATATAACTGTAAAATATTACAGCTGGATGAACTAGACTTCTCTTAGTTCAATTCCCACATATTAAACATGAGGAAAAAGGACAATTGATATTGTCACATATATGAATAGTAGAGATAATTTGCTAAAATTTCTCATGAAAGTCTCCTGAACTAGACAGTTTTGGACTAGATGCCAAAAAAATTGGTTGTATTCTAAACTGATCCCTCAGTCGTATCCTGCAACTATTGATTGATAAATTCATAGCAGCCAGAATAAGTTCTCTGTGACTTGGTGAGGACATATGTGTACAAATGTTTTAACAAGCACAAAATAGGGATGGTCCATAATGAATGATAACATGGGGTCACCATCTTCCTTTTCCTACCTCACCACTATTAGTCGACTCTCCCTGAGTCTTGGCTTTTGTCTTCGCCATAATCCCACGAGAGGGGCTACAGCTGCTCCTCCATCCTCCGTACGGAGCATAGTGCCTGCCCCCAGTAGATCCTCAGTAGGAACTTCTGAGGAATGAGTAATCATCACTCCAAGATGGGAAAACTCTTGCCAGGGGGTACTTGGGTAAGTTTAAGAAACTTTCCATCATTGTGAAGAGTCAGGGTATCATTTCTCTACATTCCACTGATGCAGTTCATTTGCTGAGTGGAACCGGCGTCAGCAGTGAACATGCTGGGTAATTCGTGTTGGTGTGCAGGGCTTTCGGGCAGCACTCCCACTTCAGGTTAGAGTCCTTGGCACAAATTCTGTCAAGCCGACAAGACCTGAAACTAATGTTTAGAAAATTTAAAGAGACAAGTTCTAAATACTCTACATCCTTCACTTGGGGTTCAGTTGTGCAGAACAGACAGTAATGCCAAGGATCCAGCATGGGGTAGATGCCAGCTCCCAGTTTTCATCTAGCCCTTGGCATAGGAGACGGACTGAGGTGGCCGCAGGTGACACATCTCAGCCAGGTTACTCCTACAGTGGTTCTCAACCTTCTGGCCCTTTAAATACAGTTCCTCATGTTGTGACCCAACCATAAAATTATTTTCGTTGCTACTTCATAACTGTAATGTTGCTACTGTTATGAATCGTAATGTAAATATCTGATATGCGGGATGGTCTTAGGCGACCCCTGTGAAAGGGTCGTTCAACCACCAAAGGGGTCACGACCCACAGGTTGAGAACCGCTGCCTTAGAAGATAATTAAGCTCGGGCAAGCACCAAGGGTACCCAGACCTCTGGGCCCCTGGGAGCATGGGGTTTACTTCAGGCTCTGAGGACTTCTTATGGGAGAGCCTGTGGACTAAGGTGATTGCAGACGGGAATGGAATGCTTGGCCTGCGCACTGCCTCACACTAGAACTTGATGAGGTTTGGGCAGGGAGGAAAGAGGGGTGGGGCAGGGGGCGGGGTTCAGATGTGCTTAGCACGCTCTGCATTCTTTTTTTTTTCTGCACTTCCTTTTATTATCATCATAGCCTTTGCATCAGAATAATAGCAATGATAATTTTACATTACTCTGCCAAGAAAAAGAATTAAAACTCAAGTTATCTGAAGCCTGGACACACTTCCATGATTAGCTGGCTGTCTCAAAGTTGGTGACTTCTTCCTGCTGTCAGCAGATCCAGGCCTCAGAAAGACGGGACCGGTTACAATCGTTTCTGAAAAATATGCTACAAAATGGATGGCCTATTCTAAGCCAGGTCACAAAGTAAGGACAGGGGTAAGAGAGGGACATTTTCTTTCAGAAATAGAATTTCTGAAGAATCCCAGTCCATCATTTTTCCCCAAAATGGTTGGAGGAGGGATAAAATCTCAACATGAGCTTCAAAGCACTCTGTGCCAAGGGGACAGAGTTGCCTAGCTGAGGAGGGCTGCTAAGGAGGGGCATGGCCAGGTGGATCACCCTTTCCTGGGCGAGGGACACGGAAAGCTTGTCCCCCCGCCCTGAGGTGGGAAGGTGGACTGAAGCCTGGCTGGCACTGAATTCTCTAAGAGGTTTCTTCTAGAAACAGACAACTCAGACGCTTCCTTTCACTTCAGCAAAGAAGTTATTTTTTAAAGCACTTTGGAAGTTACCCTCCAGCCTTGTGGGGGGAGGCTCAGAGAAGAGAGTCATCAGTACAGCTGCCTTTCAGGCTGTAGCGGAATTCCTGAAGGTTGAAGACCCCGTAGAAGTGGACAAAGGCTGCTGCCACTACCAGGACGTGAAAAATCTGATGTGACTGGAACCATATGTCAAACTTTCCAGGACAGAAGCGCTCAGGAATGCGAGCAGCAAAGAGGCCAGCCCCGGTGATGTACATCACGGCCATGAGGAAGAACCAGCCCATCTGGCCCACGGTGGTGGCCTTGACAAAGCCCTCGGAGATCGTAAAGTGCATGGTAGGCACCACGCCGCTCAAGCCCAGGCCCAGGAACACCCCTGCTCTTGTCTGCCGGTGTTGAGGCATGGCAAACCGGTCCCACTGTGCCACAATGATGGCGGAGATGCCCAGGACACAGATGATGGAGAGGTAGATGAGCCGTGACTGTGGGGAGCAGTAGAAGGAGTAATAGAGCCAGGGGACAAAGCTCCCCATAATCAGTATGGCAATCCCTGAGTAATCCAGTTTGGAAAAAGTCTGAGAGACTTTCTCTGAGTGACAGTAGACGGTGTGAAAGAGCCAGGAGAAGCTGAGGCAGAGCACCGTGCTCAGGAAGAACAGCCCAAACACCACCTTCTCCTGCAGGGGGGCCATGAAGTACATGTTTGGCCTCAGCAGGGTCAAGATTCCCAGAAACAGAAACAGCACAAATCCAAGCAGATGGGTCCAGATATTGCCAGTCTCTGTGTGGATGCGGAAGATGCTCCTGAAACAGGCCCGGAAGGAGGGCATGGGCGGCCTGTGGCCGTCGAGCAAGTAATCGTTGTCCTTCAGCCAGTCAGGGAGCACACTATATGGGATGACCCTCCAGCGGCCCTCCCAGACCTTATACACAAACTCCTCCATCTTCTCCATGGCACGGTATGCTTGCAGGGGAAGTGTCAGGACCCTCATCTCCTCTTCCCCCTCCTCCTCCCTTTCTTCCTCCTCCTCCTCCCTTTTTGCCTCCTCCTCCTCCTCCTGGGGCACTGGACTGGCTTGCTCTGCTTCAGCTCTGGCTGGGACAGCGATTCCCGGTTTGCCCTTCTCTTCTAGTAGGGGTCCCAGTTCGGCCAGCTCCACCGTGTCAGTCTCCCTGTTACTGGCAGGAGCCCCACTGCCCTGTGCCACCACCGGTCCTTTGTGAGAAGGCATCTAGCTGGTACCTCAACACCTGCAGCTTCAGCTTGGGGAGGGGCTGGGTGTCTCCGCCCCAGGGGGCAGAGATCTCCCTGTGAAGGCAGACACAGGGGCGTTGGGCTCAGCTGGGGCTGTGAACCCCGTGCGACATCCCTCAGCGCTGCAGGCGGCCTGCCCCCCAGCGACCCGATCTTTATGCGCCTCACGCCGGAAGGGGCCAGAGCTGACGTCACCTCCGTTTCCCGCGTGGGAAGGGGGCCCAGCACTGACGTCACCTCCGTGCAGTGGCTCCCGGCCCCTGTCTCTGCATTCTTATGGAGGGGGACCTTTAAAAGTCGTACAAGTGAGTTCTGTAATTGGAGGCCAATGCCTTGAGAATTTGGGCTGTGTGAGTTTTCTCGGCAATCCTGTATTTCTTCCTCAGAGACATTGGATACGAGGTTTAGTTTAGGCCGCGGAGATGTGAAAAAAGGCCGTTCCCTTATGCCTGACCGGGGCGCACAGCTGGTGGCTGCTCCAGATGAACCGCCGGACAGATGGTGGCAGCTGCCCTGGTCATGCCGCGGCAGAAGTAGTCTGCTCGTTTCCTTCCAAGCTGGGTCTTTTCTGAAATGCAAAATTCTGTCACTTCCACTCCCTCCCGCCCTCCCTCCCTCTCTCCCTTCCAGTCTCTAAAAATCCATGGAAAAAGGCAAACAGTGGGGCCAAATTTTTGGGTTTTATTTATTTATTATTTTTTAAAAATTAAATCTTTATTGTTCAGATTATTACAGTTGTTCCTCTTTTTCCCCCCCAGAGCTCCCCTTCACCCGGTTCCCACCCCACCTTCTGCCCCTATCCCCCATTGTCCTCGTCCATAGGTGTAAGATTTTTGTCCAATCTCTTCCTGTACCCCCCACCCCCCTTCCCCCCAAGAATTGTCAGTCCACTCACTTTCTATGCCCCTGCTTCTATTATATTCACCCGT
>NW_006292916.1:519257-523653 GCF_000327345.1 Myotis davidii | reverse complement strand
AGTTGTGAAGCAATGCAAGCGGCTGTGGGGCCTTGGGCCTTCTTTTGGAAGTTCTGAGTCTCTCTGACCCAGCTGCAATTTGTTAGGTAATTGTCAGATTGCAAAGGGCCAGGCCTTTCAAATGCAAAAGCCTCTGCTAACAGCTTGGGTGGGGCGGGGTGTTAGGGAAGCAACAAGGCGGAGCAAACAGCGATGGCTGAAACTCAGGCCTACCCTAAGAGGCCCTGTGTCTCAGTGTCCCAGTAAGGTAATCGCTGCAAGCTCCTCTGAGAGAAAGCCACCCTCGAGTTCCGACCCATGCCAGACAGCACAGTTTCTCCCCGTATGAGTCTGGGTCCCCAGAGACTCTCCCGGAACTGGAGTTCAGAGCAGTCGGGAGCTTGTGACTCCCTCCCGATTCAAAAAGCCAGCTGCGTCCTCAGTGGCCAGCCTGCCCGCTGCCTCCCGATTCAAAAAGACAGCTGCGTCCTCAGTGGCCAGCCCTTGCCGTGTGCGCTTCCGTACCTCTGCACTGTACTTCCACACCTCCTCTGAGTCTCAGTGTACTTTTCTCTTTCCTTCTAGTTGTAGAATTTCCACTCAGCCAGCCTTCCTGTGGTTCTGGATGATGTCTGTGTTGTCTTTTAATTGTATTTTTGAAGTGGTTGTGCGAGGCAGCAATTTCCAGTGTTTACCTATGCCACCATCTTGGTTTCTCCTGGAGCCAAATCTTTGAAGCTGGTTCCAGCAAGGCAGTTCTCCACGTGCTTATATGGCGTTAAGTGGGCGGGTTTCAAGCACTTGGCAACAGCTTGAAATGCAAGTGCAGATCCATCACCCCCAGTGCCTGCTCCTCACAGGTCTGTTCTGATGCCTTTGCTCAGGAAGGACAGCCTTTCCCTGTACTTCCTCCTACACAGGCTCCAGGCCAGATAACCAAGCTGAACTCCACCCCCGCCCAGCTCAGATCTTCCTGAGGTGGGAGGGGAGGTGATGCAGGAACACCACCTGCAAAGGTGGAGATGTGGGGTGGTCAGAGAGCAGCAGGAAAAGTCCAGAGAAATCCCTACAGACATTGAGCCCATCCCCCTCCGTTCTTCCCTCCTGAGAGCCCTTCCCTGGCTGCTCACTCAGAATTCACTAGCCACTTTCTCTTCCCACACTCATTTTCTGCATTCACTTAAAACTTTTTAATTGTGGTAAAAGACATAATATAAAATTTACCATCTGAACCATTCCTACATGTAAAGCTTGGTTGTGTTAACTATATAGACACTGTTCCACCTTCCATCCACAGCTGAAACTCAGTGCCCATTAAACACAAGCTCCCCATCCCCTCCCCAGGCCCACAACCTCCATCTACTTTCTGTCTCTGAATCTCACTACTCCAGGGACCTCATATAAGGGGAATCTCAGAATATTTGTCCTTTTGTGACTGGCTGATTTCACTGAGCATGATGTCCTCAAGGTTCACTCAGGTACCATGTGTCAACATTTCTTTTTTAAGACAGAATACTATTCCATTGTATGTATAGACCACATTTTGTTTATCCATGTATCTGTCCATGCACACGTGGGTTGCTTCCACCTTCTGGCTATTGTGAACATGGGGAATCACTATCTCTTTGTACAGGTATCTCTTTAAGACCCTGCCTTCATTTTTGTGAATACATACCCCGAAGTGGGATTGCTGGAACAAACAGGCAGACTCACTTCCTTCATCTGCAGAACGAAAGGCTTGGCCCTCCAAGCCGCTCTGAGCTGGGCTGTCAACATGCTCGGCACGGCTGCTGAGGAACAAGGGCCTTCAGAGCCCCCCACCCATGGGACGGCTGTCACCCAGTGGTGCCAGTCTCCTCCGTGGCCTTAGGAACAAGGCCGTCTTGGAATCAGGAGCCTCCCATGTCTGCTTTATTTCCAAACAGGCCCCCTTCTGAGGAGGAGAAGGGGGAAGCGAGTTCCCAGTGCCACTTACAGGTTTCACAGATGTAACTCTGCTTGCGGTTTTTGTGGAACAAGTGAATTTCTCTCTTCGCCTCTGAGGTTTGTCTGCCTCCTGCAGTGCTGCTCGGCCTCTCTCTCACCTTTCCTGGGACAGGCTCTGGACTCCTAATGGCTGTTTTCAGGGCCTGAGTGGGGTCATGTCGTCTTCAGCTAATGTGGAGCTGGGTCGGTTAATAAATCCACCAGGCCGGGTAATTAAAGACCGAGGAGTGTGAAAGGTGTGTTTTTAAAAGCCTGTTAAAATCTCTTCTCCGTGTCTGGCAGGGACTGCTATTTAATGTGGAACTTGAGAGCTGCACCATTCAGTGCGATGCATTTAATTTGGCAGCGTCCTGCTTGAACTCGGAGCGGGCACCTGTTGCAGTGTCTTGGTAGCCTGGTGGGTTACTCTGTGCATGTGCTTTAGAGGAGAAGAGCTGAAAAAAATTGGGTGACATTTGCTCTCACAACATCCCAGCTGTAATGCACCTCTCCTGGCAGCCAATGTCCTCTGAGGAATGTTTTGTCTTGAGGACAGAGGCTTTTGTTTTGTCATGTGGGCCAGCAGCAGCACATGTGTTGGGTGCTGTGATGGGTGCGTGGGAAGTCCTGACCCCTGGTAACGCACTTGTCGCGACCTCAGAGGATTTCCACAAGAAGCCCTCAGCCTTTCAGGGCACCAAGCTGATAGGTCCATCAGTGAGGGACAAGTCTAGTCTGTAATAAATGCAGCCGTTGTGTGGTTCAGTTCAGACATCCATGCTTTGGAATTTTTTCTTTTATTGTGACCAAATATACATGATGTGAAATTTACCAATTTAACCATGTTTAAGTGTACAGTTTGAGACACTGTGGCATTAAGTACCTTCACATTGTTGTGTAATCATCACCACCATCCATCTCAGTTTTTCATCTTGCAAAACTGAAACTATCCCTGTTAAACCCTATCCTCCAGGTACTGACAACCTCTCTTCCACTTTCTATCTCTGAATTTTTCTCCTCTGGGAACCTCATATATGTGGAATAATCTAGTATTTGTCCTTTCTTGACTGTCTTAGTTCACTGTGCATAGTGTCTTTAGGGTTTGTCCATGCTGTAGCATGGGTCAGAATGTCTTTCCTTTTTAAGGTTGAATCATCTTCCACAGTATATATACACAGCATTGTGTGTACCCATTCACCCGGGGATGGACACTCAGGTGGCGTCCGCCTTTTGGCCACCATGAGTAATGCTCTCTGAACTTGGCTGTGCAAGTATCTGTTTGAGACCCTGCTTTCAGTTCTTTTAAGTCTGTACTCCCAGTGGGAGTTCCTGGATTATATAGTTTTGAGGACTTTTGCTATATTCCTTGGAGACCATTTTTGAAGATTTGGTAGAACTAATTGTAAGCATTAATAAATAAAAGCATATGTTGACTTTTTTTCAAATAGAAGTAGCAGGAGGCAAAAAAAATGTGGTCTTCCTTATAGTAATGAAGGTATAAACTTGAACCAGGTGGTGTGATGACGAAACCAAACGGCAGTGCTGCTTTCATGCTTTTCTTTACAGCACGTATATCCACGCTTGTTCTTGCTGCCAGAGAAATGTGTTTCTAACTGGTTTTAAATGTGTTTCTAACTGGTTTTAAATGTGTTTCTAACTGGTTTTAAATGTGTTTCTAACTGGTTTCATAACATTCATAGTTTTCACTGATCTATATTTTTTAAAGACTATATTTGTAAGAATCATTTTACAGAGAGTGTTTAAAATGAGTCTGATGGGGTAAAATCTAGTGCCATAAAGTTGACAAATGGTGGGAGATTCTTTATTTTAGAGAAGGAATGTCTGCTTTGCGGATTTGCCATGGAATGTCTTTCCCATTGTAAGCTCTGCCAATGCACAAATAGTTCAACGTACAGTGAATGTATTTACACAGCACGGTGGTGTTCTTGCTCATGGCAGCCAGGAGTCGGGAAGCAGCCACTGTGTTAATGGAGGGTTGTCATCTTGGCCTGACACCTTCTGGATGTTGTTTGTTGAAATGCTGATGGTGCATACATACAGTAACTGGCATTATTCTCACCCCAGCAGAACCTGGGGGGACTTTAGGATCGCAGGATGTTGCTGCAGCAGGAAGAATTGTCTTCAAAGGCACCTCTTATCATGCCCCTTTATCCCATGGCCTCCGTCTTCCAGAGGCTCATGGTGCTGTGGGAGCAGAGGGTCATTCCCTGTGGCCAGCGGACCCTGCAGCCCTGCTTTCCCTGCTCTCCACCTCACTTGCCGGTTTCAGTCCCTCGGAAATCCTGTAACCTGCTGCGTCTCAGCTCTGCACAGGCTCTTCTTTGCTAGACGACTCCTCTGTGACTTTTTCTCAGGGTGGAATTTGCTCAAGTCCTCACGGGGCATATGTGCTACTCTTCCCAGGGATTTTCTCCGAGTGAGCGGCCCTCCC
>NW_006292916.1:486562-519229 GCF_000327345.1 Myotis davidii | reverse complement strand
CTTTCCTGTTCTGTTACAGAAGCATAGCACTCAGCATGTCCATTCTAGTTGCAAACTTTACTTTGATTAAATATTGAGTAAACATAAAAATACTAATAGAATATGTCGGATATGAAGAATCTGGCATCACGCCCATGTGTGTGCCCACCACCCAGCTTTAGAGGAAGGACAAGCCCATTACATTTGACGTGCCCTGGGGCCCCTTCTCCACCCCTTTCACTCCTGCCCTCCTGTTCACCATGAGCCTGGCTCTTGTGTTACTCCTTCCCTTGCTTTTCTTTATAATTTTGCCTCATCTGTGAGTATTCATAAAAAACATATCACTTAATTTTGCATGTTTTTGAACTTTTAGTGAGTGGAATCATACAACAGTGTTCTCCTTTTTTTTTTTTTTTACTTAGCATTATTCCTGAGGCACATCTGTGTTGACCTTTATGGCTGTAATTCACTTGTTTCACTGCTGTGTCAAAGTATTGCTGTGATTT
Organism: Myotis davidii; assembly: GCF_000327345.1. Taxonomy (NCBI): domain Eukaryota; kingdom Metazoa; phylum Chordata; class Mammalia; order Chiroptera; family Vespertilionidae; genus Myotis; species Myotis davidii. Next base: position 518,744 of record NW_006292916.1, on the reverse strand, counting down.
GTCCTGTACTTGAATTTTTACATATCTCTATTCCTTCTCTTTCTCTTATGCCTCCATTTTTACCTCAACACACAATTTTATTTTGTTTCTTAATTGATTTGAGAGACAGAGAGGAAGGGAGAGAAAGAGAGAGAGAGAGAAAAAAAACATCACTTTGTTGTTCTGCTTATTTATGCATTCATTGGTTGATTCTTCTATGTGCCTTTACTAGAAATCGAACCAGCAACTTGGCATATCGGGACGATGCTCTAACCAACTGAGCTGCCTGGCCAGGGCAATTCAACACATGATTGTAAACTCCCAAAGGGCAGAGATTGTGTTTATCTCGCTTGTTATGTCCAAGTGTAAGAAGATATTTGTTAAATGAGACCTGCGCCCTTTGGCCTAAGGGTCTGCCTTTGGATGGGAATTGGCAGCAGTGATGTTCTTGTTTGGCCAAAGCTCTTTACTTTCCACGCCTCCCCTTGCCACGGTCCCCCAGGGAAGGGCTCAGCAGACTTTCTGGAAAGGGCCAGGTGGTAAGTATTTGGAGTTTTGCAGGCCATTTGGTTTCTCTCAGAACTCAATTCTGCCAGTGTAGCATGAAAGCAGCCATAGATAATAAGTAAACAAATGAGTGTTCTAGTAAAGCTTTATTTACAAAAACTGGCATCAGGTTGAATTTGGTCTAGAGGCTATAGTTCGCCACCCTCTGCTCTAGAGAACTTCCCCGGTTGGGAGGGAAGACAGTGCTGCTACTGGATCAGTGAGAGGAAGCCTGGGTCACGCCCGTGCTTCTGGGGACCCTCCCCGTCTACTACACACAGGTCAGAGTGGGCTTGTGGCACCCTGTAAGGCCACAGGCAAAACAGTATGGCCCTAGCCCTGGCCTGTGTGCTCACTCGGTTAGAGCATCAGCCCGTGCACCAAAGGTCATGGGCTTGATTCCCAGTCAAGGGCACGTACCTGCGTTGCACATTCATTCCTCTGCCCAAGGGTGTGTGCAGGAGGCAGCCAATCAATGTGTCTCTCACATCGATGTTCCTTCCCCTTCCCTCCGCCAGTCCGCACCCCTCAGTCCTTTCTCTTCTCAGGTGAGGATTAAAATAATAATAACAATAGTAATAATAATAATGTGACTCTAGTCAAGGTGGAAAGGTAGCAAAGTGCATCAGACGAGGACCAAAATGCACCTTACCTGTCAGCATGTGGTATGTACAGGCTATGTGACAAAGCCAGGAATAAAATGCTACAGCATCTGAGTTGCAGGCTGGGGTAGTCCCTCTCACTGTCTTCATCCCCACCCTTTCTTCCCGATTCACCTCCAACACCTGAGGCATGAGCCTGGCTGGCTCTCGTGCACAGAACTGGGGGTTGGTGCCTCCACTCCATCAAGCATACTGAGTATATTCTGGTAGAGAAAACGCTGTCTCGTGTTTGTCAGATTGAGCAGAACAGCTTCTTCGGAGAGTTCTGGTACACGTGAAAGATGACCTTGACAGGGTCACTTCCCTACATTAAAGGGGCCGGTATCCACAGCATCACAGACCAGGGAGAGCACTGTGCGGGAGTGCGGCCCAGGCAGCAGCTGTGGATCTGAGACACCTCGGTGTTTTCGGTAATTAGCGGGGATGTTATACCCACCTCACAGGGTTCTTGTGAGCAAAGTGACTTGTTCCTGGGGGTAGCAAATTAGTTTGAAAGAAGCTGCTTAAGGGCAGTCGAGATGATGGGGATAAGAAAAAGAACAGGAAGAAACAAACACCTGTGCTTACTGAGCTCTGGGCTCCTCCTCCCATCCGCACAGTGACCCCGGACGGAGGTGGTATTTCTGTCCCCCTCCCGCAAGAAGGCCACCTGTCCGGGTTCGCTGGGCTGGTGATAGGACTAGGATTGAGACGGTGTGTCTGGCTGCGAGTTCCTGCGCTTCACCCGACAGGGCTTCACGTGGTGCTGCTACCCGTGCTTCCAGCTGGGCCTCTGGCACATCAGTGCAGAGGGGCGGTCCTGAAGCCCTCGCCACGACGTGACGCGCTCAGCTCTGTTCTGCTCTCCTGTCGTTGATCATGCCCAACCTGTGGTAGAATAGAAAACAGCTGCCTCAGTGAAAGGTCCCTGAGAGAAAAATAAGGGGATAACATTGCAGAGAGCTGAGGCTCCACTGTGATGCTGGCACCAGGGTCAGTGGCCAGGCAGACGTTGCTAAGTTAGGGTTCTGTTTTTACCTCCCAACGATGTTGGGTCACAGGGGGACTTTAGTTTGTCCCAGTGATGGTATTAAGACTCTTATGAAGGAGACACAGAAGGTAGTCTAGACACATCAGCTATTTCTCTAAGGACACAAAGTATCCAGGAGATCATATCACATATGATGTGCATTTGAAACATTTTGAAAACTCAACGAAGTGTGGAAGTTGCCTTGGCCGATTGCTCAGTGGTTAGAGCATCTGCCTGCACACCAAAGGGTGGCGGCTTTGATTCCCTATCAAGGGCTGTACCTGAATTGCAGGCTCAATCCCTGGGCCCCATCAGGGTGCGTGCAGGAGGCAACCAATTGATGTGTCTCATATCGATGTTTCTCTCTCTCTCTCTTGCCCTCTCTTCCACTCTCTCAAAAAAAAAAAATCAATGGAAAAAATATCTTCAGGTGAGGATTAACAACAACAAAAAAGTGTGGAAGTCATCGGTGCCTTTTGCCACTATTTCTCTTGAGATTGGACAGTTCCATGTGTCTAGTTCTGGCCAATGAACCAAGAGCAGAAATGAAGTAGTTCATTTACCTACGAGAGACCCTCTAGGCTTCTAACACACCAACCAGCAATGTTGAAGAGGGCGGCCGCTCTTTCAGCCTGCATCCCAAGTGGCAGTGATGGAAAAGCCCCCCAACCAGCCTCAGGGGGCAGATCGTTTGAGCAGGAAATAAACTTGGATGTTTAAAGCTCTGAAATTGCTAAGACTTGTTACTGCAGCATGGCATAGCCCACGACTAATCCACAAACCCACCATAGTTTTCTGTCCTGGCAAACAGGCTATACACTTGTTAAAAACAACTTTACATGAGTTAGGATTGGCATGAAAGAATGTTAGTGTTGACTTTGGTGTGTAGAGTTTTACGTAGAGTAAATAAGAAGTTCAAAAATAGAGTCCAGTTCCATGGTACTTGATTGTACATATTGATAAATCTCCCAGAATGACTGGTTTCATGATAATGTCAGGAAATATTTGTTTCATTGGCAGGCCATTGTTAGGGGACACAAATGTATATAAATACTAACTGACACATCTGAATCAGTTCCTCCCTCGGATAGTTTTCTTATCAATGCCTTATGATTGTCGTTTGAAATAGTCCCTTGCAGGAATATTTTATTAACATCTTACCCAACTATATTACAGGATAGGTTAGTGTAGATGTTATATTCAAAAATACCATTTCTGTTTGCCCAACCGACTCCTGGTGTTTACAACTTTCATCTAAACATTTCCCAGACCTGCTCAACTCGTTGAGTTTGTGCAAACCATCCACCCCATTGGCCCTGTGTGTTAGTGTAGTGTCCACATACCACACGGCTGTCCCAGAGCCTGCTTTCTGTTACCATGTAGGATCCCTGCACCTTTCACCCTCTCTCCCCTTATCCCTCATCATGTGCTTTATATTTCTCTCTTTCTCTTGCTTGCACACAGGCATATGCATACATGTACTCACACTTTCTCTCCAAAGGTTTAAAGTGATCCTGTTCGAAAATCTCTGACGCTGGGGGAAATGTCTGCACATTATTCATCCCTCATGAACAAAACTGCAGGAAGCCCTTGAAACACGCCTGCTGGGACCTGAGGGAGGCTTGCTGAGTGGCCATCAGTAATCTGAGGCCACCTGGCTGTGTGACCTCAGTGTGAATTGCAGAAGTTTCTGTCTTAAGTACAAACTCCACGGGTTTAGGTTTTCAGCTTGTGTTCCAGGTGATAAAGAGCAGGGAGTTAGTGGGAGAAATTTAATATTGGGGGAAGGAAAAAAGAGTCAGCATTCTAACCCCCACAAGGTATGTTTACCTTTCTCTTTTGCATAAGCTAAAATTTTCAAAACCAAGTGGAATGCCGTCTATCCTCCCCTCTCCCACCCCGTGCCCTGGTGCAGCACCTTGAATTTGCTGCACATATTCTGACAGTAACCAGTAGCGTGAGATAAAAATTTCATCCTTGATAGGGAGAAGTACACCCTGGACATTCTTAGGGAGGATTTGGTGATATTTACAGCTTATAAATGATCATTTAGAAGGTGGGCCTTTCCCTAGAGCTTCTAATCTAGTAAGTTATAAGACTTTTGCCACAGAGAAAGAGCACATCTGGCGGGAGAAGATGCGTAAGCCCCTTCGGTGGAGAAGCATGTTTTCAGTTTCTGCTCCAGCCTGCACTCAGCCATGTGGAACTTGCCTGGCAGGCAGGCCAGGGAGAGGGGAGGGCCTGCAGGGCTCAGGAAGGGCCTCAGACTTCATCGAGAACACCGGGCCAGGGGCAGGCTGGCAGGAAGGGCCCACCAGGCTGTCCTGTGAGACGGGCTTTGCTTGGGCTGCAGCTTAGCCCCCAGGGCTCAGTCCAGCTCATCCTTCATGTTAAAATCTGATGCTGAGACAGGTTAAAAGACACAGCTAAGACAGAGATGGTGTCTGAACTCAAGTGAACTCAGATCTCCTGAACAGCAGTCTAATGCCCCTCAGAGAGTGAAAGGAGCTCGAAGTTGTCCAGGAATATTCAAAAAGAAAAGGAAATGATTGCTTTTCAAGGGAAATTAAAGCTTATTGTCTGAGTGGTAATAGCAGTGATTGTCTCTGCGTAAAACTTTTGTTTAAATATCCCTAGTCTTGCAGGAGGAAGTGCTCCTACACGCTGGGAGGACCACCCAGGTTCTCGTCGCCTGCGCTTCCTGGACTTGTGGCCACGTTGACCTCTGGCCTCCCAGCACACCCGCCTGACAGATGTAGGCTCAGCCAGAGGGGCAAAGGATCCTAGGACAGCTGAGCGAGAAGGACAAAGTCTCCGGGGCGTTGGCAACACTGAATGTTACAGGAGGACTTGAGGACATGTAGGAATTAGTCACAAGTGGGTTAGGTATGTGCTGTTGTTGCCAGTTTCCATGTAAACAGGCTCCATAACGACGTCGCCCAGCCCTTCACACACCTCAGACATCCTGTGTGTGTCCTGGTCTGGGTGGAGCCACTCACAGCAGTTGCCGAACAGCAGTGTCTTCAGTCGGGCAAAACTATGTGTGTCCTGTTCTTAAGGGGGCCGCGGGGCCCTGGAGAGGACTTGATGTGCTTGAGGAGCGGAGTCTCTGAGGGGAAGCAGAAGTGCCTGCTGCCAGGGCCACTGCCCTGCTGCCCTCAGAGCCTGTCGGGTGCGTCAGCAGTCTCCTGCCTGCTCCCTGCCCGGCCTCTCCCTTTGCCAACACTATTCTCGGGACCTTGAGTGCGACACAGATGCTCTGCAACTGCTGCTGAGTGGGGTTCGCCGTAGCCCACTTTCAGAAACATAACAGTCTCACCTCTTGTGGCTGCGGTGGAGGGGGCAGGACCCGAGCCAGGAGAGGTGGTGCTGGCCCTCCTGCTGCCTACAGACTGAAGAGAGAGGGTGCCCCCGCTCAGTCTCCGCACTGCAGGCCCAGGAAGGCGTGGGGCGCGGGGAGGAGAGATCTGAGCAGCTCTTCCCTGTTATCGCTGTTGTTCTCCTTCCTGTGTTCCCTCCTCTTGACTCTACACCCAGCCCTTTCTGCATGCCTTCACTGTCCCCTTCCTTCCACCTGAAATGCCTTAGTCCTCTGTTCACCATTTGCATTTCTAAATTCTACCAGTTTCTCACTGGACCAACTCAGAAGGCCCCGTTTCTTTTCTTTTCGAAAATGTGGAATGCATCACATTTTCGCATGCCATCCTTGCACGAGGACCATGCTAATCTTCTCTGCATCCCTCCAACTTTAGCACATGTGCTGCTCAGGCGAGCACAAAGGCCTTTTTTCTTTACAGATCTTTCCATCTCCCCAACCCCCAAGCTAAAGGGTCAGTCTCACTCTAGGAACCCCTGCCAGACTTTACTTTTTCCTTTCTTATGATCTACTAATATGTCATGTCTCTCTCCAGCTGGCCTACAAGGTTAATATTTGTCCCATTGGTTTTTGTCCAAATAACCCAAGACAGTGTTGTATGGTGAGCTGTGCCGGAACAGTGTTCAACAGACTCTATAGTGTAGATGAGTGAATTAGGGATTGGCATGGGTGGCTGAAAGTAATTGGAAATTTAGCAAAAGGCAAGAAGGACATGAGGTTTGAGAGATGGGCATCTTCCTGTGAAAAGGAGGGCTGCAGACAGGAGGTATTTAGTGACCAGGAGATGAGAAGGCACATTCTATAGAAGGAGATGCATGGCGACTCAAGTGGGAGTTACATGATATGAGCAGAGGGAGGTGGAAAGGGTGGTGGGAGATGCGGTGTTGGTAGAGGCTCCAACCTGGCTCAGAAGGTTGGTTTAAGAGAGGAGAGCAGTGGGAGAGTTCACTTTGCACCCAGATTTGGTGTGGGCCTCACCTGATCAAGGCGCAGCAGTGGTTAAAGGAGGAGGGAGGAGGCGATGGCTGGGTGTCCAGTCTTTGGTCTGGCTTCACACTAGTGGATGCCACTCTGGAGTGATTGCACAATAATGATTGTGTTCTGAAGCCAGCATCAGTATTTACTGCTTTGATCTTACTGGCATGGTTGCTTAATAAAATCTTTATTACCCCAAATGCAATGTATTTTTCCAAAGAAATATATATGGCTATAAAATATTCAAAGATGAGATATGGAAGAGGCTTCCAAATGCTGTAGAAATGGACTTGAAAGACACACAGCTCCAAATGAACTTACTTCTATTAAATTCCCAATTACCAACTGCCTAAAGACAAATTTAAGTAAATAGACTAGCCATGTGTTTTTCTCTAAGAAGAATATTTTGATAAAAATAAAGACAGTTAGTAGACATTTATACTGGACCTCTCCTTTCTGCCCCAGTAAACCAGAAATAGTCTCTGCCAGTGGTCACCTGGAGTATGTGTACAGGGGAAGATAATTAACTGGAAGGGGCCAGTTGCAGAATTGCTTATCCTGTCATATTTAATAGCAGCAGTGTGGATTCAATACAGATATGCACATTAGAAGCTTTAAGTCCCATCCCTGGAGACAGACACTGGACAAAGAGTGGCAAATTACGTCTCCTGGAAACAGATTGTGCAGTAGGACTAAGCGGTTTGTCCCCGGAACTCCCATCTCTGCCCACAGTCATGGCCTTGGCACCCGCCCACCGGCCCATGCTGATCCCTGGGTAGGAAAGCTCGCAGTGGTGCCCACCGCTGTGGTAAGTGAATGGTTTAGTTGGATGAATAACTGTGCTCAATGTGAGGAAAAGCAATTAGTTTCCTGAGGGCCAGCAGCTGATATTCTTTTCCAAAACACAGAATGTGCTCAGATATAATCATGAGAGTTAATCAGACTCAACCACAGTTGTATAAGCAATATTTTGAAAGGGGGTGGTTTGTTTTGAAGCTGGGAGTACTAAAAATGCTAAGTGATGAATAAGGGCAGATAAAGCAACTACCAACAAAGTCATTTTCTCGTGCTTGCTTCTAATTTTTCTCTGCCTTTTTTTTTTCTTGTAGCTTGTTGTCATTTAAAATCTCACTCCTTATAGCTTTTGAGATTGTTTTTGCCATTACACATATTTCTGTGTGAAATAAATAATGTATTTGAATTTTTGTTTTTTTAATGATCAAAATATGTCTTATACTGTCATATTGCAGTGTTTGGAACAGAAATCAGAAATTTAATTAAAGTCATAAAATATAGAAAGATACCATAACAAAAATTATTTCTAACCCTTAAAAAATGGCTGTAAAATACATTTTAACCAGTCCATAGTGGTTTGTTTACTAAAAATATATAAATAAAGCCAGGGAATTTTTTCATATACTCCATTATTACTAAAATTAGTGATTTAGGAATAAATTCAGAGCGCCTGTTTAACAAAAATGTATGTCAGCAGTATATTTATAGATGGTTATCCTCTTCCAATGGATTTTGCTCATTTAACTCTTGGAAGACCACCTTATTTTAGGTTTGCCTCACAGTGCTCCATCTTCAAGGAAATTCCCCTTCTTTGCAATATCTTTGTGACCCTGAGTGTATTAAGTTCTGTTTGAGCTCGGGGTTTGCATTGTAAGCCAGGGAAAGTGAGCATGCCTGCAGAGTAATATGGCTTCCTAGCACATTGGAAGTGCTCAATGAACCTATATTAGTAATTACAATGTGGTAATACAAATACAATGGATTTGTCATGTGTATTAATCAGAGTAACAGATCCTCGGGCTGTAACACAACCCCCAATCCCAGTAGCTCGATGATAATTTATTTATCATTCATGCATTGCTCTGATGCTAGCCTGTTTTCCTGGACAGGTCGCTACCAAGTAAGGATGACTCAGTGACTCAGAAATCTCCAGTCTTTTGATAGTGCCATCTTTATAAACTGGCCTCCACTGTCACTGCAGGAAGGGAAGAGATGGTAAATGATTGAACAGGCATTTTTATAACCAGACTGCAATGTGGCGTACTTCCCTCTACATCCCATTGGCTAGTCCTCAGTCAAATGGAATGTCAACAACCTGCAGAAGAGCTAGTTAATGTCTTCTTCCTTTATGTCCAAGAAGAAATGGGATTGTAGAACACCTAACCATTCCTTGTCACACTCTTTGTTCCAGTTATCATTGCTGTGAAACAAATTACCCTAGATTTACTGGCATAACACAACCACCAATTTCTTTTATTTTATTGAATTTATTGGGATAACATTGGTTAATAAAATTATATAGGTTTCTGGTGTACAATTCAATGCCATCATCTATATATTGTATTGTGTGTTCACCACTCTAAGTCAGGTCTGCTTCCATCACCATTTATCCCTATTTACCTTCTTCTACCTCCCCCTCTCCCTTCTCCCTCTGTTAATCACCATGCTTTTGGCTGTTTTTTTTTTTTTTTTAAATATATTTTATTGATTTTTTACAGAGAGGAAGGGAGAGAGATAGAGAGTTAGAAACATCGATGAGAGAGAAACATCGACCAGTTGCCTCCTGCACACCACCCACTGGGGATGTGCCCGCAACCCAGGTACATGCCCTTGACCGGAATCGAACCTGGGACCTTCCAGTCCGCAGGCCGACGCTCTATCCACTGAGCCAAGCCGGTTTCGGCCTTTTGGCTGTTTTTATGAGTTTGTTTTCTTAATCCCTTTGCCTTTTTTACCCAGCTCCATAATCCCCTCTGACAACTGTCAGTCTGTTCTCTGTCTATGAGTCTGTTTCTATTTTGTTTGTTAGTTTATTTTGATCATTAGACTCCACATATGAGTGAAATCATATGGTACTTGTCTTTCTCTGGCTTATTTCACTTATTACAATGCTCTCCAGGTTCATCCAGGCTGTTGCAAAGGGTCGACTTCTTGCTCCCATCACGGTTACCATTATTCACTCAGCTTTCTGAACTCACTCTTCAGCCACCTTTAATAACCCTGACACTGTTAATTAGCTACCAGATTCCATTCTCTCTTTAGAAATGGTTCTTAAAACCCACAGCTACCATCCTAGATCCAACCCACACCTATTAGACTCCTAAAAGGTTAAAGTGGGGAAAATGTCTGAGATTGTCAGCTACCATCTCTCAGCTCAGAAAGGATACGTCCAAGATCTTACTCATTATGGAGGCAAATCCAGCCCTGAAACTCCCCCAGTCGTGGACTCTGGCAGAGTATTGTGTTGACTGATGTCGTGGTGAGACTCTTGGAGCAGTTTCTCAATTCCTTGCCCTGCTCCAGGGCTCTGGCCCATCAAGTCATCCCTCTGTTGTGCCCCCAGATAAATCTTACCAAATCATCACTTTTGTCACTGTCACTTTCTTGCTCGCTGGCTACCCATTGCTTGTAACTCTTGCTTTTCATTTAATCTTAATTAGATTTCCCCCAGTTTTACCAAGGCACACCCTTTATTCCAGTAGTCTTCCCTTGGTCCTGTCAACTTACCATGGTCATTGTTGAGTCCACCTCTCTGCTCATGTTGTTACTGCCATATTGAGTACCTATTTGGAACTTACCTTTGAGATCCCCCTTAATGTCACGTGTTCCCTGAGACCTGCCATCACAATTCTAGACTGTGCTGACCTCCCACTGCTGGTCATTCTTCTCTATCTATTTGCATCTGAATGCTTACTGTGTGCAAAGTGTGAGCCATGGAGGCAACCCAAAGACACACTGGCCACGAACCTAGCCGCACAGAGTCTGGCACAGGCATCAAAACATGCCCCAAAATATTCTGATGTTTGGTAGACTGTACTTTTTAAATATGTTGGCTCAGTTGGGCCTGTTTATACTAGTTAGGAGTTACCTTTGTGTCCAGAGAGAGAGAGACAGTATGGTGTATCGGTTAAGAACTCAGGTTCTGAAGCCAGAGGATGTGTTGCTAATAACTAATTATATGGCCTGAGTCAGTACTTAATCTTTTTGTGCTCAACTTCCTCATCTATAAAGATGGAGACAATACAATTGCCTACCTCCCAGGGTTGCTATGAGGATTAAATGAGTTAACACGGGAAGTGCTTGGAGACTGCCTGGCACATAATAAGTACCAGATACATGTTCACTATTATTGCCTCCATCACTATCACCATCATCACCATTATCATCAGTACCACCATCAACGACATCATCATCATCATCATCACCATCTTCATCAACCTCACCATCACCACCATCATTATCAACATCACCAACATCACCACCACCATCTCCATTGTTGTCTCTTATACTTTACTGCGAATTTCTGAAGAGCAGAAATCACAAGGTACTATCTCCTGAGCATGTGCTCACATTTGAATGAAACAATAGATAATATGATGTGTGGCTTCTCCCACACGTTTCCTTCAGGATCTATCTAGCGAGCACCTCCGTCTCTCCCCCAGGCCTTCCTGTGCTGGCACAGCACAGATTCAGAAGGACGGTATCCCAAAATGATTTGGCTGGGGATGGCTGTGTCGGCAGTCCCCAAGACCACCCCCAGGATCGATGATTCACTGGAAGACACAGGACTCCACACCTCAGCATCTAGTCTGGCTGTAATTTATTATAGCAAGAGGACATAAAGCAAAATCAGCAAAGGCAGAAAGTGCACGAGCCAAAATCCGGAGGAAAATAGGCTTGGTTTCTCAGAGTCCTCTCTCTGTGGAGTCTCACAGGATGAGCTTCGGTCCCCAGCAGTGAGTCATGACGACACGTGTTAAGTGCCATCTGCCAGGGAAGCCCAGTGCCCAGGGTTTTTACTGGGGGCTGGTCTCATAGGCACCCTCTGCCTAGCACTTCCCAGCTCCACACCCTCCAAGGGAAAGCAGGTGATCAGCATACAGCACATTGTCTGTCTAAACCGTGTAGGCACAGAGAGCCATGTTGTCAGGGAACGGAGGAACGACTCCTGAAACCCATGTTCCCAGATGCCAGCCAAGGGCCAGCTTGCAAGGAGGCCTTTCTAAGGAGTGCTGGCAGTCACAGGCCGGTGGTGCTGATTCCTTTCTGCAGAGGACACAGCCTGAAATCACATGTTTAGCAAGCTTTTAACCAATTGGAATTTTACAGGAGAAAAAGAAATCCCATTCCTCAGCATATTTTAAGCACTTCATAAATATTTGGTGACAAAATAATGGGGAAAGGGAGATTTGAGGCCAGAATTTTGAGAGGAAAAACAAATCAGAATTTGAAAGTTTGGGCCTAAATTCTCCTGTAATTTCTGCATTCAAAGGCTTGCATCTAACACCTGTGTTGTGCTTACAGCTCTCTGACTGACACGCACGGCTGAGAGGTGTTCTGAGCAACCCTGTGCAATGAGGATGGGAGACAAAGGAGCATGGTTCCCTAGGAGACAGAGCAAAGGGTGGTCTCTGGCCTTTGGACTCCAGGCCCAAAAGGAAATAAAGGTTTCTCAAGGATAAGAAACCTCTTCCTGGCCTTTTCTTCCTGTCCAGGCCCTTTCACATTACCTACCCTCAGCATCCGCTCCCATCCTTCCCTGAACTGGACGGTGTGAGGAGGAAGCTTCCTGCTGGATGTTAGTGCATCTTGCCCTTCTTACTCTGCGCTGTAAAATCCCTGTTTCCCATTACCTCTTCCTGCGTTCAGGCCCTACTATGAAACTTCAGAGGAATGTGATTGACTGGTGTATTTATTTCCTCTCAGACTGAGGAGGAAGTTCATTTGTGCCAGACTTCCTTGACCTTGATATTTCATACTTCAAGTTCCATTTCTGCCTTCTTCCAGGCGTCCATGTTCTTAAGGCAGAGCTCGGACTCCTGACAAAGTTGTCCATGTTTAAAATCCCAGCATTGGCCCCAGCTGGTGTGGCTCGGTTGGTTGGAATGCCGTCCTTGTACCAAAGGCACATACCCAGGTTGCGGGTTCAACCCCCTGCTCGGGGCACATGCAGGAGGCGGCTGATCAAGGTTTCTCTCTCTCTTTCTTTCTTTCCACTCTCTCTCTTCCTTCTTCTTTTTCTAAAACATGTCTTTGGGTAAGGTTTAGAAAGTAAATCCCAGCACTGACACTTCTAGCTGTTTCAATGTGGACTAAAAACTGTTTCTCAAAATAGGGACAATAATAGTACCTCCCTAGGTACTAGGTAGTACCTGTCCTAGGACAGTTATGGACTGAAAGGAGAAAGTGAACTTCATTGGCTCTAAAACACACCCCCAAGACCACCAACCCCCCCCCCGCCCCCTCCACACACACACATTCGCATTTGTGAATCAGGATGCATCTTACATCAAGGTTGTGTCATGTTAGCTGGCAGCTCTTTCTTTCTTGGTGGCACACTCAGCAATGGTGCATCTTAAAATCAATAGCATCAAAGATGAAATAAAATGCTGTAACAAGCATGTAGCACTGAACACAACACCTTGTAGGGAACAAATACTCTTGTAGGTTAGTTGTTATTGTCATTGTCAGTGTCATTATCAATGTCATTATCCGTATCAAACAGGACGTCCCTCCAGGAAGGAGATCAGCTAACATTCACTTAAAGTTTTCTCTGTTTAGATATCTAATTCTTAGAACATACAAGGCAGAGGTTCTCATCCCCATTTTATTTATTTATTTATTTATTTATGTGTTTATTTATTTGTGTATTTATTTATTTTTGTTGATTTCAGAGAGGAAAGGAGAGGGAGAGAGAGATAGAAACATCAATGATGAGAGAGAATCATTGATTGGCTGCCTCCGGCACACCCCCCCACTGAAGATTGAGCCTGCAACCCCGGCTTGTGCCCTTGACTGGATTTAAACCCGGGACCCTTCAGTCCGCAGGCCGACACTCTATCCACTGAGCCAAACCAGCCAGGGCTCTCATCCCCATTTTATAGATGAGAAAGCGAGTCTCAGGAAGTTGGGGCAACTGACCTTCCCCTGTAGAGCTAGCGAGGGCCGGACCTGAGAGTCTAGCCCAGGAGTCTGTAATCAGCCAATTGCCTTTTTTATGTGGTCTGTGAATTATATGTGGTTTTTACATTTCTTAACCCCTTCCCCGGCAGAAACGTGTATACTCGTTTTCACAAAATGTTCTTTTTCAGTCGTCGACGAGTATACTAAGAAAATATGGTAAAAAGATATGGTTTATAGGAAGACGAGTTACAAACTGTTTTCATAACCAGCATCAAAAATACTATATAGAACCAAAATAAAAAAATTAGTCTGAAAAAGAAACGTTTTTAATAAAAAAATTGTTGGGGAAGGGGTTAAGCGTGATACATCAAAAGAAGATTCTATTTTGTGACGTGAAAATTGTAAGAAATTTAGGTTTCAGCATCCATCAGTAAAGGTTTATTGGAACACAGCCCTGCTCAGATGTCACAGAGTCTCCGGTGGCTTCCCCTGCAGAGCCGAGTCCTTGCAGCGGCAACCAGGTGGCCCACAACAGCTACAATATTTGCCGTGTGGCTTTTCACAGGGAGAGTTTGCCAACTCCTGGTCTTGCTCCGGGCACTTGGGCATGTGTCCTTTGAGGAAAGAGGGTGTCTTGTTCCTCTTTTTGCCTTCCACACTTGGTAGGCACTCAATAGGTGTTTGCTAAATTGAATTTCTGTTATCACTCCTGAATCTAAAATAAATCTCAAGTCCTAGTACCATCGCACCAGGTAAACTGCAAAATGAAATGATAATTTGCTCAAGGACAGAGACTCTCCAAGACCCCTTTCCACATAAATTCACATTTGTGGTTCAATGTCTCTTAGAGTTAACAAAATAAAGCAATTTTTGAAGAACCAGGCTGTTCTGGGAGCAGCTGAATGGACAAATGAGTCTCGGGTAGGAGATGTTTTTGGGAAGTTGAACACTTGATTTCCTGCTTGTTGGCCCCTTAAAAGGACAGCTGTGCCCCTGGAGGACCATGTGCGGATGGCAGGGGCTTCAGCTGCCAGGATCCTTCCACAGTGTGCAGAGGAATGAGGCCACAATGTCCTGGCTTTGAAGGCCCTGTTGGTTTCAAAAGATCAATCAAGTTATTAAAACTAAGCCAGGATCGATGTTTCCTCTGCATTAAATGATTACAAGATAGGCACGTGCAGGCACATCAAGGTTGCTGGGCAAGCTTGCTCAATGTGGAGTTTGAGCCAGCCATCGGGCACGTGGGCCCCCGTCAGGTGAGAGGCACTGAGAGGAGCCGGAGCTCCACTCCCTCAGGCCTCACAAGGGAGGTGGTGTGGGGCCCCAGGAGCAGCCCTGACAAGTACAGCCCTCTCTCACCCACCTGCAGACAGCTTCCTCTTGAAAGGAAGAGGGACAGGGGGATAAAAACATCAATGATGAGAGAGTGCCTCCTGCACACTCCCTATTGGGGATTGAGCTTGCAACCAGTGTGTGTGCCCTGACCTGGAACTGAACCAGTGACCTCCTGGTTCATAGGTCGACACTCAACCATTGAACCACTCTGGCTGGACAAGACAGCTTCATAAAGCTCAGAGGTCCCATGGAGAGAGCCCCATTCTCCACACGTGTGCGGAGAAAACTTCATGCAAAGTCAGAACCAAGAGCTAAGGCCACCTCCCTGAGAAGTCAGCGTGCACCCTCTCTGCCCCTGTCAGACTCAAGGGCCAGCTCAGGATTCTTCAAAACTTGTTAAATTGTTTTGTTAAGTAGCTAGAGGCCTGGTGCAGGAAATTCATGCACTTGCGGTGGCGGGGTGCATCCCTCAGGCCGGCCTGTGCCTTCTTGCAGTCCAGGACCCCTCAGATGTCAGACATCCCTCTCCCAGTCCGGGACTCTCCCAGTCCAGGACCTCTCGCTCCTTTCTGCGGGCATGCAGTGGAGGCAGGAGAGGTTCCCACCACCACCACAGTGCTCGGCTTCTGGCTGAGCGGCGCTCCTCCTGTGGGAGCACACTGACCACCAGAGGGAAGCTCCTGTGTTGAGCATCTGCCCCCTGGTTGTCAGTGCGCATCATAATGACCGGTCGTTCCGCCCTTCAGTCAATTTGCATATTAGGGTTTTACTATATAGGATTTCCTTTAAGTCATTTCCCCCCAAAGCCTAATTTTGTAAAGATTTTTTGCATTCCTATATGTAGCTAACCACCTTATTTTTATAAGGAAAATCAACCCTGGTTGGTTTTGCTCTATGGTTGAAATGTCAGCCCTCAGACTAAAGGGTCTCGGGTTCAATTCCCAGTGAAGAGCACATACTTCAGTTGCAGTTTCGATCTCCAGCCCCGATGTCTCTTTCACATCCATGTTTCTTTCTCCATCCTCTTCCTCCCTTCCACTCTCTCTAAAATATAAATAGAAAAAAGTATCCTTGGGTAAGGATTCAAAAAAAAAAAAAAAGAGAATCAGTGGATTTTCTTTATAATTTTGAGGTTGGGGGGAAATGACTTAAAGGGAATTCCCAACCAAGGCATCTTTAAAAAATGGAAGCATATTATGTATTCCATAAAGGGAAGTGCGGTGGCATACACTGAAGTCCTGTCTCTTAACAGCCATCCTGATAAAATTGGGTCTGTTTTCCTATAATTTGCCTCTTTCTCCCCGAAAGAAAAGTATGATGTTCAACAAATATTAATGGTAGTTACAATGTACTGAGTTTTTCTTTTTTGCTCTTGAAAAAGTGGCCAGAGCCACTCCAATGTCTTGAAGCGCACCTATATGTAAAAGAAATCTTCACAAGAAAAAAAGTTATGCTTAAGATATATTAAAAACCATTTCTAATATCGAAGTGATATTGTTTCAACACACATTTAAATATGAAGCATTTCAGTAGCTTTGGGTTGACATACTTGTGTGGACTAGCCTGGGCCCTTCGAAAATCTGGCTTCTAATTGAGAACCTAAACATATCTTTATACCATTATCTCTAAAAAGCAAGTTACACATGAACTTTTGGGAAACATTTGTGAGGCAGATATTTCCTTAAGCCTGGGGTTAGAGGAAAATTACAGGGAGGTAGTGGTGATTTTTAAAATGCTAGGGTTATAGTCCTTTTTTTGTCATTTTTTTTTTTTTGGTCTTTTATTTTTAACCGTGGATCCTGCAGGGTGGGACACAAGGACTCATGTGGTTTAACAGCTCCCCATCTGTCTTTAGAAGACATGCTTTAAGGAGACAGGAGGGATGATCAGCCAAGCTAAACTATTCATGCAAATATTAAGCAGGGAAAAGTATTTTCTTAAAAAACATAAACGCCATAGTTTAAGGGACAGACAGACATAGTTGGGATAAAAGCAGAGCCATCTCTGGGGAAGAGCATGGAGTTGTAACCAGCTCCTCACTCTGAGCAGTTGGCACATCAGCAGGTGGGTCCCAGAGGGGCAGCCAGGACTTCTGTGCCGTATGCACACTTCCCAGTGGGTTTACTAGAAATAGGAGCTGGTGTGCAGCCTAAACAAGCTGCTTGTGGAGCCCGCCTTGGACAGCGCACGCCTGGGAACCGGACCCGCCGCCTGCCCTGCAGGCAACTTCCTCTTCCGCTTGGCGTTTCTGCCGGTTCTTACCCTTTCCTGATCCGTATTATCCTTGCCCCCTACCCCTTCCACAACTAAAGGTGCGCCGGTTTACTGGAGTCTTGTTGTGTAATTTACTGTATTGGAGGATTTGTTTTAATTTCCCTGAAATTTTACAGTTTAAGTTGTCCATCCTTTACTTTCTCCAGCTTTAATTGCTCTGACCCACTTTCTGTTGAAATCTGGCCAATTAGACAGACATGAAAGCGCCTTTTAAAACAGTGCTTTTGAGTCTTCTGAATCTTTTTGGGACAGAAACACCCCTCCGAAAGTGTGATGAAATCTATGGGTCCTTCCCCTGGAAGAATGCATATTTAACACACACCACACACATACACACACACACACACACACACACACGTGCCCGTACAGCTTTGCATAAAACCACGGAAAGTTCATGGCTGTTCCCAGACACATCTTTAGGCCCCAGGCTGCAAGCTGCATGGCTCTGGTTGGGCACAAGGGGAAGTGCCCTGGGGGGAGCCTGACATGCGTCACCGACACTGGGGTCACATGGACAGCGCCTGGTGTGAAGGGCCAGAGCGGGAAGCACATTTCCAAGATGCGTGTGCTTTCAAGTGCTTTTGTCATAGGAACAAAGGATTCAAATTTTGCTTAAAATCTATTTCCAGAAAAGACTTGTCCAAAACAGTGGGAAGTGGTTATATCCCCAGAAAGCCTCCCACTTTTGCTGTTCACCCTCAGTCCCCTTGACCTGCTGGAGCCCAGTGGCAGGCTTTCCATGAGACGGGCTTTGGGCTGCTGGTGAAGATGCAGAAAGCCAGATGTTTCTGCAAGAAGTTGAGACAACATTATTTGAGCCCCAGTCGAGATCGTTGGGTACACTGGGTGGGGAGCATCTATTCCCTTTTCATCTCATGTGACTAAACTTTAAGTGCTAACAAATGGTCAGGAGCAGCCACTCGCAAACCTCCCCTAGGATCCAGTCTGTGCCTTTCCACTGCCACCACTAGCTGTGACTCTGGGCAACCTGACTCACCTCCCTAAGCCTCAGTCTGCTCATCTGTGTGATGGGAATGCTAATGATTTCTCCTCAGGGTGTGCTTAGCCCATGTTGTAAAGTTGTTCTGTGAATGCCTGGCTCCTTGTCCACACTCTCCCAAGGCCCAGTGGAGTCTCACTACTGGCTGGGTGGCCATAGCCCATACTGCCTTCTTGGGGGAAACTGGGAGTGAGATGACCACAGAGCTATCTGCAGACCCTGCCAAGGGTGGGTCCTGAGGCCACAGGAGAACGGCCCTGTGGGTACCTGTCAGGCCTGGCTCACTAATGCCTGAGTGATGGTATATGGAAATAGACATTTTAAATGCAGACCAAAGGATGAATATCCAGCTAACTGCAGGAGGACTTCTTATCCTGCCTCGAAAGTGTGGTGTCTGAACTGTCTTAGAAATGCACTTTGTTTCTGAAGCCTGTGGGAGGGTGCTCTGGCCACAGAAGCAGCTGTGAGCTCTGAAAGCCCAGGAAAGCCGAGAGCTCCATGGAGAAGAGCCTTTCCTCTGAGCTCATGTGCACTCTCTCTAGATCAAGCATGTCAAACTCACGGCCCATGGGCCACATGCAGTCCACAACAAATATTTTTGTGGCCCAGCCAATATAACAGATGTAAGAAATCTTTTAATAAAAATTTCATAACTTAATTTTTATAATATCCTGTTATACATAATATTAATAACGAACTACAACGTTCGCTAATGACTGATTACTATAATCATGTTGCATTCATTTTCCTTAAGCGCCTTATGGGCAGACACACCATTTCTCTCCACTAATACTAGCAGTGAATATTTTAGCAGCCGATTACCACATCTTTAGTCTTGGACTGACTTGTTTGGTATGCGCAACAGGAAATATTTCGCTTTTGGAGAACAAGAAAAATAGGTTTATTTGCATTACACTTATTAATTGGTGCAGTTACTCAGTGTCTAGTAAGTTAATGTTCAAGAAAAAATATTAATTTTTATTAAAATGTTCTATTATTTTATGTTAACAATGACTCATTTATTTCAGCCCTTTGTATTCAGCATGTCTCTATCAAAATAAACCTATGTTTCTCATGAAAATTGAAGCTTTTGTTTTTTTGCAGCCCACATAAACTTAAACCTTGTTTATTTAGCCTGTGTTACTCTTTGAGTTTGACATGCTTGCTCTAGAGGTTTGCTAACAAGGACGCCTGGTGAAGGCAGGCAGCTGTGTTCCTTCAGGGGCTCATGGGACTCCTTGAATGTCTGATTGCTGTGTCTGTGTTGAGGCAGGGTCCTGCTCGTCTGCTTATGGCTTGAGACTTGGATCATCCCGGCCCTTTCATTCTAGAGGAAATGTCTCTGGTGATTGCTACAATGTTGACAAATCTCAGTGAAGTTTTGTTTGTGAGTAGAGGATGGGTGGGGCAGAGAGGCCATTGCCTAACCTAAACTTCACCTACCATGGCTAGGACCCCTCATATCCAAGGTCCAAATGGCTCCAGCTGGGGCTGAGCTGTAATTTAGGAGTTCTCTAAGAATGATATTTGCTGCAGATGTTTTGCTTGTGGGTGGGTCTGAGTGAGGTCTTTAGGTTTCAGCCATTGTATAGACCAGCCGTGGGCAAACTACGGCCAGCGGGCCGGATCCGGCCTATTTGAAATGAATAAAACTATTGAAAAAAAAGACCGTACCCTTTTATGTAATGATGTTTACTTTGAATTTATATTAGTTCACACAAACACTCCATCCATGCTTTTGTTCCAGCCCTCCAGTCCAGTTTAAGAACCCATTGTGGCCCTCGAGTCAAAAAGTTTGCCCACCCCTGGTATAGACCCTATAGAAGCATTTTCCCCTGTGAAGTACCTTCAGTAGCCAGTAACTTAGAAAAAGTTAGTTTTTATACATTACTGATGGTAATCCTATATAATAAAAGGCTAATATGCAAATCGACTGAATGAAGGAACAACCGGTCACTATGACGTGCACTGACCACCAGGGGGCAGATGCTTAATGCAGGAGCTGCCCCCTAGTGGTCAGTGTGCTCCCACAGGGGGAGCGCTGCTCAGCCAGAAGCCAGGCTCATGCCTGATGAATGCAGCTGTGGTGTCGGGAGCCTCTCCTGCCTCTGAGGCAATGCTAAGGATGTCCGACTGCTGGCTTAGGCCCGCTCCCCATCAGTCGGACATTCCCCAAGGGCTCCCGGACTGTGAGAGGGCACAGGCTAGGCTGAGGGACCCCCCTACCCAACCCCCAGAGCATGAATTTTGTGCACTGGGCCTCTAGTAATAATAATAATAAATAATGTTATTTATTAAGTCAGGAACTATACTGGATAGTTGCCACATATTAACCCTTCCCCCCCACAATACTGTGAGTGAAAAATTGAGCACCACTTAACAGAGAGGAATACTGTGGCTTGAAAACTGGACCAAAGCCACCCACCTTATTGTGGTGGAGCCATAGCTCATCCCCATATCTTTCATCTTTCTCACTTTGACTCCCAGGGTCCTCTTGCCCTTCTCTGTGTTGTTTCATGATGCTGTAAACCCATTCATGATGCTGTAAACCCACGGTACATGCATAACGACTATGACAAGTTAAAGGAGTCAAAGAAAAATTAAGTGAATAAAAGAATAAGAAACCAATATGGTTTTTGGTTGACAAATTAGTAAATTGTTTTAAAGATAAAGTTTTCTGGTTTCTGTTTTCCTTTTGCCTCTGATGTTCTCAAAAGAATTCAGGATAAAGATGCTTGCATTATACACCTGATTACTTTTTTTTTTTAATCCTCACAGGGATATTTTTTTCCATTGATTTCTAGAGAGAATGGAAGGGGGGAAGGAGGGGGTAGGGAAGAGAGAGAGAGAGAGAGAGAGAGAGAGAGGCAGTGATTGGTTGCCTCCCAAACATGCCACTACCAGGGCTGGGAAATCTGCAACCCAGTATGTGCCCTTGACAAGGAATCAAATCCAAGATCTTTTGGTTCTCAGGCTGAGGCTCTAACCATTGAGAAAACTGGCTAGGGTGACCTGATGACTGTTTTTTTTAATGTTTTAAATTTTTTAAGGGGGTTGGGGGAACCTAAACATATGGCCAACACTTGTCTTATGATAATAGCAGAAAAGAATTTTTTAATGGAATTATTCTGAAAAACCATGAGGGATAGTTTCCATAGTTATAGGTTTAATCTGTGTTCTCTAATGTTGAATTATTTGCTCCAAAAACCAGGAAATAGAGCCTATGTGCTCTCCATGGATGGGTGTTCATGCCGGTTGGCTCACTGCTGCACCCTCGTTGTAGGGCCAGGAGCATGGTTGACTATGAAAGATCCTTTGCCTAGGTGTCTGAAACTTTTTAAAAAAAAGTCTGGTCCTGAATTGAAACTTTTTTAAAAATCCTCACCTAAAGATATTTTTCTATTGTCTTTTCAGAGAGAGTGAAAGGCAGGCAGGGAGGGAGGAGTAGAGGGAGAGAAACATCAGTGTGAGGGAAATATCAATCGACTGGTTGCCTCCCGCACACACCCCAAGTGGGGATGGGGAGTGAACCCGCAACCCAGGTACATGCCCTTGAGCAGGAATTGAACTCTCGACCCTTTGGTGTGCGGGCAGATGCTCTAACCATTGAGAAGCACCAGCCAGGGCCTGAAGGGAGGCTTTTATTAGCCATGTCACCTGGGGCACTTTACTTCAGAGAGCTGGGCCTCGGCTTCTTAAAATAAAAAGTAGGAACTGTCTATCCTGTCTTACCGGTCACTGTAGGGACCAAGCTCTGGGCGAGTGTTTGGTGGCATCATCAGGACTCTCTCTGTTCCTTTCCAAGGAAATAATATTGTGTCTTTGTGTGTAGATTGGAAAATGAGCTCTCATCTCTGCGTGTGTCTCACTTACCTTTGTCCCATCCTGAAGGTGCTCACAACAGTGCCCCAGAGCGGCGTGATTCGGTGGGATGCAAGGACGTTGGACTGGCTGGGTCCTCGGTGCCTGGGCCCGCAGGCTGGCCATGAGAAGTCAGCCCCTATCAGAGCTACCACCTAGACTAGGCTGGAATCTAGAGGCCTAAAATCGAAAAATGTCCTTTGTAAGTCACCTGTGGGGTCAGGCGGTCCCTGGCTCTGCCCCACATCCCTATGTCCTCTCAGAGTGTAAAGCTAGGTCCCCTGAGCAGCCAGGACTGGAGGGCAGGGTCGGGAGTCATCACGAAGTGGAGCTGAGCAGAGGCCAGCACAGGTGGCTCCCACCACCCCTGGAAAAGCTCCCTTCTTCCCTGGGGCATGCGGCTGGAGCAAAGAAGGCCAGAGTTAGTGCCATGGTGGTCCTTTGTGGAGTGCCATTGTTCTGGGAGGAAAGCAGGTGGTCCCTCAGCACTGGGGTACCAAGTCCCAGTCTGGGCGTGGTTGCTGGGCCCCCAAACTGGGCCTGGGCTTGTGGCAGATAGCAGCCTGTGCTATCAAGGTGACCCCAGCAGCCAAGCAGTGAGCAGTGGCTGAGCCCATGAGCTTATTTCTGCCCATTCCTTCTCCCTTCGCTCCCCTCCAGCTCCTCCTCCTTCCCAACCCTCCTCAGCCCGTGGGCCCCAGTTCCCTGAGGGGCAAAGTGGCCGAAGCTGCCATATCCCAGTTGAACCATGTCTTATGTCTTGTTTTGGCTGATAGCCTGGGCTCTGGGACAGAGCCCCACAGCCAACACCTTCCCCCTCCCCCACTTGCCATCCGCCCTGATATTACCTGGGCTGGGCTGTCTGAGCTCATCCCCTGCTGCTGCGCTAGGTGAGGACAGGTGAGCCAGGGCTACAGGAAGAAAAACTGGCTTGTTGAGGGGAGACGCAATTGAGTGTTTTGTTTTGAAATGGCAAGAGCTTAAGTCACAGAAAAAAATGCCACGGCCTAACTGCTCTGTGCTCACATCCTCAGCTGAGGGCAAGCCTCTTTCTGATGCCCCCTGGTAGCTATGGGCAGTGGCCCTCAGGATGGGTCCCCGAGTGGCAGGAAAAGGCCCTGGATAGCCCTTGTCAGGGCGGGGATGTCACCTGCTGCTGCAGGCCCGGGGACCCAGCTGCCGAGGCTAGCTGTAGACTGTGGAAGCCGCGGGGCAGATCCATCCGGCGAGGCTGCCAGCTTGGAGGGCAGCGGGTGAGCAGAATGCTGACAACAGAGCAGGAGACTGTTCCCAGCTGAGCGCAGGCCAGTCCAGTGAAAATACAGATCAAAACTCCGCTCCTCGGCCTCCGAGCAGTCTGCTGTCGAAGGCTGCTAATTGGCTGCGCCTGCTTAATATTTCATTCACACACGCATGGAAAGGAGGCGGCTGGCCTGTCGCGGAACTTCCCTTCCCCTCCACCCTGCTCCCCTTCTGAGCGGTGGAGAGATGGAGGGACCAGGTGGCGGATGGGCACCTCCTCCTGGCCCAGAGTCTGGCCCTGGACTGCCTCTCTTAAAAAGATGGGCCCATGAGAGAGCCCAGGAGGAAGGAGGCCCTGAGCTAACACTATTTGGGTCAGGAAAGGGTTTCCTCAGCAGGTGTTTCAATTCCTGATTAAAATGTATTCTAATCTTTTAAATTATACTTTCAGCAACTCTTTTTTTTTTGTTAGAGGTTCACCGAGCCTTTAGTTTGCTGATCTGCATGCAAACCTCTGAGATGTACACACGGAATGTTCCCCCTGTGTTCTCCGATCTGCTGTTTTCTGTATCTGGCTGCTGTTCCCTCACAGCTGTGTCAGTGCTCTTGGCTGTGAGCATGGGAATTGGCTCACATGTCACACTTCGCTAATTATTACTGCAAGAATGGCTTTTGTTATCTATGGAGTTGGCCTTGTGTTTCCTATTGCCCCCAAACTGATTCAGAAAGAGGCTGGGAAGGGTTTTCTTGGACTACACAGGGTTTGCTATTGGCAAGGGAGGGCTTTGTAGAAGGGAGACCAGGAGAGACCTCTCCAGACCTTTACCCGGCCCCTTGCCCCCTTTGAAACTGGAGATGGAAGCAGAAGTCTGGAGACTCGGTCCCCTGAGTTTTGGAAATGGAACTGACGCCAGGCACCTCCTCGTGGGACCTTGGCCTGTGTGGCCTCTCTCAGCTGTTGACTTTGAGACTTTCCATCACTGTGATGTGCTGCTCCTCACCTGGTCATTGTGATGCTGTCTGAGGGGCCCCGAGGTGTTTGAGGTCATGAGCGAGAAGGACAGGACCTGGGATAAAATAGTAATCAGCACAGATTTGATTCATCCAACTTTGTAAAAAGATAAAAAAAATGAGGTACTGACCCCTGCGGTCCTCCACCTCAAGGAGCCCCTTCCTCCCATCCTGGGAAGTCTCCTTCCGCCCAGCCAGGAAGGATGCCCCAGCCCCAGGGCCTCTGTTGGAGGACACGCACCTGTGTGGGTTTGTCTGAGCCTTTGTTCTGCCTCTATCAGGGAGAGCCCGCTGGGTCCTCCCTGTTTCCTAAGTGGATGGGACAGTGCTGAACACGGCGGTGAGTGAAAACGTGGAGATGGGGAATGAGGTTGTCGGGGTTGATTCAGGAGGTGAACGGCCCTGAAACCACCTTTCCTGCCATTGAGCCGCTGCCTGAAATCTGACTATGAGAATGTAGTTCTCTATTTTAAGCCACAGAGGAGACTTGACCCCTGAGAATGATAGCACAACAAGCTCTGCGAATCACTCCCACTTCTTGGAGTTTGGGACAGTGTGAGGATCCTTATGTGGGTTGGGTAGGGTAGGCACACACCACTGGGGGCCCCCAAAGGCAAATAATCCTGCTTTACATTTTGGGGCTTGTTTGTTTGTTTGCAGGGTTTTTTTTTTTTTATTGTGGCCAAATACACATAACATAAAATTTACCACTTTAATCATTCTTAAGGGTACACATCAATAGCATTAATAGCAAGTGTGGTACTACCATCATCTCCAGAACTGCTCATCTTGCAAAACTAAAACTCTGTTCCCATTAAACTGTAACTCCCCACAGCCCCAGATAACCACCTTCCTTCCACCTTCTGTCCCAATGTATTTGACTACTCTGGGTTCTTCATATAAATGGAATCATACAGTATGTGTCCTTTTGTGACTGGCGTATTTCACTGAGTTTGATGTCCTCAGGGCTCTGCCATGCTGTAGAGTGTGTCAGAACTTCCTTCCTTCCTTTTTAAGGCTGAGTAGTCTTCCATGGTATGTATAGACCACGTTTTACTTATCCATTCATCTATCGGTGGACATCTGGATTATTTCCACCTTTTGGCTATTGTAAATAACGTAGCTGTGAACATGAGTGTGGAAATAACTTTGGAGTCACTGCTTTCAATTCCCAGAAGTGGGACTTCTGGGTCATGTAGTAATTCTCTGTTTAACTTTTTGAGGAACTGCTACACTGTTTTCCACTGTGGCTGCACCATTTTACATCCCCACAACGATCCCTGTTCACATTTTTGACATCCTAATGGGTGTGAAGCGAATCTCACGGTTTCACAATTCACGGTTTGGATTGGCATTTCCCTCATGATTAGTGATGTCAAGCACCTTTTCATGTGCTTATTGGCCCTCTGTATATCTCTCTGCTTCCCGTTTTGTTTTAAACGTGTGTGTGACCTGAGAAGAACTGCTCAGTCAAAGATGGGCGACAGTGTGCCGGGCAGCCAGCTCAGCTTAGCGCGGCTGCTGTCTGCCCGAGAGTGGCGAATCCTCAGTAGGTGTTCGTTCCGCATTGCACTGGAGTCAGATGAGGTTCGGTTGCTGTGTCCCTCACTTCTCCTTCTCAGTGCTCATCCTTTGCTCAACTGAAACTTATCTGGGGTTCTGGATGTGGCCTGTATGTCTCCTTGCTGTCTCTGTGTGCCTCTAAATTAAAAAAAGAGTTTTCTCCTTCGCAGTTGTATGGCTCCCTGTCCTCCTGTCATCCTAAATGACTGAGATGCACAGGAGTAGGGGGACGAGAAGGAGGGGACAGCAGACATGATGTGCAGACTCCATAGGTGTGGAGGCCTGGTTCAGATGACGTGGGGGGAGGGGCAGAAAGTAGAGACTCCCAGGACACTACCCAAGGGGAGCCAGAGCCTCCCTGTGAATCCGAAACCTCTGCCAACACCCTACCAGCCTCGCGAAGGCAGATCCCTGCACTCCTTTCCTCAGCAGAGCTGTGGCTCCTCTGGGGTCCTCGCTGGTTGTTGAGGCAGAAACCCTCCTGGGGACTTTCTGATACTGACAACCAAACTGTTCTCTGCGGCCCTCGTTCCTCATCACCCAGAAGAAAAGCCCTACTTATTTCCCCTTAAGGTCCAGTTCAAATACTGCTTCCTCTACGAAGTCATCCCCAGCATCTACTCCCACCTTTGCATTGCTCGCAAGGTGTTTTGTGCGTCACAGATGTGACACCTGACACCAGGTGTGCCTTGTCTCATAGTCATGTGTCTCCTCCGGCAGACTGTGGCCCCCTGTGGTCAGCTCTGCAGCTTACTCATCTTGGCATCTCCCCTGGCAAAACCCCACTGCCTAGTCCGTGATGACTGGGAATGGGGCACTGATTATTATGCACAGCTATCCTTCCATTTTCCACTTTTCATCATTATTTAGGGTTTTCTCCGGTTGAGAGACGGGCCTGGGACATTGAATAAGAACACAGTTCCTAAACTCAGGAAGCTTTTAATTTGGTAGCCAGAGAGATCATTTCTGCAGTTTTGTGTATGGCATGCTTTTGGATGTATGGTTGATAATGAGAAAGAGGTAAACAATATAGTACATGGAGTTCTGTTTTTGAAATAGCTGGGATCTGTGGCTAATGCAGTGCATAGGCCGCTAGGAAAACAAACCTACTCTGTGCTTGAAGCCGTTTCCTCCTGTGGATTGATAAGGGGCGTAGTCTGTGCACTGTTGCTGCACCACCTGCGTTTACACAAGAAGCTGCCCGGGTAATTATTGGATATGGCAGGTCCTTACAACAGGTGGTTTGCAGTTGACCTTTGCTTAAGGAACGGGAGGCTTTGTTTGGCCAAAACAATGATAACTATTCACATGGCATTTAAATGCCACTGGATTTTTGCAACTGAGAATGTGATGTGGGCACTGCACGAAACGTGAGCATCCTATACAGTGCCTGCCTTGTTTCCTGTTTCGTTTTGGTTTTCTCTCCCAGGCTGCTTTGCTGCCTTGTCTGCTTAAAGGTGTGTTCCAGGCCACCACGGCCTCTGGGTGTGTCATGGTGGTGGGAATCCAGAAGCCTGTGCCTGTCTTGGAGGCACCACTTGGCATCAGTAGTCCATGAATTGACCTTTGAAGGGGCCGTTTCCCATCTTAGAAATAGGATAACACCTAATATCCTTAATCTGTAGGATTTGGTGAGGGTTAAAATACCACGTGTGGGCGCACACATACAGTGTGATTGAAACTTCGTGGCCCATGCGCAGAAGTCGGTTTTTGTGGAAGAGCCATACTCAAGGGGCCAAAGAGCCGCCTGTGGCTCGTGAGCCGCGGTTTGCTGAGCCGCAGATTGCCGACCACTGGTTTAGGAGGTAATGTGTCTAATGCTCAGAAGGGCTCGGGTGTAACCGGGTCCTGGTTATGGGTGTTGTTGATGTGATGGGCCTGAATGCAAAGCCCAGAGGCCCAGGTCGGCTGGTCCCCACTGCTGAGCAGGTGAGGAGGGAGAGGACATGGTTACAGCGGAGCTCCGGACTCGGGAAGAAATGTCCTATCCAGACAGGGACCCGGCCAGCGGATTTGCCATAAATCAACACTCCTGTGTCTGAAGCTGAAGATTTGTCTGGTGAAATGGAGAAGCTGATGGGAGGGTGGTACAGAGTGGCCAAGTTCAGGAGCAGATGAGGAGGTGAGAGGCGGCCAGGATCACCCCTCTGAGGTTTCCTCCTGAGAAGGCTGCTGCCTTCTCCAAGGTGGGCGGTGGCCCTTTAGCCTCTCAGGCATGCAGGTTGGATTGAATACACTGTTTTATGATCCAATTCTGTCAGCTGTTTAGCAGCTCACCATTTCCTGTTGAGCAGTTCCGGGAGCTGGCAGTCCAAATCCCAGCGGCTGGCCCCGTGGGGCGAGTGCGCAGCAGCAGCTTGTGTTTGGATGGTCTTTGTTATCGGTAACTATGAAATATTTCTGACATAGACATCTATGGACCCACTGCACAGACTCAGAAGCAAAGCGTTAGTGTAATCCAACCCTCGTGCCCCCACCCCTTCCTCCCCACTTCTCCAGCCATCCACATTGTCTTCTGTTAGCCCCATGAATCCCCTTCCATGCTGCCACCTCTGTTTGCGGTCCTGAGCCGTATTAGAATTCTCGATGCTACCGTGTTGCCTAGGAAATTTGCCTTTCTCCTATTTTTTAAGTTAAACGCTTCTTATCATACACAATAACTTCATCTTTTTCCTCTGATACTCTTCTATCTTAAGATGAGGAAACATATGGTATTAGGACCTCTTTGTTCATCATTTTATTTTCACATGTAAAGAGGAAGAGACACTAGTAAGTATCTGGGAGGAAGATTATTTTTTTATTTTATTGGCAGAGAATGTCACAGAGAAGGAACCATTTCTTTTTATTTTCTTTTTTTTTTAATGCTTTTATTGATTTCAGAGAGGACAGGAGAGGGAGAGAGAGCTAGAAACATCAATGATGAGAGAGAATCATTGATCAGCTGCCTCCTGCATGCCCCACACTGGGGATCGAGCCCACAACCCGGGCATGTGCCCTGACCTGGAATTAAACTGTCACCTCCTGGTTCAAGGGTTGACACTGAACCTGTCAGCCACACCGTCTAGGCGAGAGGAAACCATTTCTAAGTGGGTGGAAGATGGGAAGCCGCAGGTACAGAGGCACCATTTTTTTTTTTTTGTAAACTCAGAATTAGGAGCCTCAGTGTTTTTCCTGTTTCCTAATTAAAGGAAAAGGTGCAGCACAAGGCAGCAGGCCCTTCATGCCCTTAGGGGCGGAGTCAGTGCTGTGACCCTTGACTCGCAGATCATTATTTTTCTCTTACACCATCTTGCCTACCCACGACTGACAAAGCTACCTCCTTAACTGACTCGGAAGGACAAGTGTTAATGGAAGAAGATGACATTGAATTATGAGATTCAGCAACCAATTACATGGCAACTTGGCCCAGCGTAGTCCCTTTCTCATTGTCGACGCTCACTAATCATTTGATTGATTAGTAGGAAATTAGAGATGGTGTGAATAATTGAAATCTAGGCAATGCACCCAACTCCCTGTCTTTCCCCAACATTCTTAAAGGGGCATCTACTGAAATCCCGAGACCATGTTTCAGTGCATTCACGTAGCTCATCCACTAACAGATGGTTTATGCATCAGCTACTGAGTGCTTGCTGGGTGCTGGGCTCCAAGCTGAAAAGACATTGTCCTGCCATTGAGGTGCCGAGCATGAGAGTGGCATCGGACCACAGCACAGTGCTCACCGTGACGAGCACATGCTAAAGGCAGCGTGATGAGGGAGGAAGAGAACCTCGATCGTTCTGAGATTTTCTTCCCTTTACCCAAACCATCTCCATGTAAAGGTGCTGCTTAACCAAAGGAAGGAGAAGGTAGAGCCTCAGAGGGCCCTGAGGGTAGAGCATCGAGGTGTCCTGAAAGGGTTGTCTCTTCCCACCTGGTGCCCTGCCTGCCTCAGGGGGAAACATCAGTTCGGTCCTGTCGGTCCTGTGTGTTCTGATGGGGAAGTTTCCCTGAGCCTTTCATGTGGCTCTTGTCTTGGCCTTGCCGAGACCAAGGGAAAAAATGCTTATGATCGTCATTGAAATTCCCACAAGCCATCCAACTCTGCAGGGAGGTTTACCTAATGGGAAAAGTCGTTTCACTACCTGTCACTTAAGGGAACATCAGAGAATACAGCCAGCCTGCCAAAGATATGTATTTTCCCCCCACTGTTTTCTTAGAGAAAGCAAAGCTCCCCCCCACAGGGGACTGGAAAAATCAATGGCTGGGGTTTGGACAGTGCCTCTGCTACGAAAGAGGCTGTGGTGCTCCCTGACTCACAGCCTTGGGGAACAGTGATCCTGGAAGCAGAAAGCACATGAGCACGTTAGGGTGGCAAGGGATGGGTCAGAAAGAGCCCTGTCAGTCAAGCTTCAGAGGAGAAGAGGACCAACACCCCCCACCACCACCACCACCACCACCTTGGAAAGCAGTGCTTGATTGGTTTGGTGATTTGGGGACAAAAATCCC
Source organism: Myotis davidii (assembly GCF_000327345.1). Classification (NCBI taxonomy): domain Eukaryota; kingdom Metazoa; phylum Chordata; class Mammalia; order Chiroptera; family Vespertilionidae; genus Myotis; species Myotis davidii. The sequence goes on along the minus strand of NW_006292916.1, from coordinate 488,508 downwards.
AGTAGTTCTAGTCTTTTGGTTTTCAGTTGAACTTTTTTCCTGATGTTTATATCTGTATGATATGAAAAGGTTTAACAAACACCTAAGTCCGAGCAGTGTGGTGTTTTAAAGCACAGGGTCTCAATATTCTCAGTGAGGTGAGATCCAGGCCACGAGGTCTAATGACTTTAAATGAACCACCATGTGGCCACTGGGGAATCAGGGTGGAGGCGCCTCTTAGTGGGAGTTCTGGCTGTGGTATGGGAAACCTCAAAGATAGAACTTCTCTTTTTTGTTCAAACACCGGAGACCCAGGCTTTGATTCAGACAGCTAGGTAAAGACCCCAATGATACATGCCTTTGTAGCCCTCTGCCATCTTTTCTTCAAAAAGATAAAAAATTATGTGTTGAGCCCTAGCTGGTTTTGTTCAGTGGATAGAGCGTCGGCCTGTGGACTGAAGGGTCCCAGGTTGGATTCCAGTCAAAAAGCACATGCCTGGGTTGTGGGCTCGATCCCCAGTAGGGGGCATGCAGGAGGCAGCCGATCAATGATTCTGTCTCTTCATTGATGTTTCTCTCTCTCTCTCCCTCTCCCTTCTTCTCTGAAATCGATAAGAATGTATTTTTTAAAAAATTATTTAACAGTGGCCATTCTTGTATGTAATTTTTTATGAAGCCGAGCATTGGTGAGTCTTAACATTGGATGTGTTGTGGGACCTGTCAGTATTTGTACAGTAATTATATTTATTTACTTACCACTTTCATTTTTAAGTATGACTTTTTACCCTGCTCCTCAGCAACAGAATTCTGTTGAAACAAAGCTAATCAGCAGGGGCTGGTTCTGTTAGCAGGAGGCAGGACGCGTGGGCTGTCCAACATTGTCCCAGGTGTTTCCCGAGCTTTCAACATGTTTGACTGGCGTGTGTTTCCACACTGTTGTTCCAGAGGAATTCTGCTATACGTTTTTCCTTCTCAGCAAAGTCCCTCACTCACATTAGTGACAGAACTGTAATTATTTTTAAATACTGGTAAGCAACATGAGTCATTCTCAGAACTCAAGGAAACTTGCTGCTGAGTCGTTGGCAGTTTCCACACGACATAAGGATGTGATTTAAAGACCTAAGGGATTCCATTTTCCATGATTCAGGTGAGTCCCAGTAGAGGCTTCTTATTTACAGATGGAAAAGTGAGAATGAGACAGAGGCAAAGATAAGAGTCTGTAGAAATAAAACCCTTAAAACAGGCTTTCTCTCCCTTTTGTTGTAAATCATTGTTGTAGTTGAAGCTTAAAGGCCTGGCACGCTTGTTTTCTTTTTCTGTGTGTGTGTGTGTGGTTTTCCCATCAGGGTAGTAGGAGGACAAGAAGCACTTACACATTTTCTTTCATAACCTGTCCTCCTCTGTGGTCCCGACAAGCTGAGGCTGGCTCTTTGCGCTGGTGCCTGCCTCCGGCACTCCAGTCAGCCCCACCAGCCGAGGAGACTTGCATTTCAGGTGTGGGAGGAGGAGCAGCCCCTCCAACTGGTGGTCCTCACCCCTGAACATCCATCCCTCCTGCTTTCCTGCTTTCCCATTTGCCTAGGCCATGGGGGGCACAGGGGCTGCCTCGGGGTGGTCCCACCACCTACAGGGCACAGGGAAGGCCTTGGCATTGCTTTCCTTCACCCTGCCCAGGTGGAGGCACCTGTGTCGGATGAGAAGGTGTTAGAGCCTGGGTCTTCCGGCTCAGCCCAGAAGGGAGCGCCTTGTCTCCTCGGCTTGTATTTGGTACCAAATAGCGGAAATGTGGCCTCCATAGGCCTGCTGCTGCTGGGTGGTGGCGGGTGGAGAGGAGATGTGCTACTGAATCTTCAGGGTGGCCTATGGCCTGGTCCTAGCCTAAAGCCAGAAGAGGCAAAGAGGAGAGGCTTCCAGAGCTGCTGGGTAGGGAAGGAATGGGGGTGGGGAAGGAATGGGGGGAAGGAATG